>NC_059072.1:65232423-65535453 GCF_020497125.1 Mauremys mutica
CACACAGCTTCGACTGTCTCCAGACCTGCCCCAGCATCCCCCTCACAGAGGCTGGCAAAGATTAGGCAGCGAAAGAAAAAGACACGGGATGAGATGTTCGCTGAACTTATGGGCTGCTCCCGAGCCGAGGCGGCCCAGCAGAGCCAGTGGAGGGAGAACCTCTCTCAGTACCAGCGCTCACACAGCGAACGGGAGGCAAGGTGGCGTGAGGAAGACAAGCAGGCGACTCAAACGCTGCTTGGACTAATGAGGGAGCAAACGGACACGCTCCGGCGCCTTGTGGATGTTCTGCAGGACCGCAGGCAGGAGGACAGAGCCCCCCTGCAGTGTATCTGCAACCGCCCTCCCCCATCACAAAGTCCCATACCCCCCTCACCCAAAATAACAAGAAGGAGGGGTGCCAGAGGCCGTGAAAACTGTCACCGCACCCCAGCAGAGTGTTCAAGTACCCAAAAGCTCCCATTCCCTAAATTTTGAGAAGTCCTTCCCTTCCAGACTCACCCAAGCCCCAATCCCAGTTTCATCCCCTAACTGTCTAGTTAATTATTAAAAATACTTTGCTGTTAATTACTGTTTCCGTCGTGTTTTTGTACAGAAGACTGTGTTTGAAGGGGTGGGGGGGTGGGGAAGGGGGTTGGTAATTGCATAGGACAGTCACCTTTACCAGGGTACAGACACAGGGGCAGGATCAGCAGCAGGTCACACACACAGTGCAGTCAGTAGGCACCCTGGTCAGTATGAGAGATGGTTTCCATGTTCTGTGTGGGTGGGGGGGGGTACGTGACTTTGTAGCGGGGGAGGGCGGTTACAGATCTTATGCAGCGGTCCTTGTCCTGGACCACAGAGCCACGCAGCAGGGGAATCTGTAGCCGTCCTCCTCCACAACAAGAACACATAGCCCCCACACACAGAGTCCCAAAAATGAGGGATGGCAGGCTCCGTTGAAACAACCAGTCCGGCACTGCGGACTGCTCTAGGAGCAGGAGCCTGTCATTCCTCAAGTTTAGAGGCGGTCTTTACATCACCGCACACCCTACCCAGCACAGTCTGCATCCCAGTTTCAACCCTTTAATGCAAAGTCATTAATAAAGAAATCTTTGTTTAGTAACAATGGAACATGTATTTTATTTTTACACGTGTGTTGGAAGGGGGGAAACGGGGTGAACGGTGTATGTAACTGCAGAGGATAGTCAACAGTAACTGGGTAAAGAAACAGGGGCAGGTTCAGCTTCTCTGTAGAGAAACTGAACAGTCACAGGTCATGCTGCTCGCTGAGGAACCTAGCTTTCAAAGACTCCCGGATGCACAGCGCTTCCCGCTGGGCTCTTCTAATCGCACGGCTGTCTGGCTGAGCATAATCAGCAGCCAGGCGATTTGCCTCAACCTCCCATCCCGCCATAAAGGTCTCCCCCTTGCTCTCACAGAGATTGTGGAGCACACAGCAAGCTGCAATAACAATGGGGATATTGGTTTCGCTGAGATCCGAGCGAGTCAGTAAGCTTCGCCATCTCCCCTTGAGACGTCCGAAAGCACACTCCACCACCATTCTGCACTTGCTCAGCCGGTAGTTGAAGAGTTCCTTGTCGCTGTGCAAGGCGCCTGCATAGGGCTTCATGAGCCAGGGCATTAGCGGGTAGGCTGGGTCCCCGAGGATCACTATAGGCATCTGCACATCCCCAACAGTTATTTTGTGGTCTGGGAAGAAAGTACCTTCCTGCAGGCGTCTAAACAGACCAGAGTTCCTGAAAACACACGCATCATGAACCTTGCCCGGCCACCCGACGTTGATGTTGGTAAAACGTCCCCTATGGTCCACCAGTGCTTGCAGCACCATTGAAAAGTAGCCCGATTTCTCAGCAGCTGACTGTGGAAGAGGTGGACGATAAGGTGCGAGGAGTTGACAACGGCCATAACTGCAGCGGGCTCCATGCTCGCAGTGCTGTGGTGTCCGCGCTGTCACTGACCAGAAAAGTGCGCGAACAGATTGCCCGCAGGCACTTTCAGGGAGGGAGGGCGGGAGTGACGGTTCAATGATGACAGTTACCCAAAACCACCCTCGACACATTTTTTTCCCCCAGCAGGCATTGGGGGCTCTACCCAGCATTCCAATGGGCAGCGGGGACTGTGGGAACTGTGGGATAGCTGCCCACAGTGCACTGCTTCCAAAGTCGATGCTTGCCCCGTTAGTGTGGACTCACAAAGTCGAATTAGTGTCCTTAGTGTGGATACACAAATTCGACTTCGTAAGGTCGATTCCACAAATTCGACTTAAGTTGAATCAAACTACTCTTGTAGTGTAGACATACCCTTAGTTTCAGTTCTATTTTAGGGTATTTCTAAAGCATATATCATGGTGGTGTCTAATCCAAAGGGTAGGAAAGAGCGTTAAGGTTTTTGTTATTGTTACTGGGTCCTGAAAAATATCTATTTGTCCATCCTTTGAGAGTTTGGGATAGGCAGGACCTGAGATTGCTTGATTTATTAGATGTGTGTGTGTGTGTGTGTGTTTCATATCCAAAATATTTCCAAGAAACCACACAGAGCAATCTTAGCATCTGGACAATGAGATCAAAAAGATTGTCCCAGCTGTTTGTATCTGAAGCAGTCTGTCAGAATCCAAAACTATGTATATCCAACTTTTCCATCTTTAGTCCTCAAATGTATAAGCATCATCAACAATTCCTTTTCTCCTCATTCTCATTCTATGTATATTCTTTGACTCTCTGTTCTGACCTTCCCCATGGCAACAACATCCTGCAGGCAATGTGCGTTGTTTCCCTGTCTGCTGTATAGGAAATGTCTCAGTATTCCTAGAGTCTCATTCTCAGGCAGGGTCCTCTGTGTCCTTGATCCCTGTGCTCTCTCTGCCATACAAACTCCTAAAGGATGTAGCTACCCATGAAAATACCAGTGCCATCTTAGAGGTCTCATGGAACTCTCCCTTTATGTCCTTCTGTTATTACTTCTTAAACTCTTTCTTCTCCTGTTGGTACCCTGAGCTTCAATAATAAAGTGGGTTTATACTCTGCATCAGAGATGACCAAAGTGTAGTTCAAAGACCACTTCTGGCTTTCTCCAACACAATGATTATTTATTTAATACTATGATTTATTTGTATTGTGAGGCCTCAGTAAGGATGAAGGCCCCATTGTTCTGGGTACTGAACAAATATGGTCCTAGCCCCAAAGAACCTACATTCTGATTTGACGCAGGATGCCATAAGAGAGTGTAATGAGCAATAGGAGGAAAGTAGGGAAGGAGGACAAGGGTAATGGTAGCAAAGGACACGAGTTAGCTGCATGCTCAACTTGATGGTTCCAAACAATCCCTGACTGCCGTTAGCTGATTTCCTGAAGGTGGCACATCAGAGCTGCATCTAGAAGGAGAGGGTAGTAGCTTATCGGATTAGTTCAGGGAGGGTGTGCAGTATGCAAAAGATTGTGTGGAAACAGCACTGAGACCTTTGTAGAAGAAGCAGGAGAATGGGCATTCAAGGCTGACATCACTGTTGAAGCAGAGGGGGCAGTGGAAAAGGTGATAACAGGCCAGAGCAGAAAGAATAAGAATAAGGCCATATCTACACTATGGGCACTACTGCGGCATAGCTATTGTATTGTACCTATACTGCTGTAACCTTAGAGTGTAGATGCAGACCACAGCAACAGAAGGGGCTTTTTCTATCACTGTAGGATCTTTCCACCTCCCCTAGAGATGGTAGCTAAATCGATAGAAGAATTCTTTTCTTGACCCAGGTCTACACTTGGGGGGTTTAGATTGGCATAGCTTCACATCCCTGAATGCAGTAGCTATGTCAACCTAAGCTTTAAGTGTAGACCAGGCCTAAAATTGTGCTTAGCCCCTGCACAAGTTGGGAAGAGGCACAATCAATTGCCCTACCCCTACAGTGTGAAAGGATTTTGCACAGTAGTAATCCCTGTGCTCTCTTGATCCTGTTGTATTATTTCCCTTCTCGTTTTTGAAATATGTGATTGGTTGCAGGAACACTATCAAGACACTAACAAACAAACAAAAATAGGAAATCGTTCCAGAAGAAACCTAGACAGTTAATAATAAATGATGGTTGCTGCCAGTGTTCCAATTGTGACCGCTGTCCAGAACTGAATTAAAATATGATGATGCTGAAATGAGCTGTGCAGAATGCCTTTACTTGGCAGAGAGCAAGGTGCTGTTTATGGCACCACTAAGTAGCGTGAGAATGCTGGGGTGGAGTCCCTCACTGTGTTATTAGAGCTGGAAGAGAAAGCACTTGTGGCCTGAG
The DNA here is from genome assembly GCF_020497125.1 of Mauremys mutica. NCBI lineage: Eukaryota > Metazoa > Chordata > Testudines > Geoemydidae > Mauremys > Mauremys mutica. Next base: position 65,236,703 of record NC_059072.1, read on the forward strand.
GCAAGGTGACAAGCTTGTGAGCAGCCTGAAGGATAAAGCCACTGAGAAACACCCAGTCTCCTGCACTAATAACAATATTCATCTGCATCCCTCTGTTCCCACAGCAGGGCACTGCCTGCAACAAATTACAGCTTATGTGCAATGGCACAGTTTCAAAGCTGCACTTAACACACTTGGGATACATTTGACCGGACTTTCTCTACTTGGGAGTAAATGTTTTTAAAATGCCAGGCACCCAGGAAGTCAGAGGCATTATTTGTGCTTGAGGTTTGAATTATTAGAAGCATTTTATTATTAAACTATTGATATTGCCCTAGTGCTGGAGGCTGGAGCGCCTTTATACCAGCCACTGCACATTTACCTATGAAGATACAGTGCGTACCCTAGAGACCTTACAGGCTCACAAGACGTGACATGCAAAGTGTGAGAGGAGAGGGATACAATCAATTATATACAATTTTTACACACTGTGATGCTACACCCCATATTCTTTATGGAAGTAAGCTTATGATATGGATATGGCACAACTGAGATATATTTTAGGCAAGATGAGTCTTGTAAGGTATGATCAGAAAGGTTATAATTTACTGAAGCTGATTATTCAATTTGTATGCAGGTATTATTTCTGTATCTAACATTAGGACTATTGACTATGTAACAATTACAACTGTGTGTGTATTCGGGAGGCACCCACCAGACAACAGGCCACCAGCCTTGATGTGCCATTAGGAAGAAACAATAAGACTTAGAAGATATAATTGCTCTCCTTCCTTAGAGGCCTCCTAGGACGTAGCTGTGACACTACTAGGTCAGGTGGTCCTGTCACATGGTACTAAACACCATCTTGGATTTCTAGTAATTTTCCACTAAAAGGTGGTTGAGGTCAATACTAGGAAACAAAAGATTCCCGCCTTGGGAATCTTATTTAAGGCTGGGGAGTAAGGCAAACAGGACTCTTCTCCATTGCCTTCCTGCCCAAGAAGAAAGACTGCTGAAAGTACCTGAAGAGATAAAGGAACTGAGCTGAGGTAAAGGCCTGGGCTGAGTCCAGACTAAGATAGGAGTCTAGTCTGTAAAGAGAAATAAGTGGAACTCTAAGCTACAGAAACTCTGCAACTTGCCTGAAACAACATTTAGGGTGAGAAATTACTTCTTGAAACCAGTCTACTTAAGAGCTTAAGCTTAGTATGTGTGTTTTGTTTTATTTGATTGGTAATCTGCTTTGTTCTGTTTGCTACCCCTTGTAATCACTTAAAATCTTACTTTTATAGTTAAAATCTTGTTTTTGTTTGTTATAAAACCCAGTTTGTGCAATTTATAATTCGGGGGTGGCGAGAAGTTGTGCATATCTTCCTCCACATTGAGGGAGGGGGCGAATTTATGATCTTACGTTGTATAGAGTTATCTACAGCACAAGACAATATTAATTTGGTTGTACTTTCCAGAGGTGAGCTGCACTTGAGTGCTGGACAATTTCCTAGCTGAATCTTCCCATAGGGAGCTGCTTGCAGACTCTGTGCGATTCTACATCTGGTGCATCCCTACCTGTGTGTGTGTGCTGCATGAGGCCAGAAAGCCTGATTCAGCAAGATACAGGGAGAGGGAGCCCAGGCTAGTGGAACAGGCAGGCTCAGTGAAATCCCAGTACATCAGGTGGCATCCCAGGCAGTGGTTTTTCTCCTTATAGAGATATAAATGCCAACTCTGTGCCCCTTGAGCCATCACTAATTTGTTGATTCCTAGTAGGCATTATGGCAAAGGTGGGTTTGGGGAGGCTTAAAGGACAAGAGGGCTTATGAATCAATGTGGGGAGATCATTCCATGTGGGAACACAGAAGAAGGCACAGAGAAGCTGACAAACAGGTGAACAGGGCTGACCCTGTAGCTGGAAAGTGGGGGGCAGGGGTCATGTGATAAGAGATGAGAAAGGATAAATAAGAAGGGGCAGAGTTGTGAAGGGCTTTGAATGTGAAGTTGAGACACTTTAACCCAATGTAATGAAAGGGGGGAGCCAGCAGAGGGACTCAGAGGAGTGGGGGTGAGGTCAGTATGATGGGCAAGGAAGACCATCTTAGCAGCTGTATTTTGTATGAACCCAATGAGAGTGTTGTGGGTGTTATAGGACAGAGGAGAGGAGGTCACAGTAATCAAGGCAAGAGGAGATGATGGCCTGGACTAGAGTTTTCATGGTCTGGTTAGTTGGACAGGCAACACATCTTGTCAGTCTAATTGAAAAGTCAATAAGATTTTGTGCAGAGAAATGAGGAAGTAGTAGTAGGGAGAATTTTTAAGAGGGAGTTAATAGGGCTGTACTTAGGGGAGCCAAGGGGGGTATTTACACAGCCCACAACAGCGAGGCTCCTAATCCAGGCTGACAGACTTGGGCCAGTGGGACTTGCACTAGTGCTCTAAAAATAACAGTGTAGACAGCACTTGGAAGTTGCGGCTCACACTGGAGTTTAGGCTCTCAAGCTCACTCCCTCTCACTAGGTTTCAGAGAATCATAGAATCATAGAATCATAGAATCTCAGGGTTGGAAGGGACCTCAGGAGGTCATCTAGTCCAACCCCCTGCTCAAAGCAGGACCAAACCCAACTAAATCATCCCAGCCAGGGCTTTGTCAAGCCTGACCTTAAAAACCTCTAAGGAAGGAGATTCCACTACCTCCCTAGGTAACCCATTCCAGTTCTTCACCACCCTACTAGTGAAAAAGTTTTTCCTAATATCCAACCTAAACCTCCCCCTCTGCAACTTGAGACCATTACTTCTTGTTCTATCATCTTCTACCACTGAGAACAGTCTAGATCCATCCTCTTTGGAACCCCCTTTCAGGTAGTTGAAAGCAGCTATCAAATCCCCCCTCATTCTTCTCTTCTGCAGACTAAACAATCCCAGTTCCCTCAGCCTCTCCTCATAAGTCATGTGCTCCAGCCCCCTAATCATTTTTGTTGCCCTCCGCTGGACTCTCTCCAATTTATCCACATCCTTCTTGTAGTGTGGGGCCCAAAACTGGACACAGTACTCCAAATGAGGCCTCACCAGTGCTGAGTAGAGGGGGATGATCACATCCCTCGATCTGCTGGAAATGCCCCTACTTATACAACCCAAAATGCCATTAGCCTTCTTGGCAACAAGGGCACACTGTTGACTCATATTCAGCTTTTCGTCCACCGTAACCCCTAGGTCCTTTTCTGCAGAACTGCTACCCAGCCATTCGGTCCCTAGTCTGTAGCAGTGCATGGGATTCTTCCGTCCTAAGTGCAGGACTCTGCACTTGTCCTTGTTGAACCTCATCATATTTCTTTTGGCCCAATCCTCTAATTTGTCTAGGTCCCTCTGTATCCTATCCCTACCCTCCAGCATATCAACAACTCCTCCCAGTTTAGTGTCATCTGCAAACTTGCTAAGGGTGCAGTCCACACCATCCTCCAAGAGACCAAGATGTAAATTCAAAACACTGTCTACACAGCTATTTTTAGAGTGCTAGCATGAGCCCTGCTATCCCATGTCTGTCAACCTGGGTTGGGAGGCTCAATGCTGCAGGCTGTGTAGACCTATCCGATGAGATGGGAAAAACAGTGCTGTTGGGCAAGGCCTATGACAGAACTGAAGGAGGAGAGAACAAACTGGTAATGGATGCAGTCCATGTGGTTGTGAGTTTTTCTCCAGAGGCATTCAGTAGTAGAGATGCAGAGCAGAGGTGGCAGATGTTGGGGGTTAAGGGACAGACTTTGTGGAGAAGTGACACTCAGTATAAATACTACATATGCTGATAGGAGGGGTTCTCCTGTCGGCACAGGTAATCCACCTCCTTGAGAGGTGGTAGCTAGGTCACCAAAAGAATTCTTCCATCAACCTAGCCTCGTCTAAATGGCAGCTTAGATCAGCTTAACTATGTCACTCAGGGGCGTGGATTTTTCACACTCCTGAGCGATGTATCTGGGGCAACCTAATTTTCTAGTGTAGACCAGCCCTAGTGAGAGGAGAATCAAGCCCTACATCTCTGATAGGGTGGTTGCAATTGAAATGTCAACTTGTCCCTTACACAAGTGCTGTGAATGCCCTGCTAGCACAGTGTGATGACACGGTTGTCACGAAGCTGCAAAACTCAGCTTCACTAGTAGACAAATACCTCAGCGCTGTAGATGTGATGAAAGTAGAATTACATTGCTTGCAGTCATGCAGTATTGGCCTCTGTGAAGCAGTAACACGTTTGGTAATGGATTCAATGTGCAGAACTGATGAATTTGTACAGCAATGAGTGATTGGAGCACGTTAAAAATTGATTACACACTACCCAGCCTAGAGTGTCTCAAGGCTATTATGAAGTGGAGATTATAAAAAAAGGGAAATGGTTAATGGTATTATACCTATGCATGTATCACTGTTATTGTATATCATTAATCATTTACATGGCACCTTACAAAACACAGAAAATGAGAATATAAGGAATAGGTGGAAGTGAGATCATCTGTTCTGTGGGTCCAGTCCCAGCAAATCAAGCTCAAACTCCAACTGCAACATGAACAGCCTCAAAAAATGTGGAGGCCAAAATAAAACCAAACAATTTCCCAAAAGCTCTAGTGGAGCATTTGCAGGCCTAAAGGAAAGTTCTAACAAAGCACTGCTGGTTTGGGAATGCACTGCTAGTGCAATACACAGCTGATTCTTATCATATTGGCAGTTCCAGTGAAACAATTCACACGCAGCTCTGCATACATGATAATAGCACCCACAGGCACTGGCGTCTAATTTTCCCTGGGGGTCCTCGGCCCCAGGCCCCGCCCCCACTTCACGCCTTCTCCCAAGCCCCTACCCCTGCCCAACCTCTTCCCATCCCCACTCCGCTCCTGCTCTCTCCCCCACACCACCCCTTCTCCCAGGCCCTCACCCTGCCTCTTCCTTCCCCCACTCCGCCCCTGCCCCGCCTCTTTCCTCCCCCTCTCCCAAGCACACTCACTCACCACTCCTCCCCCTCCCTCCAAGTGCCTCCTGCACACCATGGAACAGCTGATCCGCGGTGGGTGGGAGGCGCTGGGAGGGAGGGGGAGGAATTGATTGGGTGGGCAGGAGTGGGAGGGAAGAAGGGAAGCTTGGTTGCTGGTGGGTGCTAAGCACCTGCTAATTTTTTTCTGGGGGCGCTCCAGCCCTGGAGCACCTACGGAGTTGGCACATATGATATCACCTATCCAGGCTTCACTAAAGAAGACATTCCTTGAGCATTGAGCTTTAATGAAGTACAACTTTGCCAAGTCATTACACTGGAAAATTAATCCTCAAACTCTGTTTCTTCCCATAAAGAAAAAAAGAGGTTGCCAAATATGTCTGAATATTTGTTACACCTCTACCCTGATATAACGCTGTCCAAAAAATCTTACCGCATTATAGGTGAAACCGTGTTACATTGAACTTGCTTTGATCTGCCGGCACGCGCAGCCCCACCCCCCAGAGTGCTGCTTTACCACGTTATATCCGAATTTGTGTTATATCGGGGTAGAGGTGTATTTCATTTGGTTAAGAACTGTTAACTTTTTTAAAAGGACACATTCTATTATGTTATTTATCTAAAAACAGAAGCATGTCCATACAGGGTCAGCCCAATGGTCCATCTAGCCTGGTATCCTGTCTTCCAACAATGGCCAGTGCCAGATGCTTCAGAAGGATTGAACAGAACACGTTGTCCTGTCCCAGCTTCAGGCAGTCAGAGGTTTAGGGACACCCAGTGAGGTTAATCCCTGACCATTTTGGCTAATAGCCATGGTAGACCTATTTTTCATGAACGTATCTAATTCTTTTGTGAACCTAGTGTGTTTTCCAACGTGCATTACTTTGAATTTATTAACATTGAATGTCATCTGCCATTTTGTTGCCTAGTCACCTAGTTAAGATCACCAAGCATCTTAATTTTACACCATTGGATTCACTTCCAATCCAAATTGCTTGTTTTCAGTGAAAATAATATTGTTTGCTCCAGCAGAGCAGTCATGTTCCAGGATCATTCTTGCTGGTGCTTTAGAGCCAGGCAGTTTTCTAGTGCCTCATCCTGGCACAGCAGGGAAGGGAGGATGGGAAAATCCAGGCCCTAGAAAATCCAGGAAGAATGAATCACACAATCAGCATTTTTAGGTGCCCACGGAAAGAAGAATTGGTCTGTAAGGTTTTACATCCATACCTTGAGGAGGTACCTCGATTGCTGTAGTCGTAGCTGTGATAGCTTCATAAATCAGGTGATGTTTTAAATGTGTAAACTGTTTTGTTTGCTTACTTTATCTTATTGGTCAGTGTTATTAATGGTTACAATCGGTCCCTACATAGTAACTTTTAATTCCAGTGTGTCTTCAATTTTCTCTCCACTATGATGTGTGAGACTCACAATTTTATCCTGTTCTTCCCTAGTTTAGGGCCAGATTGTTCCTCGTGTTAAGGTGTGAGGATGTGAACCCCTTGCACAGCCCACTTAAGTGCTAAGTTGAATTGCAGCCCCTGTGCATGATGCTCCAAAAGGGGGTGTGGAGGAAGAGGTGCAATGGCTTGGCCTCCCAACTCCAGCTATCAGAGCTGGTCCACTATGCTCCAATAAAAGGGGTAGTAGCAGGCATGCAACTTCTGTGCACCTATTTTCAGAAGTGACTAGTTGTTTTGGGCGCCTTCATTTTTGGGTATCCAGCATGAAACACCTGATTTTCCAAAAGAGCTGAGCAGCCACCCTTGCAAATGCAGGCCCTTTGAGGTTACAATTTGGGCACTCCAAAATGGAGGCAGCCCAACTCTGAGTCACTTAAGCTGGGTAGAATGGTTCACAGAACTCCACATGGAGCAACACAGCTCTGCCCCACCCCTTAAACAGGCTTGTAGTTAAGTGGAAGAATCCAGCCCCAAGGGGTTTTGTTTTTCTAACTGCTATGTCACTTTTCTCTTTCATTTCTCACTACTTGCTTAGGAACATGGACTCTGTTACTATTTTATAGCCACCTGCTGCAAACTGCGCTTGTACTTTTTAATATTATACCCTTTCGTTTCTTTTTTCCCCATACTATTTATTTCAACTCATTTTCTTTATGTGTTTATTGATATTAGCAGGCTTGATTCTCATTTATACTAATCCCTCCCCCCCCCATACCATTCTGGCAGTGTGAAGGGGTCTTAACGTGAGAATAAATTATGTTTACACACACTATAAGGCCCCTTTTCACTGACAAAGTGGTGTAAGGTGGCTTTAGTGTAAATGAGAATCAGACCCACTAATTTGTGTTTATATATTTTTGTTTCCTAAGGCCTGGTCTACACTAGGACTTTAATTCGAATTTAGCAGCGTTAATTCGAACTAACCGCTCAACTGTCCACACCAGGAAGCCATTTAATTCGAACTAAAGGGCTCTTTAGTTCGAATTTGGTACTCCACCCCGACAGGTGGAGTAACGCTAAATTCGACATGGCTAGCTCGAATTAGGCTAGGTGTGGATGCAAATCGAACTTAGTAGCTCCGGGAGCTATCCCACAGTGCACCACTCTGTTGACGCTCTGGACAGCAGTCCGAGCTTCGATGCTCTGAGCAGCCACACAGGAAACGACCTGGGAAAATTTGAATTCCTTTTCCTTTCTGGACAGTTAGAATCTCATTTCGTGGTTGGACATCGGGGCGAGCTCAGCAGCACCGGCAGCAATGCAGAGCTCTCCAGCAGAGGAGTTCATGTAATCTCTGAATAGAAAGAGGGACCCGGCATAGACTGACCGGGAACTCTTGGATCTGATCGGTGTGTGGGGCGAGGAGTCTGTGCTTTCGGAGCTGCGTTCCAACAAACGGAATGCAAAGACCTACGAGAAGGACTCCAAAGCCATGATCCAGACAGAGGATACAGCCGTCATGCAATGCATCGCCGCGTGAAAACCAAGGACCCCAGACAAGGCTACCAAAAAATCAAAGCGGCAAACGGACGCTATGGAGCCTGCCACCACTGCCCCACCAGTGACCATGGACTCTGATGATGGGACAGTGTCGACGGACAGTTCCTCGACGATGTTCACGGACGGGGAAGATGAGGAAGGGTTTGTGGAGGACGAGGCAGGCGAGAGCGCTTACAACGCTGGTTTCCCCGACAGCCAGGATCTATTCATCACCGTCACGGAGATCCCCTACCAACCCTCCCCGGCCATGAACCCGGAGCCTGAATCAGGGGAAGGAGCAGTCGGTAAGTGCTTTAACCATGTTAACTTTTATTCTTAATATAACAGGAATCTGAAGTGTGTGAGAAGGAGGTCTCTCTCTATATGGTGATAGAACAGAAATCCTCCTGGGAGATCTCCACGAAGCTCTCCTTCCGTTAATCGATAAGCATCAGCAGGAGGTTCCTGGGGAGAGCTGCCTTATTGGGTGCTCCGTGATAGCACCCTTTTCCGTGCGAGGCTTTCATGCGGTATTCAGGGAGCATTGCCTCCCCGAGCACGGCTGCATTGGTCCGTGGTTCGTGATAGATTTCACGCAGCATGCGCTCTCTATCTCCTTCAGTGCCCGTCCTCACGGTGATCTCGCTAGGAGACTCATGCATCTAAGTAGTGGAATTACTGTTATGGTGCGCCTGGTCCAAAGTATTTTTAATAAATCCACGGACAGACGGCATAGCACAGACTCAGCACGCAGCTGCGTGACGAGCGTAACGGAAAGCCAAAGAATATAATGGACGCTCATGGAGGGAGGGGGGAATGAGGACGCAAGGTATCCCACAGTTCCTGCTGTCTCCGAAAAGTATTTGCATTCTTGGATGAGCTCCAAATGCTTCTAGGGTCAAACACCGTGTCTGCGTTGGTTCAGGGCACAGCTCTGCAATTTACGCACCCCCCCCCCCGAACCCGAGAAGTTAAAGGGAAATCAATCCTCTGTTGACTCGTTTACATGTCACCGTATCTTTACTGAATGCTGCAGATAGATGCGATGCTGTAGCACTCAACACCAATATCCTTGCTCCCCCCCCCTGCCATGGGTGGCTGACGGTACAATACGATTGATACCCGTCGTCATCGTCAGCCTATTGGCACATGGGGCAGTGCAAAAGGGCTGGTAACCATGCCGACTAGCATCAGTAAGGTCAATCAAGGGCGCCTGTCCCTAATTTTTCATGGCAGATGGTGCAATATGGCTGGTAACCGTCCTCATCATTGCAACAGGGGGCTGAGCTCCATCAGCCCCCACCCTTCATTGTAAATAAAAGATTCAATTGCCCCTGGACTAGCAGAGGGATGATGGGCTCCTTCATCCACACTCCTTAATGTCCTGCCTGGACTATCATTGCAGCTGGAGGCTTCCTTCCACTCATTTCTCACAAACAAGTCACTGTGTCTTATTCCTGCATTCTTTATTACTTCATCACACAAGTGGGGGGACAATGGTATGGTAGCCCAGGAAGGCTGGGGTAAGAACGGAATGAACAGGTGTTGTTGTTGCAGGAGCACCCCCTGTGAATAGCATACAGCTCATAATTTATGCAGGATCAGACACAGAGCAGCTGTGCTCTCTGGTTCTATGATACAGTGGTTCTCTAGTACACTTGCCCATATTCTAGGCAGGACTGATTCTATTTTTAGATACCAAAAAGGAGGGATTGACTCAGGGAGTCATTCCCAATTTTGGCTTTTGCGCCCCTGGCTGATCGGCCAGGGGCACTTATGACAGCACCAAATGGTGCAGTGCAAAAGGACAGGTAACCATGACCATCTTATTACCGTCTTCTTACCAATTCATGGTATGGTAGACGGTGCAGTATGCCTGGTAACCATCGCTGCTGTCATGCAAAAGCAAAAGCATGCTGCTGTGCAGCGCTGCTGGCCCGACTCTGTCAGCGGCATCTAGTACACATACGGTGACATACACAAAATCCAAAACAGGCTCCATGGTTGCCACGCTATGGCGTATGCCAGGGCAATTCATGGAAAACGTGCTCAAAATGATTGTCTGCCGTTGCTTTCCCAGAGGAAGGAATGACTGGCGACATTTACCCAGAATCCACCGCGAAAATGATTTGTGCCCTAGCAGGCACAGGGGTCTCAACCCAGAATTCACACAGACAGCCTAGACTCAGTTAATTGTTCGCAAAAAAGAATATTTGCAAGGAATTCACTCCCTGTTTCCCATCTCTCAGCTTCCACTGTCTCCAGACCTGACACAGCATCCCCCTCGCAGAGGCTTGCAAAGATTAGGCGGCGAAAGAAAAAGACAAGGGACAAGATGTTCGAGGAACGTATGGGCTGCTACCTAGCAGAGGCGGACCAGCAGAGCCAGTGGAGGGAGACCGTCTCTCTGTGCCAGCGCTCACACAGCGAACGGGAGGAGAGGTGGCGTGAGGAAGACAAGCAGGCGACTGAAACAATGCTTGGACTAGTGAGGGAGCAAACGGACACGCTCAGGCACCTTGTGGATGTTCTGCAGGACCGCAGGAGGACAGAGACACCCTGCAGTGTATCTGCAACCGCACTCCCCTGCCACAAAGTTCCATACCCCCCTCACCGAAAATAATCAGGAGGAGGGGCGGCCGGGGACGTGAATACTGTCACTGCACCACAGCACAGTGCTCAAGTACCCAAAAGCTCTCATACCCTACATTTGCCGAAGTCCTTCACTTCCAGACTCACAGTAGTCCCAATCCCAGTCCCATCCCCTAACTGTCTACTTAATTAGTAAAAATGCTTTGCTGTTAATTACTGTTTCCGTTATGTTTTTTCAAAGAAGACTGTGTTTGAATGGGGGGCGTGGGGAAGGGGGTGGTTAATTGCATAGGACAGTCACCTTTCCCAGGGTACAGACACGGGGCAGGATCAGCAGCGGGTCACACACACGGTGCAGTCAGTAGGCACCCTGGTCGGTATGGGAGGTGTTTTCCAGGATCTGTGTGGGCGGGGGAGATGTGACTTTGCAGCGGGGGAGGGCGGTTACAGATCTTATACAGCGGTCCTTGTCCTGGACCACTGAGTCACGCAGCTGAGGAATCTGTATCCGTCCTCCTCCACCACAAGGTCACATATCCGCCCGCACACAGAATTCCATAAAGAGGGATGGCAGGCTCCGTTGAAAGAAGCATTCCGGCACTGCGGACCGCTCTAGGAGCAGGAGCCTGTCATTCCTTGAATTTAGAGGCGGTCTTTACATCACCGCACACCCTACCCAGCACAGTCTGCCTCCCAGTTTCAACCCTTTAACGCAAAGTCATGAATAAAGAAACCTTTCTTAAGGAACAATGGGACATGTATTTTATTTTTACACGTGTGTTGGAAGTGGGGGAAACGGGGTGAACGGGGTATGTAACCGAAGAGGAGAGTCAACAGTCAGTGGGTAAAGAAACAGGGGCAGGTTCAGCTTCTCTGTAAAGAAACTGAACAGTCACAGGTCACGCTGCTCGCTGCTCGCTGGTATTTGAAGAGTTCCTTGTCGCTGTCCCAGGCGCCTGTATAGGGCTTCATGAGCAAGTGCATTAGCGGGCAGGCTGGATCCCCGAGGATGACTATAGGCATCTGCACATCCACAACAGTTATTTCGTGGTCTGGGAAGAAACTACCTTCCTGCAGGCGTCTGAGCCGCCCACAGTTCCTGAAAACACACGCATCATGAACCTTGCCCGGCCACCTGACGTTGATGTTTGCAAAACGTCCCCTATGGTCCTCCAGTGCTTGCAGCACCATTGAAAAGTAGCCCAATTTCTCATCAGCTGACTGTGGAAGAGGTGGACGATAAAGTGCGAGGAGGAGAAAACGGCGATGATCGCAGCGGGCTCCATGCTTGCAGTGCTGTGGCGTCCGCGCTGTCACTGACCAGAAAAGTGCACGAACAGATTGCCCGCAGGCGCTTTCAAGGAGGGAGGGAGGGAGGTTGTGATTGACGGTTCAATGACGACACTTACCCAAAACCACCCTCGACACATTTCTCCCCCCAGCAGGCATTGGGGGCTCTACCCAGCATTCCAATGGGCAGCGGGGACTGCGGGAACTGTGGGATAGCTTCCCACAGTGCACCGCTTCCAAAGTTGACGCTGGCCCCGTGAATGTGGACTCAGAAATTCGAATTAGTGTATTTAGTATGGATACACAAATTCGACTTCATAAGGTCGAATCCACAAATTCGAACTAAGTTGATTCGAAATAGTCTTGTAGTATAGACAAGGCCTAAGAATGAGGCTTCTATTTTGCACAAATAAGTGCCTCTGGAAAGGCAAAAGATTAAACATTTGCTTCTTGTTGTTCTTCCTTTGAATTGTTTAATTCAATAAAGCTATGGAACTGGTAGATATTGTGTTAACATGTTTCTTCTGATAATATTTTTCAGTATTTATATTTGTCAAAGATGTACTTCCAAAAATCCCTTAAGGGATCTCACTTTTTAGAGTTATATACAGATTTCTCTGAGAGATGAAAACAGCAGACATTCGACTCTACTGATATACTTTTTAATTTCAGTTTGATGGGTGGGTCCTATGAATGTTGGCAGGATTTGCTCAATGAACTCTCTCTCTGGGGTTTCTTGAAGATATATCATCTAGGCCATATGTTCCTAAGGTTCTCATGCACTTCTCCCAAGGATCCCAAAACATTTCACAAACTCAAGGTCCAGTTCTATCAACATTTGTTACCTGAGTAATCACACTGGTTCTGGTTCTGCACTGTCTTGCCCTTTGTGTAGCTGTTTCTGTCTGTGGATTGTAGATATAAAACATCATGCTTCTGATTTAGTAGCATTTTATGCTCACTAAAAAGGCATAAAACCAAGTCAACTGAGTTAATTGGGATCACTAGACATAACAGCATCAAGCCCTAAGTATGTGAAGCACAGAATGGAATCCAGCTGAACTCTGGGGTGGACTGCGGAATCTAATATAAATCTAAAATATTATTACTGTATATGTTGTGATTATATGACAAAAAAGGGTTTCCTGCTAAAAGATACTGAATGTCAAGGCTAGAGAGATCAGAGGTAATTGCAGGATGAAGCTGGTTGCTTTTTTGTAAAATTCTTTTGAAAGGAGATCTTGAGGTTTACCTAAATTAAGGTAAGAGTGTAAGGATAATTATGGTTATACTCTGAAATTAACTTTACACATTCAATTTAGTTGATCTAGTAGTGGAAGGCATTAGAATGAATTGCTCCTTTCTGATTTACCATATTTATCCTCTTTTACAGGTGATGAAATGCAATGGAGTGTTCAGATATTTTTTATGAGTCTTGTCTCGAGTTTGTCATTTTTTTCCTACATCATCAAAACAACCCAGATTTTTGTGCACCATCAGTTCAAAAGGTTCTGCAATTCAATGGCAATCAGTGTGAGCCACAGGATAGTAGTAACTTAAGCAAAGTTTGACAAGTGGACTCCAGTATCTAATAATGCTAATCTACAGTAGTAGATAAGGCAAATTGTTTTACTGTTATTTTTATAGAATATTTCATAAATTTAGTTTGAAATATTTATATTTATTGACTATTATACCGTTTATTTCAGATTTGTTGAGGAAAAACAATCATGTGCAGATGGTAGGTGCATGCAAAGCTACATGCACACATGTAGAGCCTGAATTGAAGCTGTTTGAAAATTTGGCCTCAAAAGTTTGGCTGTCCAATCAACACAGTGGTAGCTGTGGATTAGTTTTAACTTTGACCCTGAAAACTTTCAGATTTGGAACTGCAACTGTGTAATCCTCTTGTTGCACTTGTGGAATCATCTCCATTTTCTATAATAGATGGACTTTCTTACATCTCTTTCTCTTGCCTGAAGTTGAGATCCTGTTGAACAAAGTGAACTTCAAAGAGAGACATGCATCCGACGAAGTGGGTATTCACCCACGAAAGCTCTTGCTCCAATACGTCTGTTAGTCTATAAGGTGCCACAAGACTCTTTGCTGCTTTTACAGATCCAGACTAACATGGCTACCCCTCTGATACTTCGAAGAGAGAGACTTCATTTGTCTAACAAGAAAAATCCCTGTAGGCTGAAAATGGAATGATTAATCTAGATCCACTTGATAGATTTGACACACTGATAATATCTCATCTGATCTTCAAATACTGAACTAGGAAAAGACTCTGATAAATGGATTTTTTTGGAAAAGCTTGCATGATGAAAGAAATGGTAAGAGATATTGTGGGTCACAACCATGTAGTGCATGCCTCCTCGCTCTTGTCTACTGCAGCTACTTTGTGTCTCCATCAATATTGCTAGTTGCCTAGAGGTGTTTGCTTTGTTACTTTTTGATTGACAGGTTTGAAAGACAAAACCCATAGGAAGTTCATATTACAAAATAGAACTGTCACCATCTCAGGATTTCCCTTTGATCCAGATTACTAATTTCCTTCATGCCAAAAGCAAGAATGAGTCCTGAAGTCCCATTTGCACCGTTTATAGTATTTGTGAGGCTCATCAGTTCTTAAGCAATTTGGGTTTTCATTTCTTTTTGTCACTTTCATTGAGCTTTTGTGCCTGTGTAGTTCTTTCAAGTTAGCTGTGTTGTGCAAAGAGCAGAAGATGCAAGAGCTGTTCTGAGAATTACTGTAAAAACAAAGATCCCTGTGCAGTATTGAAATTCCTTGGAGGTGCACTTTGGGACCAACAATTCATAGCTTTGGATGTCCAACTGGAAAGACCCTAAAGGGGCCTGATTTTCACAAAGCACTGAGCACCCACTTTCTGAAAAACCTTTAAAGTGTCTCTGCTTGGGCACCCAAAATCACTCATTGCTTTTGAAAATCTTGGCCTGGGTTTCTAACTGAAGGCTTGTTTGTACGTGCTTCTTGCAACTGACTAGAGCCTGCTGGAATAACAGGTCAGTGATGACCTTAGACTTAGCCACAAAGAGCCCTTCTCTCCCAAAGGCCTTTTTCACAGGCATATAGACATCTATCTCTCCAGTCCCTAGTCCCCCATCCAGGCTTTGTTCTCACTCTGACACTGGCAGGCTCATCACATCCATCTCCTTGCCTCGTCCTTCCCCTGCTCACTCCAATTCCTGACTTCCTGATGTACTTATGTGAGCACCAAAGGCTGCAAAGTCTCATAAAAATGGAAGGTTGGGTTACCACAGACTGACAGAACAGGATCACAGGTGGGAGAGGGTTGGAGGGATGGTATGATTTGTCGTGGGGATGCAGAGGTGAGGGAGTGAGCTGGATGGAGCCTTGCAGTGCTCATATTATCTTGCCTAGGGTGCTACAGAACTCAGTGTCACTCCTGTAAGAAGCATACAACCCCTAAAAGAACAATGCTATAGTTTTTACAACTGAGGAAATCCATACTATCAACTGTTGACTAAAGAGTGAGCATCATGTCCTAGAATTGAAACATATTTTAAAACTGCAGATTCAAAGGCTACTCTGTTGCCCTTAGTGCCATCAGAGAAATACAAAAGAGAGATGGAATACCACTGGGGATAGCTCTATTTTAATGTAATTCCTAGTCAGAGTTGGATGAAGGGGACATTTGTACAAAGATTTGGTAACTCTTGAAGCCGGTGGTCATTTAACCCATGATTGGAAAAAGCATTTACAGTGTCTTTTTCTTTGCTTTTCTCTTTACATTTTGTCTATATATTGTTAAGAACATAAGAACGGTCATACTGGGTCAGACCAAAGGTCCATCTAGCCCAGTATCCTGTCTTCCGACAGAATGCCAGATGCCCAGAGGGAATGAACAGAACAGGTAATCATCAAGTGATCCATTCCCTGTCACCCATTCCCAGCTTCTGGCAAACAAAGGCTAGGGACACCATTCCTGCCATTCCTGGTTAATAGCCTTTGATGGACCTATCCTCCATGAACTTATCTAGTTCTTTTCTGAACCCTGTTATAATCTTGGCCTTCACAACATCCTCTGGCAAGGAGTTCCACAGGTTGACTGCGTTGTGTGAAAAAATACTTCCTTTTGTTTGATTTAAACTTGCTGCCTAATTTCATTTGGTGACTCCTAGTTCTTGTGTTTTGAGAAGGAGTAAATAACACTTCCTTATTTATTTTCTCCACACCAGTCATGATTTTATAGACCTCTCGCATATCCCCCCTAAGTCTTCTCTTTTCCAAGCTGAAAAGCCCCAGTCTTATTAATCTCTCCTCATACAGAAGCTGTTCCATTCCCCTAATCATTTTTGTTGCCCTTTTCTGAACCTTTTCCAAATCCAATATATCTTTTTCTAGGTGGGGCGATCACATCTGCACGCAGTATTCAAGATGTGATCGTACCATGGATTTATATAGAGGCAATATGATATTTTTTGTCTTATTATCTATCCCTTTCCTAATGATTCCCAACATGCTGTTAGCTTTTTTGACTGCCCCTGCACACTGAGTGGATGTTTTCAGAGAACTATCCACAATGACTCCAAGATCTCTTTCTTGAGTGGTAACAGCTAATTTTGACCCCATCATTTTATATGTATAGTTGGGATTATGCTTTCCTATATGCATTACTTTGCATTTATCAACATTGAATTTCATCTGCCATTTTGTTGCCCAGTCACCCAGTTTTGTGAGAGCCTTTTGTAGCTCTTTGCAGTCTGCTTGGGACTTAACTATCTTGATTAGTTTTGTATTGTTTGCAAAATTTTCCACTTCACTGTTTACCCCTTTTTTCAGATCATTTATGAATATGTTGAATAGGACTGGTCCCAGTACAGACCCCTGGGGGACACCACTATTTACCTCTCTCCATTCTGAAAACTGACCATTTATGTCTACCCTTTGTTTCCTATCTTTTAACCCGTTACCAGTCCATGAGAGGACCTTCCCTCTTATCTTGTTGAGTAATTGAATGTTGTTAAAGGCATTGTATTGACAGCCCTGGAGATAAAAGACCTTTGTTTCACCAGAGAATAGATACATCAGCATAAACATTCCCTACACTCCCACACTAATGTGTCTTTGCTACAGCCTGGAAGGACCACTGCAATGAGGTCGGGTACTGCAGTTTCCAGTTTCAATGGGCTCAAGTCCCATGCCCTGGCCTCTCTGCTGATGCTGCCATCAAAGGGTGGCAATACATGATGGAGGGTTTTGTGATGTGTAGTAGCACTGGACTGAGGCAGCTACTCATCTCATGTTTGCCAGCAAACAGCCCTTTATATGTCAGTCACCCTGCAATCTGGCTCAGATGAAATTCACCATTTGTTAAATGATATCTAATATATTTTGTATTTTTTCAGTGTAGCTTCTCCAGCTTTTGAGAACTGTGCTAAGAATTGTGTGTTTGGTATTTGCTCTGATGGCTGATATTTGTTAATCAGTCTCAAAGGCCTTGCTTCTCTTCATATTGAAGTCATAGCGAGATGCCCATTTACTTCACTGGGATCAATATCAGGTACAGAAATCTTTTTAGGAGAAGAAAGTGGTGAAACTGACCATTTACAAGCCCTAAGGAAAAGACACATTCAAGCAAAATATTTCTGTGTTTCCTTTTCTCAAGCAAAAACAAGAGCATTCTGGTTGTTTTTCAGGCTTCTACAGTTTTTTTAAGGGTTTGTTCATGTCTAGGTAAAAAAACACAACCTTGTATGACATGCCTGGGCTAAGTTGACAAGCATACTGCATGGGTGATTTTTATAGCGAGCAAGGCCCAAAGGTGTCCAAAGCAATCTAGTCACAAAAGTAAAAGTTGTCATATTTCTGAATAGGTTTTTAAAGAAAAGTGAACCTCAGTTTTTCTTGTTAAGAATACAATAGAGAAAACCAAAACGATGAGAACATATGTATGTGTGCTTAGCGTTCATGGAT
The DNA here is from genome assembly GCF_020497125.1 of Mauremys mutica. Taxonomy (NCBI): domain Eukaryota; kingdom Metazoa; phylum Chordata; order Testudines; family Geoemydidae; genus Mauremys; species Mauremys mutica. Next base: position 65,254,431 of record NC_059072.1, read on the forward strand.
AAATGGCTACAACCATCTTAATTTAATAAGCGAATCATGCAAGCTTCTTGTATGCAGGCGATTGATGTCTTCGAATATGTAACTGGCAACTGTGCTGTTCACTAGTTGCTGGTTGTTCATGTTTGCAAAAATGCAGAATAATCACCTGCATTTTGTTTTTTTTTCATGTGAGTCTCATGGCAGAGCTGCCGCATTGGGTACTGTCCTGTAAATCCAATATCTTCCTTACAGCTCACACAACTGCATGCCCCAGGGCACAATCGCTTTGGCTAAGCCCTTGTACCAGTTCTGTACTATTCTGCAATTACTGTCACTTCAAGGACTTCACATCACAGTGCACAGGGGAGACAGGAGATGAAAAGGCCTCCTCATGAGAGATTAGATTGCTTGAGGTTAGATTTTTTCCTTAAACAAATGTACACTCTTGACTGGATGTCTGTTCAAAGATTGTCATATTTCACGGGCTGAGGTGTTCTGTCTGCCCTTGCAGATGGTGATCTTTATCCACTCACGTAGACGTTGGGGAACTTTTTTTCACAGCAGTAAAGAAGATGCTTGAATTACTGTGTATGGCATGTGGGTGAAGCATGCGGGGAAGGTTCTCTCACATTCGCACATTAGTTCCTCTAAAAAACTTATAATGATCTTTCTGTGTAGAAAATAGCTAGTATTCATGCCCCCAAAAAGGACTGATCATTCTTTCATAGAGCTTCTTCTCATGGATGTTTGAAAATAGACAGGGTCTGTCGTATTCAGCTATCATTCCTATACCATGCCTATTGTCATGATACATGAATGTCTCCTCCCCTGTGTCTTCCCAAACGATCAATGTGTCCTGATAATTCACATCTCCATTTTTAAAGAACAAAATATATGGAGAAGATCATGTTTCTCCTTAGGAGTTGGTCTCTCTGGATCCAGTTCAGCTCCATGGCTAATGGGAGTGCATCCATGTGCCTGAGGGTACTGTTTATAGGGACACTTTGCATTCACATCCTTGCATTCAGGCTTCTGCACTGCAGAAATGATGCAATTTTTTTAAAGGATGCCATGGACAATTTCTGTAAACTACCCTAGAAGAGTTCCATTTCCATTTGGAAAGGTGTGGGAGAAGAAGAGTGCATCCTTTCCATTTTAAAGCATAGGTTTCTGGGGGAAAAAATTAAAACTCTCTCTAGAGGAAGTTTACTCCATTCTTCATTAAACTCCAGCTGGTGTGAAGCTAGCATTTCACTGGTAGTGATCTGCATAGCTACAATGAAAAATGAGTTAATCACAGATTTATATGCTGAATGATCCCACTAACCAGGCTCTGAGGGACATTCAGCACAGAAAAAAAAGGTATAACTAACCTTTTTAAAAAATAGATTTCCTTTCTGTTAAATTCACTGGCATTTCCTAGTTTGCTGAGGACCTCCCAGAAATCATTGTGCTATGAAATTGCATCACTGATAACATGGATTGCCCTGAGACTTCTTGCAATTGGTGCCATTCAACACACTGCTAAGACTGTGAACTCCATTTTTATTTTAGCAGCATAGCGATGTTTTTTTCCACCTGCATGCGCTTAAAATGGCCAGCAGCAGCATAGTGGTTATGAAAAGAACTGTTTTGGTTACACGTTAGTTGCCATCTCAGTCAGATACTCAAAGATTTGTGTTAATGTGAGATAAAGCACTTCCCCCGCAATGAAGGCGTGTGGGGAATGCCAGGTGATATGTTATCTCACAGTGACATGTGCCTTGTGTGTCTGATTGAAACTTAAACATAAGGATGAAAAATCTTATCAAGGAAGCTAATTGGTGATGATGTCATCATACCCAAGAGCACATCAATGTCATTTTACACGAATGTCTTCATCCAAAGCTCTACTGATGTACTTTTTATTAATTACCTGATATAATTACTGAATCTTTTGTAGGATAACAATATTTATTTTTGATTTATAAAGATTTAATGAGGAAGTTTAGCGCAAAGCCCTGTAGAGTGATCATTCACCCATATGTGTAACTTAGACCTATTCTCCACCCTCTGGTTGTCCTGTAATCAGCCTTTAGGATTGCCAAAGAGACATAATTATTTCACCAGTGCAGATAGCTGATCTGCTTATGCCACCAGTGCTATATTTTCTGGGTTAATTCTTGCAGTTAGTATAGGTTACATTAGAACAACACAGGCCAGTGGATATGGTACTGGACTGTAATCTAGAGCCATAGGTTCTGTTCTTGGCTCTGCCACTGACTAGCTTTGTCACTTCAGATCTCTGCCTCAGTTTCCCCATATGTAAAATGGAGACAACTTGTAAACTACAGGGAGATCTATGGATGAAGAGTACTGTATAAAAACTACATATTAGCACAAAAACCATTTGGCCAGACTTGCTAAACTCAGGAAATTTGTATTCTCTGTGGTTCCTTCACCCGTATAACCTTCAGTTGCACAGCAGATGTTTTGCACAAAATGATTTTGTGCCAACACATCTCAGATCACTCTGTCCTGGCCAGGAACAGAACAACTCAGGACCCATTCTAGATTGTAAACATAAGCGTCAATCTTCTTCTCTGTCTTCAGTATTCTCTCCAAAATCTGCAAAGCACAGTGGCACTGGAACACTTTTAATAGCAGAGGTGCTGAAAACCAGCCCCCTTCCCCCTGTCTGCACCTCCCCCCGGCCCCGAGCTGGGGCCAGGAACAGGGCCGTGTCTCCAGGAGGGGGGGACCTGGACAGGGATAAGGGGGCTGAGGCTGGGGCCACAGCTAAGGGCAGGTGTGTGGCCGGCAGCTGGGACTCCAGGCACTGGGTCGTCAGTGGAGCCCTGGGTGTGGGGCTGGGAGCTCGTGTGTGGGGCCAGGAGCAGAGCCTGGGTGCGGGGCCAGCAGCCAGGATCCCTCGTGCGGGGATGGCAGCAGAGACCCACGTGAAACCTGAGGGTGCTGCAGCCCCCCTGCAACCCTCGTTCCTGCGCCTATGGCAAAGCGTATCTGCTGGGACTCCCAAGGGGCCGTAAGTCTCTTCTAATGCTTTCCTCGCTTTTCCCCCAGTGCCTCTCTCATCTTCTAGAACTGTCTTGTGTAACACAAAAGCCTGAGCACTCAACAGTATTGGCAATCTGGTGTGATGGGCTTCTGAGTCCCTTACATTCACAGCTCAACGGAGTTGAAATTGTGGGGAACTGTTTTTCAGGGAAAACTTCAGGTACGTACTCCCCTAAAGAGCAAATTGTCCAAGGCCTTGTCTACATGCAAACCTTTCCTGATTTAATTAAACTGTTTTAGTTAAGCCAGTGCAAAACCCCTGAGTGGACACTCCTCATTTTGGTTTAAGAGCACTTTATTTCAACTTAGTTTCAATCTGTTCTCAGTCAACTTAGGCCTGGTGTACACTACAAAGTTAGGCTGACATAAGTTGCCTTGTGTCGACCTATTTGTGCATATGTCTACACTCCAATTTGTCTGCGGCTGACGTAAGCACCCTGTCGTGGCAATGCAGTAATATCACCTTCCTGAATGGAACTGAGCCGTGGTCAACCTACTGAGAGTGACACAGTGAGAGTGTAGATACTGCAAGACCTATGTTGATCCTTATAGTCCTCCAGCAGCTATCTCACTATGACCTCTCTGGTCTCAAGTGTGAGCTCCACCACCCAGGGATCACGGACACCAAAAGCCAACCCCTCCCCCACTTTAAAACCCTTGTGCATTTTTTAAATGTCTTTTCCTGATTGCCCAGCTTAGCGTGCACACCTGGCAGCACTCCCTTGTTATGTGCAACTGTCCAACTGATCATACCAGTTCCACACACTAGACGTGCTCCTGCCTGGAGTAGGTGAGGGGTATTGGATCTCCAGGGCCTGTGGGGAGAATAAGTTGTGCAGACACAGCTACGACCAGCTTTAGAAACATGAACATCTGTGAAATGATTGCACAGAGGATGCAGGCAAAAGGGTATGGCAGGGATCAGTAGCAGTGCCACATGAAAGCACAGGACCTGCAGCATGCCACAAGGCCAGGGAGACCAACAACTGAGCTGGTGCTGAGCTGCGAACCTCTTGCTTTTACAAAGAGCTGCATGCCTATGGTTGCTAACTGTCTAATCACACAAACCCAAACACCCTTGCCCCGCTCCTGGTCCCGCTCCTGCCACAAGGCCTTGCACTCCCCCTTCTCTGAGGTCCTGCCCCGCTCACTCCATCCCCCCTCCCTCCATCGCTCACTCTCCCCCACTCTCACTCACTTTCATTGGGCTGGGGCAGGGAGTTAGAGTGTGGGAGGGGATGCAGGAGCAGTAGTGTAGCTAGTGGGGGGAGCAGGGGAGTGGCTGCTCCCCTGAGCACTCACTCGGCGCTTCCCAGCACGTCTGGGTCTTCGGCGGCACTCACTTCGGGCTCTGTTGTGTGCATCTTGCAGCAGCGGCTCCTGTGGCCAGTGCTTCTCCTGCTCCCCCTGCCCTCGCTTTGTGGCGGCTGGGTGACGCTCCTCCCTGTGCCAGCTTGTGGGGCGCCTGCTACCTTGCGGCTCCTGCTGCACTTGGCTGAGGACTAATCTAGTGCGGGTTTCCCAAAGCAGACAGCTCCGGGTCTTCGGCAGCAATTCGGCGGCAGGTGCTTCAGTCGCTCTGGGTCTTCGGCGGCAATTTGGCAATGGGTAATTTGGCGTGGCGGGTTCTTCAGTCTTCGGTGGCAAGACCTGGGTTTTTCTTTTCTTTTTCTTTTTTTTTCTTCACTGCTTTGCAGCGGGTGGCACCTTTTTTTATGTGTTTGCTCTCCCTGCTCTTAGAACCTGGCTACGCCACTGTGCAGGAGGGGGTGTGTGGGGTGCAAGCTCTGGGAGGAAGTTTGGGTGCTGGAGGGGGCTGAGGACTGGGGCAAGGGGTTGGGGTGCGGGGTACTGGCTCTGGGAGGGAGTTTGGGTGCGGGAGGGGGCTCAGGGCTGGGGCAGAAGGTTGGGGTGCTGAAGAGGGTTTGGGGTGCTGGATCCAGGAGGGGGTTATGGGCTGGGGTACGGGGTTGGGGTGTGGGAGTGAGTGAGGGGTGCGGGCTCTGGCCGGGTGGTGCTTACCTTGGGCAGCTCCCATGTGGCTGCGCAGTGGGGCTAAGGTAGGCTTCCTGCATGCCCTAGCCCCCTGCCACTCCTGGAAGCGGCCGGCACACCCCTACAGCCCGTGGGGGTGGGCCAGGGAGCTCTGCATATTGCCCCTGCCTGCACAGCCCCCGCAGTTCCTGGCCAATGGGAGTTGCGGAGTCGGGACTCGGGATGGGGGCAGTGTGCGGAGACCCCCTGACCTCTCCCTCTCAGGGCTGCAGAGACATGCCATCCTCTTCCAGGAGGGGCGCAGAGCCAGAGCAGGCAGGGAGCCTGCTTTAACCCCACTGTGCCACTGGATGTTTAACTGCCTAAAATCTCCTGGTTTGGCTTCAGTAGCCTCCAGGAGATAGAGCCTGATTCTAGGAGACGCCTGGGGAAACTGAGAGGGTTGGTAACCCTATGCATGCCATACTTGGTGGAGACCTCACCAGTATGCCACAGACCACCGAGGATACCTGCAAGGAGCCAGAGGGTACGTCTACACTGGAAAAAAGAACACTCCACAGCAGTGAGTCTCAAAGGCCAGGTCAACTGCCTTGGTCTTGTGGGATAAAAATGGCTACCTGGATAAAAATAGCAGTGTAGACATTCCTGGCTGGGCTGGAGCCTAGGCTTTGAAACCCAGTGAGGGGGATGAGTCTCAGAGCCCAGGGTCCAGCCCAAGTGGGAACATCTACACTGCTATTTATAGCCTGGTAGTGTGGGGCCAAGTCAGTTGACACCGACTCTGAAATTTTCTGCTGTGTTTTTTTTCTTTCTGAAGCGTAGATGCACCCTGAGACACAGCCCCCTGCCCTGAACAGCAAGGAGGAGGAGGAGGGGGGGGGGAAACTTGGTGGGGGGTCCAGCTACATTGCGAGCCAATATCTTTTTGAGACTCCATCGCAGTCCAGCCATTCCTGCCAGCTGAGCATGGACTTGGCCGATGAATGGGAAGGAACCTTGGGTAAGCGTGTGCATGCATTTTTCCTTACAGTGCTTAAATGTAAAGATGGTGCCCAACTTAACCCTAAGTTAGCAGGACACAGGTATTGACTTTTCATTGTTTTACTTGTATTAGAAGAGGTATTGGTGCAACAAACTGAGGCATTACTTTTCAGGAGCTGGCCAGGGGAGAGGAGAGCCATGTGGAGCAGTTTATTTATGTACTTTGGGATGTCCCTTGTATCCTCCTGAGAGATCTTGATGAAACTTTCATGGAGGTACTCTGCAATCCTCTCTCAACAGTTTCTGATTATGGCAGCCTTATTTCTTCCTTCGCAGTAGGACACTCCCACACCTCTCTGTTATGACTTCAACAGGCATCACTGCAGTAAATAGGTTAGGGGCATATGGCCCCAGTGGCTTTGGGACACCAGCAGGAGCTGTGTTCTCTGAGCCTTTGTGACCCTCAGGAGTGAGATATCAGCTAAAATCACCATGGCTTATCACAGATAGTACCAGCACTCAGTGCCATTGCCCTGCAATCATATTCATGGAAATAGGAGCTGAAATTTTATTTGTTGCATAAAACCAAACAATGGCTCCCAAGAACATAACAACAGCCATACTGGGTCAGACCAATGGTCCATCTAGTCCAGTATCCTGTCTTCTGACAGTGGCCAATCCCCAATGCTTTAGAGGGAATGAACAGAACAGGTAATCATCAAGTAATCCATCCCTTGTCGTCCACTCCCAGCTTTTGGCAAACAGAGGCTAGGAGACTCAGCGCATGGGGTTGCATACTTGACCGTTTTGGCTAATAGCAACTGATGGACCTATCCGCTATGGACTTATCTAGTTCTTTTTTGAACCCAGTTACAGTTTTGGCTTTCACAACATCCCCTGGCAACAAGTTCCACAGGTTGACTGTGTGTTGTGTGAAGAACAAAATTTTGTTTTGTTTATTGAAAACCCGCTGCCTATTAATTTAATCGGATGACACCCGGCTCTTGTGTTATCTGAAGGAGTGAATAACACTTCCTTATTCATTTCTCCACACCAGTCATGATTTTATAGACCTCTATCAAACCTCCCCTTAGTTGTCTCTTTTCTAAGCTGAAAAGTCCAAGTCATTTTAATCTTTCCTTGTATTGAAGCTGTTCCATACCCCTAATCACTTTTGTTGCCCTTCTCTGTATCTTTTCCATTTCTAATATATCTTTTTTTGAGATGAGGTGAACAGAACTGCATGCAGCATTCAAGTTGTGGGCTTACCATGGATTTATATAGAGGCATTATCATATTTTCTATCTTATTATCTATCCCTTTCTTAATGGTTCCTAACATTCTGTTCACTTTTTGAACTGTGGCTGTATGTTGAGAAGATGTTTTCAGAGAACTATCCACCATGATTAGAAGATCTTTCTTGAGCGGTAACAGCTAGTTTACACCTCATCATTTTGTATGTGTAATTAGGATTATGTTTTCCAATGTGCATTACTTTGCATTTATCAACATTGAATTTCATCTGCCATTTTCTTGCCCAGTCACCAAGTTTTGTGAGATCCCTGTGTAACTCTTCGCAGTCAGCTTTGGACTTAACTGCAGTAAAAGCTGTGTGTGACGGTGTACTCTAATATGTTTTATGCTACATATTCCATGTAACATATCTATATAAAGGTTATGATCTACTGAATACATTCCTCCTATTTGTATGCATGTATCATTTTTGTACTTGAAGTTAGGAATATTGGCTGTATTCTTGCTTGACTTCTAAGTAGCGTTTGTAAAGCATTTGGTCAGCTTCTTGAGAAAGGAATGTGCAAATTAAGTGCCCAATCAGGAAGCACTTAAGGGACAATGGATCTTGGGAAGCTCCAATCCACATAAGAAATCTACATGAGGATGTTCAAGGTAGCAGGTAAGCAATGGCTGTTGCCTGTAAAAACTGAGTCATGCATGGACATGTGACTTGCCCATGTGACTCCAAAACTCCATCTTGGAGCTGGACTTTGCATAGGAGAGAGGAGGGGGTCTCCACCAGAAGAGAAAGTCTACTTAAACCCTTAGGAGACCCCTCCATTTTGTCTTCAGCCGGCTAAAGAGATAGCCACTCCCAAGGATACCTGAAAGAAACTGGAACAAAGGACAGTAACTACAGAAGGTGTGATTCCTGGACCCAGACTAGAGGGAGAATAATCTGTAAAAGGAAGCTTACTGGGTGAGGTTTTTATTTGTATTCAGTTTTCTTAGACATAGGCTTTCATGTTCTATTTTATTTTGCTTGGTAATTCACTTTGTTCTGTCTGTTACTATTTGGAACCACTTAAATCCTACTTTCTGTATTTAATAAAATCACTTTTTACTTATTAATTAACCCAGAGTATGTATTAATACCTGGGGGCGGGGGAAACAGCTATGCATATCTCTCTATCAGTGTTATAGAGGGCGAACAATTTATGAGTTTACCCTGTATAAACTTTCTACAGGGTAAAACGGATTTATTTGGGGGTTTGGATCCCATTGGGAGTTGGGCATCTGAGTGTTAAAGACAGGAACACTTCTGTAAGCTGCTTTCAGTTAAGTCTGCAGGTTTGGGGCATGTGGTTCAGATCCTGGGTCTGTGTTGGAGCTGACTGGTGAGTCTGGCTCAACAAGACAGGGTGCTGGAGTCCCAGGCTGGCAAGGAAAGCAGAGGCAGAAGTTGTCTTGGCACATCAGTCGGCATTTCCCAAGGGGGTTTCTGTGATCCAACTCATCACACCGTGTTATCCGGCACTTTACTAACTGAAAATCTCTATAAACTGGCATTTCTGATCTTCATTGAAAGCCCAGTTTATAGTACAGTTGGCGCAGGGCTGGCAGGCTCCCTACCTGGCTTCCTGGAAGCGGTGACATGTCCCTGCTGCTCCAAGGCAGAGGAACGGCCACGGGGGCTCTGTGTGCTGTCCCCGCCCCGAGCGCTGGCTCTGCAGCTCCCATTGGCTGGGAACCATGGCCAATGGGAGCTGCAGGGGTGGCGCTTGCGGGCGGAGGCAGTGTGCAGAGCTGCCTGGCCGTGCCTCCGCCTAGGAGCAGCAGGGATATGTTGCCACTTGTGGGGAGGCACCTGAGGTGAGCACCACCTGGACAGGATACTGGGCTTGATGGACCTTTGGTCTGACCCAGTAGGCCGTTCTTATATTGTTCTTATTTAAAGGACCCCACTGTGGACTTTCCAACTCCAAAATGATTTGCCACTGACCACTAGCAAACCAGAGATGCAAGTTTCCATGGTGCAATTGCCAGTCAGTTCTCCACTGTCAGTCCAGCTCTCATTCTGGGGTCCTTGCACTGGATGGCTGGAATGAACACAGCACACAGATCCAGGAACATGGCCTTTCACATCCAAAAGTTCTGCAGCCACCGCTTGTCATCCCTAACCTGTGTTATGATCACAGTTGCCAACTTTCATGCGGTAAATAAGCACCCCCGACTTTCACAATAAGCCAAAAATCAAGCTAATCCCATTTCAAAACAAGCCATTCCCTAAGTACCCCAACTCTCTATGTGACTAGATCCCCCCAGTGTGCAGTCTGGGACTGTGGTGGGCTTGCTGTGCATCCCTGACTCTCCTCCCCATTTGCCCCTGCTTGCCCCCCCTACCTCTGCTTGCTGGGAGCCAGTCAAAAAAAAAAGAAGCATCAAGCTACAACAAGCAACAAGCTACGAGCCAAAAACTAGCCAACAAGCAATTCTTAAGCCAAAACCAAGCCCAATTTCTGCATTTTTCCCCCACAGGTTTGGCATGTCTGATTATGATGTGATCCCACCAGTCAGTGCTTGTTTCTTGGGCCTAGAAGTGGTGCTCCATCACCTGCAGCTGCTCTATGAATGCCACCAACAACCCTCAGCAGCCTGGTCCTGGTGAAATTGTCATGCCCCCACTTGTTGTGGTTCTTCCTGCACCTCTGCAAATACCAGAGGATTTTTCAACCTGTGTTTGCAGTGTTCATCAGAACAGCGCAGAGCTCTGTGGGCTTCATGCTTCTGTCAGAGATGGCAGACAGTGAAAAGTGCCATGTGATTTTGTGGGATTTTAAAAAAAGAAAAATATGGGATATGGATGGCATTATGGGATGGAGAAAGTTGCATGACAGGAACTTGACCCCATGCTCCCAGTCACTCCTGTGACACTCATTTCTGCTGCCCCACCATGCATTGCCAAAATTTCCCAAAGGACAGTGCGCCAGAAGATAGCAAGTGGCACACTGGGATACCTACCCAGCGTGCACAACTGTGTGCATTGACACAAACTTTCCTCGTGAGTATGTGTAGTGCAGATGTAAGCAGCCGAGTGTGCACACACATGAGCAACATACTAGCTGGGGTGGCTTTATGCTGACATTACTTGTGTCAACCAGAGCTGGTAGTGTAGACATGGCCTCAAATTAAAGCCAAATAAGTGTGGTTGAAACTGAAGTAAGAGTGCCCCTGCAGCATTTTGCACTGGCTTAACTAAATCCATTTATAATCACATCTTAATTGAAACCAGTATAACTCTGTATATAGTCAAGCCTTGAGAGATGGCACCCTTGTCTCTGTACCCTGTACAATGTACTATGCACAATGTAAGCTCTGAACTATTGGCACCTGACATTTTCAGTTAAACAGAATTCCAGCTCTCATTACAGCAAGTACAGAGCCAGATCCTCCACTGCAGTACACTGGGTTTATGTTGGTGTAGCTCAGTGGTCCCCAACCTTTTTGTCTGGCGGGCGCTAGATGAAGGACCATGGTGGCAGTCGAGCATCCGCCGAAATGCCGCCAAATTTCGGTGGCATTTTGGCAGTGACACCTCTGGATGACGCCACTTGTCAGTGGCAAGCAGCTTCATCCAAAGGCGTCGCCACCGAAATTCAGTGGCATTTCGGCGGATGCTCGACGGCTGGCCAGGACACGGGCGCATTTAGATGCTCCCATGGGCGCTATGGTGCCCGCGGGCACCACGTTGGGGACCTCTGGTGTAGTTCCTCTGATGTCAGTGGAATTGCACCAGAATAGAAGCGCTGTAAAATTGTGTGGAATCAGGCCAAAGGAGAAGAAATAAATTTGGTTTTAAAAAATGCAAGTTATACCTGGAGGAAAAATAATCTAAAACTAATAGGACTGGTCTACATGCAGTCTTTGTATTGCTTTAACTCTCTGTGGTTTTTGTTTGTTTGTTCATTTGTGGTTTTTCTGTTTTGTTTTTCCGTATCTTTTCTCCTTTATTGCTTATTGCCACTGAATGCAACAGAATGAATGATGTCTGGGTTTTGTTTTTTGCTCCCCCTCCCCGCCAACTAACTTTTCAAAACTCCTCAACTTTGGAAGAGTTTCAGGTTGGAACTCTTCCAAAGTTGAGAACAGGAAGCATGAAACATCATAGAGCCGATGCTCTAACTTTGCAAAAGTTGGAGAAATCGGAGAGCAGAAAGAAAAATTAAAAGAAAGAAAGACAGAAAATAAGTAAGTGGGGGAAAAGGGGGAAAGCCTGAAAATCTGACAGTTCAAAACTCTTCAGAAATGTAGTTCATGAAAAATATTAAGAAATTTAAAAATTGCTCCCTTTCAAACCTGCAGAATAGAAATAACTTAACATTTTCACAGAATTGTACCCCCCCCACTTTATTCTTTTTTTACTAGTGCAGCCTTAGTTTGATATGGAGTATGGTATTTTGTCCTGTCTGTGTTACATACAAGTAAACGGGTGATGCTACCGGGCAAGTAAATGGGTGGTGTCACCGGGCTATATATTTTAGATTTTTTGAATGCGAAGTTTAAAAAATGTAAGACTTCACATTCAGCAGTATCACCTTAATCCTTGCCCATAGCTATTATATTCTCTGTTGGTTCTTATACCATGCTCATCACCAGAATCCAAAGGCAGAGAGAGAAAAAGAAGTGGCTTACACAAGGTCATATCAGTATCAGAGACAAGCCTAGAACCCAAGCGCCTGACTGCTATGCCATTTCTTCATCCACTAGACCACGCTACTTTCCTTTTTTTCTCTTGTACAACTAGCTTAAAGAGCCAACAGGGGATTCCCATTGTGGTATAATGCCAGCATAGAGGCCTTTACAGTGAGAGGCCATGTCTACACTACCACTTTTGTCACTATAATCTATGTTGCTCAGGAGTGTGAAAAAACACTCCACCTGAATGACATAACTTACACTGACAGAAGTGCCAGAGTGGACAACCCCATGTTGGCGGGAGGGCTTCTCCCGCTGACATCGCTATCGCTGCTCGTGGAGGTGTTTTTATTATGTCGACAGGAGAGCTCTCTCCCACTGGCATAGAGCAGCTACATGAGCGATGTTCCAGAGGAGCAGCTGCATCGGTACAGCTGTGCCGCTGTAAATTCGCTAGTGCAGACATGGCCTTAGAGTTGTTCTAATTTTTGCTGAAGTCAAGTACTGCCTGGCCAGCCCTGGAATTGGGCAGCAAGAGCAGGTGTGTAAAAGCAGCATAAAGCTGCCTCTAATCAGGACCTCTCAGATCCTGCCCTGAGCACAGCTGTGGTGAAGCCAACAATCAGGGCCTTGTTCACAACATGTAGCATTAGTTACCCACCACCCAGGCATGTGTGTGAGCCAGTGATAAACACTTCAGAGGGGTCTATAAATAAGTTATCATATATAATTACAATATGTGCAGATGTACGAAATTTACAGGCCATAGCTTTCTACATGATACAGTATCAACTAGCTCTATTGTAAGTTCCAAAACAAAGAGTTAGTAACATGGGCTGCAGACTCTTAGCTACCGTGCCATTACCAAGCACTACTACAATAACAAATGTTGCTGCTTTGAACTTCAGAGTTGTTTCCTTTGTTTCTCGTTGACACTCATTTGGAAAGCCAGGATTCTGCACAGAAGCTCTGGCAGGGTTTTCGCTATCTTTGCTGAAGTGAAAATACAAATTTCAGAGGCAAGGGGAATTTGTAGGGGGGGTTGGGATTGGTTTTATTTTTGTACTTCGTTAGGGTTTTTAGAGACGGGGTGGGGTGAGTCTAGGTGAAACAGATACCTTCTCCTAGTCTCCCCAGCCTGATATCCCAACTTACTCTCCCAGACTTTTCATGTGCACCCCCTTCTCACAGATCACCTCTGAATTTGGCTCACTTAGTGCAGCAGAGATTAAGCTGGTGTAATGCCAGGACACCAGCAAAAGGAATACAGCAAGAAAAGCGGCTAACAGGAGGGTGTGAGGCAGTATAAGTTAAAGCAGGCCAGCCCCTTCTTTACCGTACACATTCTCATAGCTCTTTCCTTTTCCTCAGGATGTACATTTCAAAACTTTCTGAAGTCCCAGCATTTTGTTTTAGACCTATCTGCTCAGTTTTTACGTTGTTACCTACATTTTGTTATGCCCAGGGCTGGCCTTAGGAATGGGTGAACAGAGCAGTCGCCCTGGGCACTAAATTCTGGGAAGGGTGCCAAATCAACATGAAGAGAGGGGACGGCCATTTTGTTTTGTTTTATTTTCACAGTCACCATTTCAGATAGAGGTGAGAGGGGCACAGTTTTCAGACTTGGGTGGCACAACACCTAGGGCCAGCCCTGATTGTGCCATACAATGCCTCAAGCATCTTGTCAGGGAAACACTTTTATATTATCCTACATAATGTATAAATTATTCTCATCAGAACCCTGAATACACCCAGAATCCAGAATGGGTTTGAATGCTAGTCCTACCCTTCGTGAACATTTGGTGGAGCTGCCTTATGATATTTACACAGTACAGCACCCTACCACCCACCCGAGGCCCTGGGCCCTCATTCCAAACCACTATATTGTTATCTTCAAGGCACAGGTGTCTTGATTTCTCATTCCTAAGCCCCCTCTCCTGAATCTTCAGAGGGCATCAGGTAGCTGCTTTCTCTAGATTTGATGGTGGTTGTCTAATATGGTCCATTGTTTCCTCACATCCAGAGACTCTTCTGCAGTGTTAGAAATCAGACTGACTCTCCTCCAGTAGTGAGCAAGAGAGAGAGGTAACACTCCTCCAACTGCTGTTACTCCCTAGATGAACTGGAGGTGCAAGTAGAGCTACCTACTAGGGCTTCCCTTAGAGTTGTCTGCTCAGCCTCCTATGGTGCTGCATTGCTCTTGCAGTTAGTTTAGGAGCTGGCCGCTGCAGGAGGGGGAGTGCTTCCTCTCTTCGACTGTCTGTACAGGGAAGACAGGCTGCTTCCTGATGGCTCTGAAGGCTGTGTGGATGCTGAAGGAAAGTGACTAACGCTAGAAGGTCCCCAAAGTTAGAAAATAGAGACATCAGTCACCCGATACATCACGGAGTCCCCAGGCATAAGTCATGGTGGGCTAGGAACAGCCCATCAAGAGATGGAGGGGATCAGGCCATCGGCCTCGCCAGAAGATGGCTGTCAAGGTTCCTCCCCCACTCTGAAATTTAGGGTACAGATGTGGGGACCTGCATGGACACTTCTAAGCTTAATTACTAGCTTAGATCTGGTAACACTGCCACCATCCAGAAATTTCAGTGTCTGGATCACTTTCTGTCCCCCCAAAACCTTCCCCTCCCTGGGCAGCCTTGAGAGGCTTTTTCACCAAGTTCCTGGTGAACACCAATCCAACCCCTTCGATCTTAACACAAGGAGAATTTAACCATCCCCTCTCCCTTCCCCCACCAATTCCTGGTGAGTCCAGATCCAATCCCCTTGGATCTTAACACAAGGAAAAATCAATCCGGTTCTTAAAAAGAAAGCTTTTAATTAAAGAAAGAAAGGTAAAAATTATCTCCATAAAATCAGGATGGAAAATACTTTACAGGGTAATCAGATTCATATAGCCCAGAGGAACCCTCTTTAGCCTTAGGTTCAAAGTTACAGCAAACAGAGGTAAAATCCTCTCAGCAAAAAGGAACATTTACAAGTTGAGAAAACAAAAATAAGACTAACACGCCTTGCCTGGCTATTACTTACAAGTTTGAAACACGAGAGACTAATTCAGAAAGATTTGGAGAGCCTGGATTGATGTCTGGTCCCTCTTAGTCCCAGGAGTGAACAACCCCCAAACAAAGAGCACAAACAAAAGACTTCCCTCCACCAAGATTTGAAAGTATCTTGTCCCCTTATTGGTCCTCTGGTCAGGTGTCAGCTAGGTTTACTGAGCTTCTTAACCCTTTGCAGGTAAAAGAGACATTAACCCTTAACTATCTGTTTATGACACGCCCCCCAAATCTCAGACAGTGTGGAACCACACTGGCGGTGATTTCTTCCTAGAACTTTAGAATAAACAGATTAATAAAACACATGCACCTTTACATATACTACTAATTATGTAAAACTACAAGATTTTTCACATTTCAGGGACAATTTTTAACCAGTTGATTCTGGGAAACGTTCACGGGAGAGTGCATCATCTACTTTGTTAGAAGCTCCTGAAATGTGTTGAATTTCGAAATCAAAATCTTGGAGAGCTAAACTCCATCGAAGAAGTTTTTTGTTCTTTCCCTTGTGTGACGAAGTGGGACTGTTCTTACTGGGGTCTGTGAATGCTGTGTTGGTGCCTCAGTGCCCCCTGTGCAGTTCCTAATATCTAGGTGGTGGATCAGGGTGTGTGATTGCTGCAGAGGAAGGGGCCAGTGCACCTGAATGCCTGACACTCCGTCTCCTAGCAACTGATGGCCTGGGCCCCTCTTCTGCAAAGGTGCTGGCTGAAGGTGTTGGAGACAGAGGGGTCAGGTGACCTCCTGGCCCGGGAGAGGGGGTTGGGCAGACTGGAGCTGGCTGGGGAAGGAAGGGAAGGACAGACAGGGCTCTGAGTTCCCAATGAGGGCTGTGGGGCTCCTGGGACCCCAAGATGGACCTAACAGGGGGGGATCCTGTTATCTGTGCCTGCAAGACCGGTGTTGGACTGTGTTCCTGTCGTCTAAATAAACCTTCTGCTTTACTGGCTGGCTGAGAGTCCTGGTGAATCACAGGAAGCCGGGGGTGCAGGACCCTGACTCCCCCACACTCCGTGACACCTTGGCAGTATGAAGACACTTTAGCGCAGCATGGTTGGTTTGTAGCTGGAAACACCGTTTCCAAACGTATGGGCGTAGCTTTTCCAGGGCATACACAATGGTGTAGCATTCTTTTTCACTGATTGACCAGTGGCTTTCCCTTTCAGACAGTTTCTTGCTGAGAAACACGACAGGATGAAATTCTTGATCCTGTCCTTCCTGCATTAAAACTGCTCCTACACCACGTTCAGACGCATCTGTGGTTACTAGGAATGGTTTGTCAAAGTCTGGGGCCCTTAGCACAGGGTCAGACATGAGTGTTGCCTTAAGCTGGTTAAAGGCCTTCTGACACTCATCAGTCCACTTAGCTGCATTTGACCGTGTCTTTCTGGTCAGGTCTGTTAGTGGGGCAGCGATTTGGCTGTAGTGTGGTACAAATCGCCTGTAATATTCGGCCAAGCCTAAGAAGGATTGGACCTGTTTCTTTGACTTTGGGACAGGCCACTTTTGGATAGCATCCACCTTGGCCTGTAGGGGATTTATCGTTCCTTGACCCACCTGGTGTCCAAAGTAAGTCACTCTGTTTTGGCCTGACACTTTTTAGCCTTAACAGTTAGTCCTGCCTGATGCGCTCGAAGACATTTTCCAGGTGCTCCAGGTGTTCTGCCCATGAATCAGAAAAAATGGCCACATCATCAAGGTAGGCAACTGCAGATTCTCCCAATCCTGCTAGGAGACCATCTACAAGTCTTTGGAAGGTGGCAGGTGCATTTCGCAGCCCAAAGAGAAGCACATTAAATTTATACACCCCTGCATGGGTGATGAAGGCTGAACTTTCTTTGGCGGGTTCATCTAGCGGTACTTGCCAGTACCCCTTGGTTAAGTCTAATGTAGAGATGAACTGGGCACGTCCCAATTTCTCCAACAGCTCATCGGTGCATGGCATTGGATAGTTGTCGGGACAAGTTACAGCATTTAGCTTACGGTAGTCCACGCAAAAGCGTATTTCCCCATCTGGTTTGGGAACTAGAACCACTGGAGATGCCCATGCACTTTAGAGGGGCAGATTATACCCATCTGTAGCATGCTTTGGATCTCTCTTTCTATAGCAGTTTGGGCATGAGGAGACACCCGGTAGGGTGGGGTTCTAATTGGGTGAGCATTACCTGTGTCAATGGACTGGTATGCCCGTTCAGTCCTGGAGTGGCTGAGAACATTGGCGTGAAGCTAGTGCACAGCTCCTTAATCTGTTGCCGCTGCAGACATTCCAGGGTTGTGGAGAGGTTCACCTCTTCCACGCCACCGTCACTTTTTCCATCGTAGTAGACACCTTCAGGCCACTCAGCGTCATCTCCTCCTTGGTCTGTAAACTGACAAACCTTTAAGTCTCTGGAGTAAAAGGGCTTTAGAGAATTAACATGGTACACTTTAGGCTTTAGGGTTGAGGTGGGGAATGCTATGAGATAGGTGACAGCTCCCAGGCGCTCTTGGACTGTGAATGGCCCTTCCCATGATGCTTCCATCTTATGGGCCTTTAGTGCCTTTAAGACCATAACCTGGTCCCCTACTTTGAAGGAACGCTCTCTGGTATGTTTATCATACCAGGCCTTTTGCTCCTTCTGAGCATCCTTTAGGTTTTCTTTAGCAAGGGCTAAAGAGTGTCGGAGGGTGCTTTGTAGGTTGCTTACAAAGTCTAGAATGTTAGTTCCTGGAGAAGGCGTAAACCCCTCCTATTGCTGCTTCACCAACTGTAATGGCCCCTTAACCTCGTGGCCATACACAAGTTCGAATGGTGAAAACCCTAAACTGGGATGTGGTACAGCCCTGTAGGCAAAAAGCAACTGCTGCAACACTAAGTCCCAATCACTGGAGTGTTCATTTACGAATTTACGTATCATTGCCCCCAAAGTTCCATTAAACCTCTCCACCAGGCCATTGGTCTGATGGTGGTAAGGGGTGGCAACCAAGTGATTCACCCCATGAGCTTCCCACAGATTTTTCATGGTCCCTGCCAGGAAATTTGTTCCCGAATCTGTAAGGATGTCGGAGGGCCAACCTACCCTGGCAAAAATGTCCGCTAAGGCCTGGCACACAGTTTTAGCCCTGGTGTTGCTTAGAGCTACTGCTTCCGGCCATCGGGTAGCAAAATCCATGAAAGTCAGTAGGTACTGCTTTCCTCTGGGGGTCTTTTTTGGGAAAAGACCCAGAATATCCACAGCTACTCGCTGAAATGGGACCTCAATTATGGGGAGTGGCTGGAGAGGAGCTTTGACCTGGTCTTGGGGCTTTCCCACTCATTGGCACACCTCACAAGACCGGACATAATTAGCAACGTCCTTGCCCATTCCCTCCCAGTGGAAAGACTTCCCCAACCGGTCCTTGGTTCTGTTCACCCCGGAATGACCACTGGGATGATCATGGGATAAGCTCAAGAGCTTTACCCGGTACTTAGTTGGAACTACCAACTGTCTTTGAGATGCCAGTCTTCTTGGTGTCCACCAGAAAGAGTCTCCTTGTATAAAAGTCCTTGTTCTATAACAAACTGGGATTGGTTAGAAGAGCTGAGAGGCGGCTGGGTGCTCCGTGCCGCCACCCAAGCTTTCTGAAGGCTGTCATCTGCTTCCTGCTCAGCCTGGAACTGTTCCCTTGATGCTGGAGACATCAGCTCCTCCTTAGACTGTGGACTTGGGCTTGGTCCCTGTGGAAGCGATGTAGATGATGAGTAAAAGCAGCAAAGACTCCTGTGGCACCTTATAGACTAACAGACGTTTTGCAGCATGAGCTTTCGTGGGTGAATACCCACTTCTTCAGATGCAAGTGGTCAAAGAAGTGGGTATTCACCCACGAAAGCTCATGCTGCAAAACGTCTATAAGGTGCCACAGGATTCTTTGCTGCTTTTACAGATCCAGACTAACACGGCTACCCCTCTAGTAGATGATAAGGTTGTTTTCGTTGATTGTGAACCGCTTTCCGCTGGTGCACTATGTGATATTTCAGGTTCTGGCTGAGCCTCTTGGGTAGGGTTGTCTGCTGCTTCTGCCAGTTCAGGCCCACTGGTGCCCTCTGGCATTGGAGTTGTAGATGGGCTTGCAAGCGCTGGAGTCAGTGCTGGCAACGGTTCTGGTGCTGGTTGTTTTTCCAGTTCCGGTTCTGGGACTGGATGCACTATGGCTGTTTCAGTTGTTGGCAGGGGATCTGGTTCCACCACCTTGGTCTGGGTCTCTGGTAACACAGACGGGGCCCTGGTGGACGGCTCAGGAACAGGGATGGGTGTGGAAGCTTGCTTGGCCTGGCTGCGTATGACTATTCCCACTCTCTTGGCCAGCTTCACATGGTTGGCCAAGTCTTCCCCCAGTAGCATGGGGATGGGATAATTGTCATAGACTGCAAAAGTCCACCTTCCTGACCAGCCCTTGTACTGGACAGGCAACTCAGCTGTAGGCAAGTTTACAGATTTTGACATGAATGGGTGAATTGTCACTTGGGCCTCTGGGTTGATGAATTTGGGGTCCACTAAGGATTGGTGGATAGCTGACACTTGTGCCTCAGTGTCTCTCCACACGATAACCTTCTTTCCACCCACTCTCAAGTTTTTCCCTTCGCTCTGAGGGTATTTGAGAGGCATCTGGGCCTGGGGATCTTTGGTGTGATTGTGGTGTTATGAACTGTAATCGGTTGGGGTTTTTGGGGCAGTGGGCCTTTATATGTCCCAGTTCATTACATTTAAAACATCGCCCAGCTGACTGGTCACTGGGTCGAGGTGGGTTGCTGGAGGCTGGTGAGGTGGGACAATAGGGTGTCTGGGGCTTTCCTTGGGTTGTAGGTGAGGTCTTGGGTTGCCCCCGGTGATAGGGTTTATTTTCAGTTTGCCCCCTCTGATATTCGCTCCCCTTGCTAGTAGTTTTTTTCTTTTCTGCCACTTCCACCCATCTGGCTCCAATCTCCCCTGCCTCGGTTACAGTTTTGGGCTTCCCATCTAGGATGTACCTTTCTATTTCCTCAGAACACCCTCTAAGAACTGCTCCAATTGCATTAGAAAGGACAGAGCTTCCAGAAATTCAGCACTTGCTCCTGATATCCAGGCATCCCAATTCTTTCCAATGTGGTAGGCGTGTTGGGTAAATGACACATCTGGTTTCCACCTTAGGGCTCTGAACCGCTGACGGGCATGCTGAGGTGTTAGCCCCATTCTGATTCTGGCCTTGGTTTGAAAAAGTTTATAATCGTTCATGTGTTCCTTAGGCATTTCAGCCGCCACCTCTGCTAAGGGTCCACTGAGCTGTGGCCTCAGCTCTATCATGTACTGGTCTGTAGAGATGCTGTACCCATGGCAGGCCCTTTCAAAATTTTCTAAGAAGGCCTCAGTATCATCACCTGCCTTGTAGGTGGGGAATTTTCTGGGATGGGAAACAGTACATGGAGAAGGGTTGTTAGGGTTGGCTGGTACATCCTGCTTAGTCCTTGCTAATTCCAGTTCATGTTTACTCTCTTTTTCCCTCTCTTTTTCCTTTGCCTCCATCTCTATTTGTTTCATCTCCATAGCTTTCCGGTGGTCAGCCTCTTTGGTTTTCTCTTCTTTTCTCTCACCTCCATCTCTTTTTCTTTCGCCTCCATAGCTCTCTTGTGGGCAGTTTCTTCCCTTGCATTTTCTGCTTCCAAAATACTAATTTCTAATTGTTTTAGTTCCATCCGTCTCTTATGTTCATTTTCTTTCACTGTTGCTTCCAGCCTAGCCAGTTCTAGTTTGTTAGTTGCTCCATTGGTACTCATTTTCCTGCTTTCTTGTGCTGGCCACACCTCTCTGCAGTTCACTGAAACTGGGATGCACTCAGCTCAGGGCTGCTTGGTTAACAGAGACTTTCTAACTAGCTATACCCGAGAGGTAGAAAGAAATAAAACAATTCAGCTTGTAAATTCCTTTTGCTGGCTGCTTGCTCACAGCTTGAAGCCTTCTCTTAACAAAGACCCTTGTTAAAAAAAATTAACACCTCTGCCTTCAGGCTGCTTTCTAAGCAGCTAGAAAGGAGAAAAAAAATCCTACTGGCTTTTGGTTTAAAATGATCCCACCGCTCTACCACCATGTCAAGGTTCCTCCCCCACTCTAAAGTTTAGGGTACAGATGTGGGGACTTGCATGGACACTTCTAAGCTTAATTACTAGCTTAGATCTGGTAACACTGCCACCATCCAGAAATTTCAGTGTCTGGATCACTTTCTGTCCCCCCAAAACCTTCCCCTCCCTGGGCAGCCTTGAGAGGCTTTTTCACCAAGTTCCTGGTGAACACCGATCCAACCCCTTCGATCTTAACACAAGGAGAATTTAACCATTCCCCCTTCCTTCCCCCACCAATTCCTGGTGAGTTCAGATCCAATCCCCTTGGATCTTAACACAAGGAAAAAATCAATCAGGTTCTTAAAAAGAAAGCTTTTAATTAAAGAAAGAAAGGTAAAAATTATCTCCGTAAAATCAGGATGGAAAATACTTTACAGGGTAATCAGATTCATATAGCCCAGAGGAACTCCCTCTAGCCTTAGGTTCAAAGTTACAGCAAACAGAGGTAAAATCCTCTCAGCAAAAAGGAACATTTACAAGTTGAGAAAACAAAAATAAGACTAACACGCCTTGCCTGGCTATTACTTACAAGTTTGAAACACGAGAGACTGATTCAGAAAGATTTGGAGAGCCTGGATTGATGTCTGGTCCCTCTTAGTCCCAAGAGCGAACAACCCCCAAACAAAGAGCACAAACAAAAGACTTCCTTCCACCAAGATTTGAAAGTATCTTGTCCCCTTATTGGTCCTCTGGTCAGGTGTGAGCCAGGTTTACTGAGCTTCTTAACCCTTTACAGGTAAAAGAGACATTAACCCTTAACTATCTGTTTATGACATGGTAAAGGTGAGACTTGGGAGCCCCAGGGCCTGGATGAGCTCCTGGGTGGTAGTGAGCTCTCCACCAGGGGCGGCTCTATGAATTAGAGCGCCCCAAGCAGGGCGCCGCGCTGTGCCGCCCTTCCCCGGTCCCGCGGCCGGGGCAAAAGTGTCAGCGGCGGGTCCCCTCTTCCCGCGGCTCCGGTTGAGCTCCCGCAGGCATGCCTGCGGGAGCTCCGTCCGAGCCGCGGGACCAGCGCACCCGCCGCAGGCATGCCTGTGGGAGCTCAACCGGAGCCACGGGAAGAGGGGACCCGCCGCAGTCATGCCTGCGGCAGGTCCGCTTGTCCCGGGCTCCAGTGGACCTCCTGCAGGCATGACTGCGGCAGGTCCGCTGGAGCCAAATGCCACCCCCCCGGGAAAGAGCCGCCCCACGCGCCTACTTGGCGCGCTGGGGTCTGGAGCCGGCCCTGCTCTCCACTCATCCCTGTGGGATGCAGTTTCCTGGAGATTCAGGTCCTCTAGAATGCATACCTCCAGGTGAACTAGGACGGGCTCCAGAAAAACATCCAAACTTCTCAGCATATTAGCAGCAGTTAACCCAGGCCAGGGAACCCCCACATTCCAATCGATGAACCCATATAAACCAGACCTTGCAAGGTTCACTGAATCCTTGTTATCTTCCTTTTATTGCTGTAAGTTACTGATATTGGAAATGCTGTATCAGAAAACACAGGGTAGAGAAGATATTCTTTGTGCATTCTATTAATCTCCTACATTATTATGTGGGCACTGAGAGATATGCAGAAAGACAAAGGACTGAAAAGGGCCAAGAGACAAGGCAAAGAGAGAAAATATAGACTAGAAAGTACCAGGAGAGAGAGAGAGACAACGAATTTACACAAAACAGGAAAGCACAGATGGTGATAATACCGACTGAAGGAAGAGAGAAAGAGACAGGGGTCACAGGTAAAAGGAATGCTCATGCCAGCAGATAAAAGGTGACTATCTTTTCACCCCTTAGCTTCCCCTTCTTCCTCCCTCATCTACCTGGCTCTCCGTAATTTCCTTTTTCTTAGCATTCCTACTGCCTATTGTGTGCCTTTCCTGCGTCTGAGCTATTTACCACCTCGTCTTCATTGTGCTTTCTAATCAGAGAGATAGATAAAGGATCTTAACCTCTATGTACTAAAGTTAAACTATATATAAATATACTTATCACATTCCAACACCTTTGACTGACAGAGTCATTGCATACTGCTTGCGTGAGGCAGTATTCTTAATAGAGTTCTTTACAAGGGGAAGAAAGGACAAGAATTCATGGGCTGTACACCACATGATAGACCACTTCAAACAAAAAGGAACAATTAATATAATGTTCATATTGTGCCTTTCATCTTATGGCCTCAAAATATTCTAAAGACATATATTAATAAGCCTCGCAATATCCCTGGCGAGTAGGTAGATAATATTTTTATACTTATTTTGCAGCTGGGTAAACTGAGGTGCAGCTGGGTTATTGGCCTGATTTTCAGAGACACTGTGTACTCACAACTCCCATTGACTTCAGCACCTCTGAAAATTAGGCCATAAGTGCCTAAGATGACACAGCAAGTCAATGGCAGATAGAACCCATTTCCTTCTGATATCATCTGAATCCCAGTTAATAGGTTCTGATCACTAGCCAATGCTTCCTCCAATCTACAGTTTAGAAAGCAAAGTTAAAATTACAGCTGAGCAAATAATGCTTAAGTGTTTCTTGGATGAGAACCTTATTCTCTTTTTCTGTTTGCAGAATGTCTGTGAGAAGAATTCCCTTGCATTAATTTATTATTCAGTGATTTTTAAATTTCATGTATTTATTTTTGCAATTTTCCCTCCTCTATGGATTAATTGCAAACAGTTTGTTTGAGCATGTAGGTGTACACATCAATTTAGGAACACGAGTACAAATTATAGTGAACTAAAACTTTCTATTTTAATTTTCACTCTGTCACAAAAAAATTGTACCTGCAATTTAACACACAGACACCTGCACACAGACACCTTTCTTCTCATCCAAATCTTGGTCTGACCCTCTTCACTTGAAACAGTGGGCTTATTTATGGCTCTTACAATCCTGAGCTGCACTGAAGAGGGTAAAATGGCATATTGCCAAATAAAGATTTTATGCCTCTGAACGGCATAATAGATTCCGAGCTCTGGAGGAACATGGGTAAGAGATTCCCTTGCTACACCCATACAACAGGTTTAGCCAGCATTTCCTACAGCATGACTACACAGGGGGTGGAGCCAGGACCATGCTCTTGCTTCAGTGAGAAATGCCCTCTAGTGTTTCTGAGCCAGCCACCCTAACAATGCTTAGAGCCATTCCAGATATGCATTGCACGCTGGCAAGTGCACAAAGTAGAGGTTTGAGGAATTCCCAATACTCTTTCTCCCCTTCGGATATACCAGAGGGAGGCATAATTTACCCCAGTACATCAGGATGATTCCTTTCCTGTTGCCCTAACATGAGCCCTGAATATATTTTAATGAAAAAGGTGTTCCCTAGCATGAACCCTTAATTTTGATTTTCAGCGCATAGTTCACAGCTTAACTCAGAAGCCTGCGTGTAAATCCTGGCAGTAGATCACATCAGTGAATGATAGCGGGCCTTGGGACACACAGTTCATTCCTTAGTTGTAATGAATCATTTTCCTTTTATGATTAATAAATTCTCCCCAGAGACATCCCGTCTGAGGAAAGAATTTGGTTGGAGTGAGTTCCTTTTGGATACTGTGGATCTCTGACACAATTTAATTATGTCTTACTTTGGTTCTTTTGTAGAATGATCATTTAAATGAGGTTTATCATAAGTGGCCTAGATTTGTAATTTAACGGTTTTAGTGCATCCTGTGAGGTAATGAGTTCCCTCCAGGACTTCGAAGGGAGCTGAGGACATGCAGCACCATACAGAATTAAGCCCTGATCTCTTCAAAATATTGCAGTGGAAGAGAGCTCCCCTCTTCCTCTCCTTCCCTGTGAAGGATTGTCATACTTACACATAAGGTGGGAGGAGTAAAGATTACAAGAGTTTCTTTTGCTGGGAGGAGCCCTACCTTTGTGTGAACAGCTGGTTTGGAAACAAAGCCCTAGAAACTGATTCGCCCACACATCAGTTGCAAGAGAGATTGCACAGTTTCTAAATTGGCTTTCAATGTGGTTGGAGAGAGGAAACTTGTGCAGGGGAAAACAGGCTATAACAAGCTGGTGATTTTTCACTGAAAGAATCTGTTATAAACTCTGATTGTATCAACTGATTATTAGCCTACTTGGGTTATTTCAGATTCAAGTTTTAGTAAAAGTCAATATGAGGTTGAGATTAAGAACCAGTCATTTTCAACCACACCTAAGAGCCTGAGCATACCCCTGAGCTCTGCCCTTGTCTACATGACTGGGAATGAAAGAGAGCCACCTTTTTAAAGCCATCTCTGCCCCTGGGCATGTAGAGGAAATGTTGTGGATCCAGTGTCCATGCATGGGAATGGGGTACAAGAAGAAGGACCAGGATGATGGGCATCATTCCCTTCAGTCCTGCAGTACATCTTCTCAGGAGTTCATGCAGATGAAGGCTGTATCAACTACTGAGAAGAACCAACAGACTTTATGCTGTGGAATGTTATTTCAAGAGGAGGTCAAGAGGCAGCTGTGGCTAGAAGTCACTGTTTCAGCATTGCTTCAGAGGAGCAGGGGGACAGCAATAATGGCAGGAGACAGCCAGCATAGAGGCTGAGCTCTGTTTGGATTTCCATAGCTTCCTTTGGACCCTGGCAGATCCCTGGAGTTTGTAATCCCTCTTATTCTGCAGGGAAGCAACCCCCTTCTGCCCTTTCTGACAGAAGAATTTGGAGGAAGCTCTATAAGGAGAAATTTATGGATTTTTCTCCTCATACAAATAAAAACAATTTTCCACGAGAAGGAGTGATAGAACCCGCAGGGTGAGAAAATAAAATCTCTCCATCTCCTTTACCTGTTCCCTCTCTTCATTCCTTTTATCATCTCCTCAAAGCTTTATCCTTTTCACTCACTTTCTTCCTCCATCCCTTCTTTCCCTTCATTTTCCCTTTGCCCCTTCATCTGCTTCTATTTGTTATCCTTCACCTCCTTCTGCTCGCTCTTCCGTCATTCCTCTTCCCTACATTTGATCCAGAGAAGTTACTTGTTCATGCATATTGCTACATGTTAATATAAAACAAAACTCATGCTGGGGGAAAGGAAGATGGGGAAAGAATGAAGAAAAGCAACCAAGTTGTTCCTATTCCTACTTCATGATTGACCAGGACTCTGCTGCATTTTCCATGTTTGGAGAGTTGAGAAAGGCAATGGACTGACCTTATATAACACATTAATTCATTACAAGTGTTAAAAAATATTTGGACCTGATTCTCGTCCGCTCTCACTAACACTAGTTTTACACCAGTGCTACTTCCTCGACTCTAGTGAAGTTGATCCTCATTTACAGGGGTGTAACTGAGAAGGAAACAGGAGCCGTTGTCTCCAAATTACCCATGCTGAGAATTTAGGCAATAACAGATGTTGAAAGGATAAATCTAAAATTGTTTGAGAAGACAACATGGAAAAAGAAATGACAAAGAGCAATGGAGGGAGACCTGGGGCAGTTTCCTCAACAATCTGTACAAAACCAAATGAGAATGAACAAAGGGTATGTCTACACTGA
Organism: Mauremys mutica; assembly: GCF_020497125.1. Taxonomy (NCBI): domain Eukaryota; kingdom Metazoa; phylum Chordata; order Testudines; family Geoemydidae; genus Mauremys; species Mauremys mutica. Next base: position 65,281,020 of record NC_059072.1, read on the forward strand.
GTCTGGGAGCAAACCTCCCAGCCTGGGTCCATAGACCTGTGCTAGCAGGGCTCATGCTAGTATGCTAAAAATAGCTGTGTAGATGGTGCTTTGAGGTTGGGACTCAGTCTGGAACTGGGGCTCTGAAACCCCCTCCTTTTGTGGCTGCAGAGCCCAAGCACCAGTGTCTACAGAGCTAATTTAAGCATGCTATCACAAGCCCTGCTAACACAAGTCTGTGGATCCACGCAGGGAGGCTTGCTCTTAGATGCAGTGTAGACATATCCTGTGAAACTGAACATTAATGCTATAAGACTCCAGAAAAGATACAGCAAATCTGCAATATGGAGACTTTGGGCGGGTCTACACTAAGGGCGGGTGTCGAACTAGGGTACGCAGTTCAGCTACGTGAACTCGAAGTACCCTAGTTCAAACTACTTACCCGTCCAGATGCCGCGGGATCGAAGTCTGCGGCGCCAAGGTCGACTCCACCACCGCCATTTGCAGTGGTGGAGTACCAGAGTCAACCGGAGCGCGCGGGGAGTTCGAACTATCGCGTCCAGATTAGACGCGATAGTTCGAACTCTGAGAAGTCGAACTCACTGCGTCGACCCGGCAGGTAAGTGTAGACTAGCCCTAAATGTTGGAGTAACCTAGGGAGGAGGCAAAGCATTTCCAGTAGTGGATGGTGGACCTGTCCTAAGATGCAAGTATACTGGACGCTTAACTGCTTCACAAAATAGCTTTAATAATATAAGGATGAAATTACCATTAGGCCTGCAGTCTCATACAGTACCTCAGAGCATGCTTTTAGGGGTATATTCATAGACCAATAAAAAATCCCTGGTATCTTAATGGTATAATAAAAGTGGCAGCTTATGTGTTCTTAGAGTGCAGGATAAAAACACCGTAAACTGTGAGAATGTAGTGTATCTGGAGTGGTTTATGAGTGCCAGCAGATATTTGAACCTTGCAAATGACTTAAGCTTGGTACTATATTCCCACCGGGGCTTGCTAACACACATTCTACAGTTCTCTGGCAATGGCCCTCCAAATACAATACTTTCCTGTCTGATGCTATACATTCCCCTCTATATCAACAAAAAGCAACCCCATTTTTCAAAATTGTGTTGAAATATAATCTTAACCCTGGCTGCAACGGACGTTGTGTTGGGAAAATAAGATGTTGGGAAGAAAGGTGGATGGGGTCATCAATTACGGATTTGAATGTACACGACTCAGAAAGGATGGGCCTGATCCTGCTTCCAAAGAAAATTCCCAGACATTTCAATGGCATCAGGAGTGGGTCTTAAGGCAATTCAGACCTAGCATTGAAATTCAGTCCAGATTCTCTGTTCTTCCCAAGCTCTGCTTGGCATGGGCAGGGAGGGCAGGGTTAGTAGTAAAGGAAGATTTGAGCCACCTTTGTACTTCCCCACTTCTGGGCTCAGCCCCCAGTATAAGTTAGAGTAGCCTTACTTTATGCTTGGCTGGCTACGGCCAGAATGGGCTGTTATGACAGCCGAGAATAGCCAGAACACAGCAATGCCCCTGCTCCCCCCACCCATGAAGCCTACACTGGGGGTGGCAGAGTGCTATCACTCCACCTTTGTGCCACAGGCAGATTCCCTTTTTAGGAGGGAATTCCTCAATAGGCAGATCAATGAGTTTTATAACCCCATAGTGCCACAGGAGAGGATGAAATGGTCTCTAATGTAACAGACAATCAGGCTCTGTATCTCTCCCTGCTGTACTGGGACATTGGTGGAGAATTCTATAATGGCATTTTTTATGTAACATCTAATCAGCAATAACCATATACAAGAGGCTGACTTTCCTGATGGACTTTCCTGATTCTAGCTTCTCTTGGTTTTGTGGTTTTAAGATAGAATTTTTGCTGTATTTTATTATTTAATCATTTGTGATTTAGACTAATAGTGGCCAAGCATTTGACCAGGACTCTGCTGCATACCGGTTTACCAGATTAAGGCTTTAATTGTAACAGCCAGTGGTCAATTTGCCCAACTTCCCAGGCAGCCAGCTAACTTTCTCCTCTTTTTCTGCAGCCAGTGGCCTTCTTGCCCCACTTCCCTTCCAGTCAGTGACCTTTGCTCCTATTTCCCTTAATAATGAATCTGGGGCCACCCCGTGTGCTGAGCCCTTGTGCACCAATAGCGTCTGCCTCCCATCCAGCTGTCTGCATTCTCATCTCAAGTGGAGCTTATGCACTGTAAGTCCCAAAGCAGCAAGATCATCTGAGACCGGGATATAAACTTCATATATCTGTTTTAAAAACAAATGCTTCAATGCTATTTTTCCTAAATCCCTTGCAAATAATTTATTGCTCATGACCACACTATAATGCACTAATGTACATGGGATGGCGGGAAAATTACTCTTTCATTAAGGCAACGGACTGTGTGGGAACAGGAGACAGGATTAAGAAAACTCGGATTAGTTTTTCCTTCTAATCTCAGTATTGTATCCGTCTCTTCCAGCCGGGGTCTAGTATACTTTACTACGATGGGTGTTGAACTTGGCTGTGACCCTCATCACTGGGTTATGCTGTCCCCCCACGCTCTCTTGTGTGCTGTTCAAAAGCCTCAGCTTGGCTCTTTTATTGACTTCCTTTATGCTTCACATTTCCTTCCATATATGTGTGCCTTTGCTTGTGGAGGTTGTTGTTGAGTGTTGCCACTTACAGTGTCATTTGTAACTGTTTCATCTTCCTTCTCCCTCTCTATAGGCCAAATCCACAGAGATGCTCTCAGCTGCAATTAATGTAAATTACAGGTGCTCAGCACCTCTCAAGAATTGTCTCTCTACCTGTCATTTCTAAAGTACCATCACCATAGCCTAGCATGCAGCCATCAAGTACACAATTAAGACATGCAAAATTTCATCCACAAAGATAACATTCTCCTGCTCTCCATGATCTCACCACCATTTTTCTAAGGGGAATGTTCTTTCTTGTTTCTTTTCCTGGAAAAAAAGCTGTCAGCCATTCATTAATCATCATTGCAGTAAGGCATATGTAGAGGTGTTTGGCACTGTGTTCTGTGACAGGCTTGTCCCGATCTCCAGTTTCACTGAAGACACCATTAGCCACAGTGTGCCCATTGAGCTCAGCTGTCAAGCTGGGTTGCGCAGAATCTTTGAGATATCTAGGCCCCAGCTCATTGAAATATTTGAAGATTAGCACTAAAATCTTGAAATGGATGTGAATTGCATAGGGAGCCAGATGGGAGGATCAAGCACCAATGTGAGGTGCTCTTGTTGATCGGACTTATCTAAATGGCTGTTCACTGCATGAGGAACCAGCTGACTTTTCTATGTTGCCTTCATAGTAGTTCAATGCTGAACAAATTGTAGTAGGCAAGCCTTAAAGTGGCACTGGTATTGATCACCTGATAGGAAAGAGTGCAGGCTCCTAGCTTGCTGAAACTGGAAAAAGCCATATTTCTGCTATTTGGATGTTTTGGAGATCCAGTGAGCCGAGAAGGAGCACAAGGCTGTACCTCATCATGGCAATCAGGGCAGACATCTTCCATAAAGGTAAGACCAGAGCTTCTGCTAGTTCTTTGTTTTCCTCATATCAGCATAATTTCTTTATCTGGATTGAATTTAAACTAGCTACTTTTTCACCTCAATATTTATCTTGCTCACACTTCCCTCTCTCCATATATAGTAATCCTGCACTTCTCATGACCATTCCTTGAACTGCTGTGCTATCAGTGCGTTTTATGAGAAATGATAATGTTCCCATGGTGACTGTCATCTTGGGTGCTGCTGTGGTGCAGTTTCATTGCTCGTATACATTTTCCCACTTTTTGGCACAATCGGAGTCCTAAATGGTAGTTAGACACCAGCATTTATACAACTTTATTTAGTTTTTTAAAAAATGTAACTGCCATAGAAGCAGGACTCTGTTTCAGTTTATTTTTCCTCCAGACCCTTCTCCTTTGTCCTAGTTTTGCTTCAGTGTTTTCTGAGGTCTCATAGTTAAGGCTAAGATTTTGTCATGATTTTTAGTAAAAGTCATGAACAGGTCTCAGGCAATAAACAAAAATTCACGAAAGCTGTGACCTGTCTGTAACTTTTGCTGCTGCAGCTCCATGGTTTCCCCCACCACAGTGGTGGTAGGGAGCTGTGGGGGTCCCTGTCTGCCTGCGGCAGCTGGAAGCTGCAGGGAAGCTCCCCTCCACCCATAGTGTCTGGGAGCTGCAGGGTAACCAAAGAGAAAACAGAACACCCCAGCTGCTTGCCCCAGGCATCCAGCCCTCTCCCCCCCCCCCACACACACACTTGGGGCTGTTGCACATCTCTGGAAACGTGAGAAGACCCCCTTCAGAAGTCTATCACCTGTCACTGGAACTTTGCAGGAGGCCTGCTGTCGCTGCTGTCACCTGTCGCTGGAACCCTGCCAGGGCTCCACTGGCTGTCAGCTCCAGAGTCTTGCAGCCCCTGTGGCTGAAGCAAAGAATGTCATGGAGGTCTCTGGAAGTCACAGATTCCTGATTCCGTGATTTCCATGACCTCTGTGACATAAACATAACCTTAATCATAGTTGGTACCATCCTCATCCCAACATTGTTTCAGCTCTTCCCAACCCCGTCCACTTCTATTCTCCATCTCTGTCCTCTCCCCTGGCCACCATGAGCTCTCCAGGTTTGAGCCCAGATGATGGGTTCTGCTCATCATCCAAATACAGGTGATTGAGAATGTTGGATTTTTTTGGAGGGGAGAGGGGGAATAGTTTGTAGCTGTCACCCTTTGTGAGTGTCATGGAATTGACTGCCCTCAGCCAGGCAAGTGGAGAAAGGGGGAAGGAAATTATTTCTTTGGAACGGGGACCCCCTTCCTCCACTTGCCAGACAGAGAAGAGGACGGGAGGGAGCCAGACCTTTCCTTTCTTGCCCTAGGCAGGAAGACTCTTTCTGGCATTGGGGAAAGAGTTGCTAATTTTTGCATGGCGAGCTGCGGCCAACAGCCACGGGCTTGCAGCTCATGTCAGGAGAGCTCTGCCTCCCCCGGGGAGCCCTGCACAGACAAGGAGGCAGGAGATGGTCACCGCGGCCGCCCAGCCCAGGCCCTCGGGGAGTAAGGGAAGGAGCGGAGGGAGGGATGGGGGCGGGGAGTGGTTCCCCTTTGGGGTTGCTGGGAATTTCGGGGCGTGCCCGTGCGGCTCTCAGCTTCTGAAAGTGAAAGTGGCGGCGTTTGGGGCCAGGCGGGCGCGGGGGGTTGGAGGGCGGGGAGGGACGCGGCTGGGGGCGGAGATTGCCCCGCCGGAGCTGTTTGTTCCTATTGCTCTGGGTGTGCGGGGGGAGGAGGGTCCTGGCCGGCCGCCTTCCCCTGCTCTCGCCGTGCTCTATGTGAGGGGCTCGGGGAGCTGATGTGCCTGGGCAGGGGCCGGGGCGGCGGCGCCGCTGCTGGCGGAGGAGGCGGCTAGCGGGGCTGCGGTCTGTCCGGCGGGCCCGGGGCCGGGGGGATGCAGCGGAGCGTGGCCTGGGGGGGAGCTGATCGGAGAGGGAAGGCAGCAGCCGCCGCCGCCGCCCGGAGAGGCCGAGGACTCAGGCGGAGCAGCCGTGACATGCCTTTCCCGCTGCCTGCTCTCCAGCGGCCATGTTAGCCAGGAAAGCCTCGGCGAGCGCGGCCGCGGGAGCTGCCTGCCCGGCGGGTAAGGGGAAGGCCGGGCGCGGAGCCCGGGAGCAGCCCGCCCCGCCAGCCGGGACACGCGGCCTCTGCTCGGCAGCCGGGGAAAGGGCTCAGCCCGCTGCCCTGCCGGCCGCAGAACAATGATTTGCCCTGGGCCGGGGCACGGGGGGAAGCCGGCGCTGGGCAGTGTTGCCGCTTCGCCCAGAGCCTGCCGCTCCCCCCCCCGGAGGGGCGCGGATCCCGAGCCCGCCTCGCCGCCCTCCTCCTTCCCCCGCAGGCTCGGGATCCCCGGGGCTGAGCTGGAAGAGCGGAAGCGGCGGAAATCGGATTGGCCGCGTGGGGGGTTTCTCGGCCAGACGGCGCGGGCGGCGCCCATCCAGGCTGCGCTGCCCCTTGGCATGTGCCCGGCGGCGGGGTCCATCGCGGCCGTAGGGCTGCGCTTGGCTGACAAGCTCCGCGCACACGCGGGGCCCGATCCCGGTCCTTCCTGCTCCCCCCGCTGTGCCACGTTTGCGGGCCGCTTCCCAGGGCTTTCTGCGTCTGCAAACCAGAGTCTGGTGGCGGCAGGAGGTTTCCCCTCCTTCCCCAGCCCCCGTGCTGTCCGCCAGGTCCGCCCCACCGGGCTCCTCTCCCTCGCTCACCCTCTGCTCTCCCTTCCTCCGCAGGCAGGGGAGGGGAGAGTGGCCGCCAGCTGCAGTCTTCCCCGGGCATCGGAGCCGGGGGATCCCGGACGGGAGCTGGGACCGGCCCGGCGTCACCGATCGCCTTGCCGCCGCTTAGGTCCAGCAACACCGCCCACACGGTGAGAGCCGGGAGTGGTGGGGGCAGGGGGCAAAGGCCTGGCTTGATCTATTAGCAGCGACCCTGTGCGGGCCACAGGACCCTCCCCATCCTCCCCGTGATGCCTGGGGCTCTGCAGCGCCAGAGCATGTTCATTCTCAAAATGCAATAACCTCCCACCAGCCGCCTCCCCCTTCGTATTAATAGAAATAAATGTGCTAGGTGCAGTCAGGCTGCCAGCCAGCCCGTCTGCCAGAGAGCCGGGAATGAGGCTAGAAAGGACAGAAGCCGGTAGGATCCCTATTAATTATCCTGCCTGTCTCATCATGTCTCATTATTCCTATTACCAACCTGGTTTCAACAGGTATTCTAATGGGGCTGAGGGGACTTTTTTGAGTCACTTGAAGTTTGCATGGTTGGGATAGAATCCCTGGCCTCCCTGAGTCCTGTGTGAAGGGGTAAGGCTGGGGGAGGTGAGGAGGAGGAGGGTTTGCCAGGTTGTGATCTGTAAAATCAATAATGCATAAATACTGCTCATTTCATTTTAAAGGGTCTGGTTATATGTTGCATGACTGGTTTTGAAGCTGGCACCTTGCATGGATTTGCATGGAAGGCCTGTGCTGGTACATGTGTTCCCATGAAATGACATTGTTTTGAATATGAGGTTAGTCACTGTCATTAGAGGACGGCCTTTACTACAGTGGGAAATGAAAGCTGCTCTTTCCTCATTTGTCTGATTAGCTCAGGCTGATAGCTCTTTCCCAGGGTAACAATTATTACTGTATTCAGGAGCAGTAAGTGGATGAAAGACTGACACTGCTGCTACAGCACAGTGTACCTAAAGAAGTATGTGCTGCTTGACCTGAAGGAGATTTTTATTTTTCAGGTCTGTGATATCTCACATTATCTTCCAGTCCTAGCTAATCCCGTTGGAATGGAAATTCACAAGTGTAGCACTATTTATGGATGCAAGAGGGCATATCTCTTCTTAATGTGTGACTGAGTGGATAGGCAGGTCTATATGGTTATATATTCGCACTAAATATCTCATGTTTTTATTGCATAGATTTAAATGGGTGAAAAATATATTATTTAAAAGGCATTGCTAGAATATTTTTCTTTGAGCTAATGGTTACATTATTGGATGCTCACATGCTATCTTGGTAAACATATGGCAGAGCTTTAAACTGTAATGTGATTATGGGCTGATGGAAGGTGAAACTGCATTTGGATATTACTGTTACACTGACTTTCTATTCTTTTGTGTTAAAAGCATCGGCCATTTACAATAAGAATAGTCTTTTAATGAAATAATACATTTAGGGTGCACTGGAAAAGAGTGTGATCATCTACAAATTGTGTCTGCATACACAAAATCAACATTACTATATACATAAAATACAGTATGTGTCCACAAATACAAATGCCAAATTTTGTTCTGAGTTACACATAAGTGAATGAGTTGAAGTGCTGATTGAGTTAAAAAGAATTAAAGGCAGGTTTTAAAATTTCCTTTTAAGAACAGAACATAAGACATAGTAACAAAAAACTTAAGTAATGATTGTGCAGACTCACGAGTCCATTCTTGTGGAGCTCCCTGGACTTAATTGGGGCTCTGCATGGGCATATAGTGATCCACTTGCATAGTTCTACTTAGGGCTTGGCTACACTTACAAATTTGCAGCGCTGCAGCAGGGTGTGAAAACACACCCTCTCCAGCGCTGCAAATTGCGGCGCTGCAAAGCGCCAGTATGGTCAAAGCCCCAGCGCTGGGAGCGTGGCTCCCAGCGCTGTCCGTTATTCCCCACAGGGAGGTGGAGTACGGACAGCGCTGGGAGAGCTCTCTCCCAGCGCTGGCGCTTTGACTACACTTAGCCCTTCAAAGCGCTGCCGCGGCAGCGCTACCACGGCAGCGCTTTGAAGTGCTAAGTGTAGCCACAGCCTTACAGAGTTGGGACATAGTCTTGACAGTACAGACCCCCAATCTGGTGCTGGTGGTGGAGGCATTGTTTTTTTTTAATGCACACGGATTGCCAAGCACTGGGATTGTTAGCTTTCGGGTCCTTATAACTTATGATTGTTAGAATCTGTGCTTTTGGGATATATGTTCTACCACACACAACATATTTAGCCTTGAATACTGTTTTAGAAATATTGCAGGCTGTCTCTCTGAATTTTGTAGGTTGTTATTTTGTGGTTGGTTGGTAGAAGATGCTAACATAACTTTTTATAGCAAGAATCAGATGTGACATTAGAATAGCGGATTGTAACTTTAAAACCCATTTAGATATGTTTGTTAAATGATCAATCTAGGAACTGTAGTCCCAGTGACCTCAGTTAACACTGACTAAAATCCCTTTAATTTTATGTCCCACTGCTTCCTCAAATTCGTCATGTCTAAAATGGAACTTCTCATCTTTCTATCTGAACTGTTCTCCCTCCCTCTATCCGTTTACTTAAATGGCCCCCATCACCACAGTGTCTGAGTGCCTCCCAAGTAACTAAAAATAAAAATAACAATCTCTCCCTTTTGCCTTCCCAGACTGTAGGAGAAATAGCTTGGCTAGTTTACTGGGTTTGAGTGTGTTGTGTATATGAAGAATTTATCGAGGGAAGAAATGAGTTTTGCATTTAATTCTGAAACTGAAGAGATCCATTGTCATTCTTACCTCTTACAGGAGTGAGTTAAGTAGTCGAGGTCCAACAACTGTCAAAATTCTGTCTCCCACCTTGTTGGTCAACAGTTTAATTGTTGCTGTAGTATAGCTTCATGGCGGATCATGGTCAGAGAGGTAGAGGTGTGAAGATGAGGACAGAGGTTGTGTAATTATGGCAATTTGTGTTGCTAACCAGACAGGCTGCTGTGTATGCACCCGGCAGAGGTTGTTTTTTTTTAAAGAGTGTGTGGCTTCCTCTAATTCTTTCCTTCTCCCTTTCCACTGATACTGCCACTGTCTTTCTGGTCAGTAAGGCTCAAAAACATGGGAGAACCTCTGATTCTTCTTTGTCCTTCTCTTCTCCAAAATCTGCCCTTTCCTCTCTATTCCTTCCTTTCAAAATCCTTCCTTTCTTGCCTAAACTACTGTAACTTTTTCTCTTCAGTCTCTCATCTCTCCACTGTTGTATCCAATCAACATGCTGCAACAAAGATAATCTTCCTTACCTGATGCCCTCATCATGTAAATCCCCACCCCTCTGTGAGTCTGCTGGAATTATTATTAATATAGAATACTGCCAGTTTCACCATAAATTCCTTTATTAAATCTAATGGCTGAATAGTAGTTCTACAGTTGCTCTAAACATGTCTAAAAAGCCTAAATTAAATGCAGTTTAATACATCCATACAATAACAAGCATTTATAATCATTTGATCATAATACTCACAAAAGGGCTAACCTTAGGGGTGCTTGGACCCATGCTGATCAGCTCCAACTTGATCAGGCTGCTATTACGAACCCTTAAAGAGTTCACCCTTTTATACCCTTTATCATTGTTTCTCACTTAGCTAAAAACCAGGTTTTGGCTAGTTTGGAGTTATTGCTGGTTCAACACACGCAATCCTTCTGTATTATTTACTGTGCCTCATAGAAGGAAGAAAAGGCCCCAATTATCTTATCAGTTACCTTTCAGGTCCAGTTTTTCCAATTAGGCCATATTCTTTCAAGGTCTTCCTATTACTGCCAACAGACTGAACCTTACATGACCTTATATATTCATTTCAAATCAGCTCAACCCTTTGTGTCCTACAGGGTCCATCTACCAGCTTATCTCTGCCCTCTGCTCCCATCTACATCTGTGCTTTTATTACCTGTTGCACCCACTCTTGTACACTCCACTCTGCCAGCTTCTCTTGTATTACTGCAATTCTTCATCTCCTTCTTCCAGTACCTAGGACTGGATTGACCTTCCTTCTACAATGCATCAAGCAACTTTGTTCTCCTTCTTCATGACTCTCCTCAAATTTCCCTCTTTCTAGTTAGCTTTCCATTACTGACCATCTTCCATCTGCGCCCTATTCTTTTGCCTCAACTCATAATCCTAACATTTAACTTAAATCACCGTATAACAGAGGTTCCCAAACTGTGGTCCATGAAGAGTTGATTGGTCACATGCTGCTAATTGTCCTTGCTAAATCTCATTAAGACAGCTGAAAATACATTACTTTCCCCACTGTTACTGTTCCATATAATCAGTTACTCTCATTGCCACAATTGCTCATGTTTGAGTGGAAATGTCTATACAATCATGAATGAGAGGAGAAACATTCGTAAGACAGTCTCTTTATTAAGAGTTGGTCCATGCTATGAAAATTGCTTGTGCTTTAAATATCTAATACTGAGTGTAAGCTCTTCAGGGCAGACACTTTGTCTTAGATCTGTAAAACACATGATAATAATCAAAATCATTTCAATAATGCTGCTAAGTTGGTGTAATATTGGCTAATAAAGAGATATTTTTAGAAGTTATGAAGCACAGAAGCACTTGAATCCATCTATCAAAAAAAAAAAGGCATTCATACAGATGCATACTTGTGTGGCAAGCAGCTAAATGAGCAATGGAGTGTGCTACACCTGATACCCATATGTCTCTGGTGTGTTATGAGCAACAAGGCTGAAAGCCAAGTGCCTTGACCTAGCGTAGAGAGAAGGGTATGTTGTGTAACAGTCTTTCTAGAAGTATTTTATTGCTTTTACAAAATGTTTCCCCCCCACCTATTTTTGTAACATCAGATTGACAAGTCTTGGTTCTGCTTGATATCTCTACAATCAGAGCCTTTGTCAGCCCATCATGTTGCTTGTTTAATATGATTCACTTTATCATTTTGGGGTTCTGATGACAACATAAACTGTTGTTTGGGCTTTGGTGGAATTAATTGTAAATAATTGTAGCACAACTCTTTCCTTTGCATGGTTTTATAGGGTACAGCGCCTGAGATTAAAAGATGAAAAATAATTCCCTCAGTGTTGACTACACAGAGCATCACATTGCTACTAGGAAATGCAATTAGCAAGTGAAAATGCCAGGAAGATTTATGGACTACTATGGATAAGGCTTATACTTGATCCTACAGTGATGGGCAGAATAGAAAATCCTAAAATAGATTTATGTTTTGCTTGGGTATCATCCATACATGTACAACTGGTTGCTAATCAGTCCCATTTGGTTTTAAACACTGGACACAATTTATACTATTAAAGTATTTACAACTAGTATAGTTGTGGTAGAACAGATTGTGGTAGAACAGTTTCCCTTGAAACCTCTTGTCCAAACCTCTTGTCCTCACACATTGATACATTTCTGAAACATATATTTATTTTGGGCTGAATTTTTCCGTGATGGGTCTCTATTTGAAGGGGATATGTGGATGTTTTGTACCTCATCCTACCCATTTCCACAATATGAACAAATAAAGGTTTGCAGCAGCCAATTTAGCATTATGAAATGGTAAAGAGATAAAACATTTTTACTTCTATTTTTTTCTCTTTTGTAATTTATATTCCCAAATAACTCAAGCAGAGGAATTTTTCAACTTCAGACATGATACGTGATAAGTTTTTAGTGAACACTATGTGCCTTGATAAGTGTGAAAAGAAATGACCTATACAGAAAGTTCTGACTTTGAAAATGTGGGTAGGAAAACATCCTATTAGGATGTATATGCTGCACAGGTATATGCAGATATATAGCTTTGTAGTTGTTTGGTTACAGGAATTTACAAACTCATCTGCAGAAGCAAGAGTTTATAAACCTCTCAGGCTTACACTGTCAGATGAAACGATTGTGAGTGCAACAAGCAGTTCACTGCTGGACTACGAAGCGTATAGCCCCTTATAGCTCCACAGGCCCATTAAGTTGGGTTCATGGAACTTACAAGCTTCCCCAGTGAAGCTTGTAAGTTCTACAAGTCTGAGCTTGAAAAAAATATCCAGCGCTACTATCCAGAGGATTATACCTGCTAGGCCAGAGGTCGGCAACCTTTCAAAGAAGAAGAGCCATTTTTTTGTTTTTGTCTTTGACCAAAATATTTTGAGAGCCGCATCACATGGAAAGCTACTTGTAGAGTTAGAATTTATCAGTTAATAATAATTAAACATACTAAAGCTATTACTAGTCACCAATACTTCTAACGCGACTTCTGCTGTTGGACATCTTTAGAGAGTTGCTCAATGTTCGGTGAATATGCCGTGATTTTCATTTTCAAGCAGGACTCAAGACTAACATCTTGCAGTTGGCTCCTCAGTTTGTTTTTGAGGAAATTCATGTTGGAAAACACTTGTTCACAGAAGTACGTTGAACTGAAGATTGAGAGAAGCCCAAATGAGTACTTCTTCAGCTGACTGTATGTATCCGGTAGACAATTGCAAATGTTGAATATAATCTGTTTTGCCATTTAAGGTCGTCCATTTCAGAGCACTTGTGTTGTAGCCCCAGGATGGATTTCTGCCTTTCCAGATTTTCAAGTTCAGGGACAAGATCTTTCAATTTTGAATTCCATAAATCCTTGTTTTGCAAGTCCGCTAATTCAAGTTCAAATTGTGCTCAATCAATTCCTGCAAATGCTGAAAAATTCAATGCAGAAGTGTCAGCTTCAAGCGGTTTCAACAGAAATGACAAAGTGGCCTTTTCCCTTCTGAACTTGTGAAATTGGTCAGCAAATGCAGCCTGCATTTTGATGACTGTTTCTGCAAGGAACCTAATGTCAATGTCACAGTCGTTTGTTTGTATTACTTCAGTGTTAGGAAATGCACTAACATGCCCGTCTCAATGTCCCTTACAAACTAAGACAGTTTTTGTGCAAATGGAAGAACTTCTTCCAAAACCGAATTTGCAGTATTTCCTTTTTCCTGTACCTTCCGATTCAACACGTTTGAATGAGAAGTTAAATCCACCGTGAAACTGAATTTTTGCAGCCAGTGAGGATCCGTTAGCGCTGCATCTTTAAGGCCCTTTTCTCGGAGGAACACCCTAATTTCCTCAAGATATGACGCAAACCTCATCAAGACTGCACCTCTGGAAAGCCATCTGATCTTGTTATACATGAGAAGATCAAAATATTGGCTGTTAACTTCTTGAAGAAGCTTGCAAAACTGCTGATGATTGAGAGCACTTGCCATTATTTTGTTAACAATCTGCATGACCATTCCCATTACTTTTGAGATTTCCTCTGGAAAGGTTTGTGCACACAGCGCCTCCTGGTGGATTATGCAGTGAAATGAAATTAGATCGTGCTCTGTACTTTTCTTAAGTAAAAAACCAAAATCTTTGTGTGCCCCCTTCATTCTCGGTGCTCCATCTGTAGCAATAGCAATTATTCTGTTGATGTCAGTATCTTTTTGTTTCAGACATTCAGTGACAGCAGATGCAATATCTTCACCCTGAATTTGTCCTTTGAGTGGCAATAACACGATCAACTCTTCTTGAGGACCTTGATCATTAACAGATCTGCCGAGTAAGGCAACCTGAGTGATGTCATTCACATTGCATGTCTCATCGCAGGCAATAGAAAAACCTGGTGCTAATCTAATGTCACTAACCTACTGGCTGATTATGTCTATGGCCATCTTAATAGTTCTGTCCTTTACAGTCTTCGCAGATAATGGCATTTCTCTAATTTTCTTAAATATGTCATCTTTGTTTCTAAAATCGCCAAAGAGGTGCTTAGATGTTTTAATGAAACGTTCTTTTACATATTCTCCATCTGTGAATGATTTCCCTCATTTTACAATTTCTTGAGCTGCCATGAAACTAGCAGTAGTGGTTCCACTTGGAGCCTTCATCCATTTAACAAACATCTTGTTTGCTCTGCTTTGTGTCGGAGCTCCTCTACTGCTTTTTTCCTCGCATCACCAGCTGGATAAGTTTCAGCAAATGTCCAATGTTTCTTTTCAAAATGTCTTTGAGGGTTTTATTTATTATTGTTGGATAGTTTTTTGTTGAAAATGGGACACAACGGGAGTTGAGCTGAACTTGCTATAAAATTGTAAGATTCAATCATTTTGAAATTCTCAAGAAGCGGCTGGGTGAAACTGAATGACTGGTCAGCAGCAGCAGAAGTACTATCTAGAATCCAGTGAGAAGCAGTAAAAAAACTTAGCAGTCTTGTTAGTTTCATTCATTTGCTTAGAAAACCTATGTGCAGCAGGAGAAACACTGAAACTGTCTAAAGGCTCAGGAAGGCAGAACTATATTGTTTAAGATTTGGAAAGCTTATCTGAAAGCTTCATTAGGAAACAATTCCTACTCACTACTGGTGGTGAGTGGATAAATGGATTTGTTTTTTAACTCCTGGTACAAGACAAATAACTACATTTCAAGAATGTTACATCCTGTAGTGAAACCTACAGTACTTCTAAATTGCGTAAGCCAAATAGTCCTTAAAACCAGGAGAGTCAACTTAAAAAACTAAAGTGAATTCAAGGTTTAGATTGTGGCATTGAGCACTTAAAGAAATTCTGAGAGAGATGTTTTCTTCCTCAACACCATCTCAGGTCTCATTGCTTATAAGTAGTATTTTCTACTCCTGTCTTAAGTATGTTCTAGTTTTGTTGTTAATGTGTATCATAAAATGTGGTTGAATTAATGTTGCAGAAGAAATCTTTACTTCTCCGATTTCTTGGCTTTAGTGTTTTCAACCTGCACTTTGCACTAATGCCACATTTTTATGTGATTCTTATTTACACAGTCTTTTAATTCTACGTATACTGAAGCCTTCCCCGCAGCCCTTTCCCAAACCCAAGAAACCCTCTAAGTAATTTGGTGCTTGGGAAATATGCCTTCCTGATAGCTCTGTGGACAGAAGTCCTCTCTTTACCCACCAGAGGAGTATAGCACGCTCAGGAACAGAGCAACATTCCAGACCCTGCCACACCAATATTCTTCAAACTTGACCTGGAGGAATTGTCCGGAGGGGTCACAGGGCTGTTAAGTCTTCTTGGTGGTTTAATTAATGGTGTTTCTGAGAATTTAAGCAAGGGAGGCAGTTAGTTCAATATTCTGTATCTCTCCACTATGCTTGAATGATACAAGCTTCTTTGCTCTGAATGCCAGTGTGTTGTAAAACTTCATTTAAGATCAGTCAGATTTGATGGCCCAGGCCCAAATGGCTTTGCAAATAAACATATGCAGTGAAGTTACAATCTTGAAATAAAATAGACCTGTTATTAGATCTGAGTCACAATGTATGTAGAAAAATAATAAACTCAGCAGAAAGAATCCCCAGGAACTCTAGAGGCTTTCCATATTATGAAAACTTAAGATTTGCAAACTGAAGGAATATTATCAAAACATAAAACTTGCATCCAGGTTGTCTGCTCTTTGGGAAATGAATGATTTTACAAAGAAATGTCTGTCATATTAGAGTAAAACCCTTAATAAAATATGCTAACGGTACACTACATGGGGGATTTTCTCCTGGGGAAGCCCTTTCCTCTGCAGTTTAAACATTGCCTGAAATCAGAGTGTACTCTAGTCATTTCTGAATTTCATTTTAACATTAGAGCACTTTTGGTTAGTGATTTGGCATAAATTTTGAGGCCAATAAGTCAGGTGGTGAGATGGCAGGAGAATTCTTCACACATTTGTGTAAGACCAAGCTGAAAGAATGACGAGTTATTTCTATTACAGTAAAATTTAGAGGCCTCAACCAAGAGTGGTGTTGCATTTTGTCCATTGGTGCACCATACAAACAGGTGGTAAGAGACAGTCATGCTCTAAGTAGCTTACACTCTATTTAGACAAGCAGTCAAAGAGTGGAAGAAAGGAAGTATTTCCTTCCTATTTTACTGATACGGAAGTGAGGCGTCAAATGATTAAAGGAAATCTGTGGTAGAGCTGGGAGATCTCCAAAGTCCCAGTCCAGTGCGTTAACTGCAAAACCATCTTTCCTCTCTGTTCTGCCTTTTAGTGTCTGTTACTGGTAAAAACTGAAAGTTTGTTATTGACAAGATTTTATCAAGACATTCACCCAGTAATCTTTGTCCAGTACGTTAATGGAAAACTAACCAAAGACAATGCCTTTATTTTGTTTATGTCCCACGTGAGTAATAGCACAGTGGTAGTCTGGCATTATGGTTTGACTATTTTTGAAATGAATCAATGAGTGTCATTCACAGCCCATGTCTTGATATTGGAGTTGTGAAATTGACTTCAAAGATTGATGTGGTTGTGTTGATGATTTAGAACCTGTATTTGTAAATGAATCTTAAAACACTTAGGGTTGCATAGCATTAGCTTCACTATTTTATCCTTGCACGTTTTTCCAATAAATTAATGTAGAAAAATCAGACCCCACATTGTAATAACTGATATATCCAAGGTCATTACAGGCAGGAATGAAGAAGATGCATTTCAGTTCTTAAGGCCTCTTTGTCAGAAGTACTGAGCGTCCACAACTTCACTTGAAGTCATTGGGAATTGTGGGCTCTGAGACCACATAAAAATCAGGTCCTTAGAACCAAGCTCTTCCACAAGTAACTCCATTGACTACATTTTTGTTACTGTAATTTGAATTAATTAGTTACATTAAAACTTAGTTTTGTTACCCTTTTACTCTGACTCAAATTTATTCTTCCACTGACTTCAGTTGAGTTACACTAAGGATGAATTTGAGTTGTAAAGTTACAGAAAGTTATTTTTTATTTTAATCATTTTATTTTACAGCTTGAAATTAATGTATTTACAGATTGTTTAAGGCCCTTTTTACGAGAGAGAATATCCTCCACATAGAGCAAATGAGAAATTACAAAGATATCAGTGTTAGGAACAAGGGTTTGCTTATATATTTCTTGTTTCTCATTACGAATATCTGTTATGCAAATAGTTGCTTTTCACAACTCTGATCACATATTTTATTGTTTGAAAATGCTTGAGATTCACGCTTAGTCCATCATACAAACTATAAAAAAACCCAAAACGTAATTTCTAAAACCAGTCCTAATTTTTTTAATCACAGAGGGTGGAAAATAGATTTTGATTGTACACTCTTTGAGGCATGGATTTTTTTTTTTATGATTTAGTGTTTGCACAGTGTTCGGCACTCAATCCTGATCAGTGCTATAGTAATACAAATACAGTACTCAGTTCGGCAAAGTGCTTAAGCATGTGCTTTAAGTCTGTTGATGTAAGTGCATTGCTGAATTGTGGCTATAGACTCTGTAAATGTTAAACTCAGTCTCTTGCACTTTCATAACGTCCAGATATTTTTCTTTTGAAATGTCAAAACTCATTCCCTTCAGTTTAAAATTGTATGTGACAGCTTTTGTCCCGCACCAAATTTTGGAAAGAGTTAAAATCCTGATTTTTAACAATTTGTAGAGGTGAGGGAACTAAAGGTGCCTTATCAATAGAAGTTCCTGCAGATGATGGGAATCTTAAGCACAACTGAAACTGCTACTTTGTATTCTCTAGAGTCAAGTTTAATTTCCCTCCAGCATATTTTTTGATATTATTGAGCTGTTGCCTTACAGATTCTGTGGAAAAATTATTAGCCCATGATAGTGCCTTGTTGCAAACCTCTTATTTAAATGGTCATGACAGTGAGGAAAGTTTAGAACAGGAGTCGGCAACCTTTCAGAAGTGGTGTGCCGAGTCTTCATTTATTCACTCTAATTTAAGGTTTCACGTGCCAGTAATACATTTTAACGTTTTTAGAAGGTCTCTTTCTATTAGTCCATAATATATAACTAAACTATTGTTGTATGTAAAGTAAATAAGGTTTTAAAAATGTTTAAGAAGCTTCATTTAAAATTAAAATGCAGGACCCGGGCAGTGTGACTGCCACTGAAAATCAGCTCACGTGCTGCCTGTGGCATGTGTGCCATAGGTTGTCTACCCCTGGTCTAGAAGATTCTAAGAGATTCTAAGATCTTTAAAATGGGACCAGTAACGAAAGATATCATGGGATATTGGTCATATGTTTAATCTAGCTGTAAGCAGCTTTAGAAAAATGGTTAATTGAAGTAAGTTGGGCCTGGTGGGGGATAGAAGAAGGAATTTTGAAACATTAAAAAAAGTGTAGAACTGAATGTTCTAATTGGAAAAATATTGTTTTGAATTTTAGGTTGGAGGCAATAAGCACACAATGAATGAGCCCCTGCACGTTGGTAGCCACGGACAGATTCAGGTTCAACAGCTGTTTGAAGATAATAGCAACAAGAGGACAATTCTAACAACACAACCAAATGGGCTTGCAGCAGTAAGCAAATCTGGATTGTCAGTGGTGCAGGACAGACAGATAGACAGTGCTCATAGACGACAGGGGAGCTCCAGTTCTTTAAAATCAACAGATGGAACAGGGAAGGTGAAAGCCTCCTTTATGACACCAGAGCAAGCAATGAAGCAATACATGCAAAAACTAACAACCTTTGAGCATCATGAAATTTTCAATTACCCTGAAATATACTTTTTGGGTCCAAATGCAAAGAAGCGGCCAGGTGTGATTGGAGGTCCAAACAATTCCGGTTATGATGATGACCAGGGGTCTTACGTGCAAGTACCCCATGATCATATTGCATACAGGTATGAAGTCCTGAAAGTAATAGGGAAAGGAAGTTTTGGGCAAGTTGTGAAGGCTTATGATCACAAGACCCATCAACATGTGGCGTTAAAAATGGTGAGAAATGAAAAACGTTTCCACCGCCAAGCTGCAGAAGAAATTAGAATTCTGGAGCACCTAAGGAAGCAGGATAAGGATAACAACATGAATGTTATTCACATGCTGGAAAACTTTACATTCCGCAGCCATATCTGCATGACATTTGAGTTGCTGAGCATGAACCTTTACGAGCTAATAAAGAAAAACAAATTTCAGGGCTTCAGCCTGCCATTAGTCCGTAAGTTTGCCCACTCTATTTTACAGTGCTTAGATGCTTTGCACAAAAATAGAATCATTCACTGTGACCTTAAACCAGAGAACATTCTGTTGAAGCAACAGGGTAGAAGTGGTATTAAAGTTATTGATTTTGGCTCTAGTTGTTATGAGCATCAACGTGTCTATACTTACATTCAGTCACGTTTCTACCGTGCTCCGGAAGTGATCCTGGGTGCTCGTTATGGGATGCCTATCGATATGTGGAGCTTGGGCTGCATTCTAGCAGAGCTTTTAACAGGTTACCCGCTCTTACCTGGAGAAGATGAAGGGGACCAACTGGCTTGTATGATAGAGCTACTGGGCATGCCCTCCCAAAAACTACTGGATTCATCCAAACGAGCCAAAAATTTTGTGAGCTCTAAAGGTTATCCCCGTTATTGTACCATTACCACGTTGTCTGATGGTTCTATAATACTCAATGGTGGCCGCTCCCGAAGGGGAAAATTGCGTGGCCCACCGGAGAGCCGAGAGTGGGGGAACGCATTAAAGGGATGTGATGATCCCCTCTTCCTTGACTTCTTAAAACAGTGTTTAGAATGGGATCCTGCTATACGCATGACACCCAGCCAGGCTTTACGGCATCCCTGGCTTAGGAGACGTTTGCCAAAGCCTCCAACTGGAGAGAAGATATCGGCAAAACGAATAACAGAAAGCACTGGTGCTATAACGTCAATTTCCAAGTTACCTCCAACATCAAGCTCGGCTTCAAAACTTAGGACTAATTTGGCACAGATGACAGATGCCAATGGGAATATTCAGCAGAGAACAGTATTGCCAAAACTCGTTAGCTGAGTTTGAATAACCCAATGCTGAGAAACTCTACACTGCTGAGCCTTATTCGTAAGAAGAAGTAGCTCAGATTTTTATTTGCTCAATAACTTTATTCATTTGTATCTTTTCAGCACTCATTTTAAATGTAAGAAATGTTGATTTTGTTTTTATAAAAATATGGGGACAATGCTTTAAGTTTTTATACTTATTTTTAAAAGTGTTTGTTTTCTAAAGTACAATTAGCCTTACTGTAATTAGTGTGGTACAGTAATAAACACCAGTGGCAGGCCACTGGTTACAACACAACTGTCATGCATTACAACTTAGTGTCAAAGGTGTTAACCATTTTTTTCCACATGGTCCATATTAGTTTTCCCTAGGGCAGAGGTGAAAGTGGGCCGCTATGGGCTGGTCCGGTGTACCAGTACAAAGTGGCCACTGGTACCGACCCGTACACAGCTGACATTAAAGCGCTTTAATGTCACTGCCCATTTTGCCCCCCCCCCTTAGGGCCGCCAATGGGGGAGCAAAAGGGGCAGCTGCCCCAGGGCCTGGTGATTTAAAAGGGCCAGGGGCTCCTGGCTTCTGCTATTGCAGCAGCGGCTGGAGCTCTGGGCCCTTTAAATTGCCGCTGGAGCCCCAAGTGGTGCAGCCCAGGCAGTGTGGAAGGGCTGGCTGCAGGAGGCTGACCCCCCCCCCCGAGCCCCTCCCCTTCCGGGGGCCCAGACCCAGGTCCCTGTACCAGTAAATCTTTTATCTTACTTTCACCCCTGCCCTTGTGTTAGATTTGCAATACTCTTCCTTCTCTGAATTCATTTACAGATATAGGTCCTGATCCTACAAACACTTACACAAGTGCTTAATTTGATGCTGGTGGGTCTAGTCACATGAGTACAGTCAAGCACCTGTGGAAGTGTTTGCAGAATTGGGGCCACAGCATGTTTTCATTTTCCATATAGTAGCTTGGAAAAAATGATATTTTGTAACAATGATATAGCTAAATCCTATAGGCTTTTTTAAAAGAAAAAACAACATTAATGATTATAACAAATGTTCAAATGTAAGCCAAAAAAAGAAAAAAAAACAACCCTGTGTCCAGCTCTACAATTACCCTATTGGCATTCATACTGTGTATAAAAGAGAGAGATGAGCAGACAGTGGGAGAATAAATGAAGGTGGATATTTGTGTGTTCCTCTAAAACTTAACATGACTGATGAGCTACTTTCTATAAATGAAGTTACATAAAGCAAAATGTTTTGCACATAATTTGAGGTGTACAACCTATATTCATGTTTGGTTTCCTTTTTTTCTCCTGTTTTCTTCTCTCGCTGCTTAAGTGCAGCTAGGCCTCCCCACATCACACATTCAGAGCTGTTTGCTCTGTCATTTTCATACTGTATCTTCCAGACTGTTAATGCAACACAAATTTCACAGATTTTTTTTTCTAGATAATCTGTTTGATGGATTATGAATTCTTTGGTGCATTTTAACTTCAGAGCAAATCAGTGTACAATGGTAAATGTTGTTTTGCTCCTTTGAGATAACTATTCATTTTTAGAAAACAAGACACCAGACAAGAAAACCACTAACCTGAAGATTGTTAATTCTGAGCATCTGCAAGTGTTAATTGTTTCCTCAGTGGAATGATTGGAAGACATAAACTTAATCAGTGAAATAAACTGATGCACTACATCTCTAAGGGAAAAAACATTAAGGAAATGATAAGTGGTTTGAATTAATCTTTAGCATGGTAGCTGAAGAGAACTTTGAAGGAACGGTAGAGATTTAAGTAGATTTATGTTTGTGTGTTTTTTTTGTTTTTTTTTTAAACTGCACTCAGAGAAGGAAGATGGTCTTTTTCAATGAGTGATCGCTAGACTTAGGATGAGAATGGTCACATATGTAATATGTTTTCACTAGTAATAGTTTGTAAAATCAGTATTATGTAACAAGCAATGACCGTGATCTACCTTGGATGTATAAAGTACATGAAAAGGAAATTTTGAAGAAAGTGGAACATAATTTAGCAGGATTTGCAGATGTCAGAACGAGAAGTTTGGGTGGGTTGCATAAAACTTCAATAACTTTATTATAAACAATGTTTATATGCACCGATTGCATTAAATTACTTGTAAAAGTTATTAAAAATACTTAAAGCATGGTCCCCAGAGAGGCCAAGAAAGTTTCCGGTTAAGTTTTCATTCATATTCATTCAGATTTTTCATTTAAAAAGAAAGCAACATAAGTTTTATTTAACTTAAGATTCTGGGGGTGGGGTATGGAAAAGAAATGACACTATTCTCAGGAAACATATAATACAACTATTTGCCAAAAAGTCAGTATACAAAGAAATCCTGAAAATTAATTTCTGATAAAGGATGGTGTTTATTGATGATTGATAACTTTTAAACATTCGATCACTGATAAACTAACTTTTCTTACTATATTTTTTAAATTATAGTTTCCTGCCTCTAGTCAAATTTAAAATTATTTAGAAAATGTTAAATGTAAACAATTTTATACAATATGTGGAAGTGCAATATATAAACATGTATGGAATCATATTCAAAAGTGAAATAAAATACAAATAGGTAACAGTGGCTTCTGGAATCTAAATATCTGGTGATTGACAATTGGTAATTTTTAGGTCTGGAAAAACATTTATTTACACGTAAAATAAACCAGTTAAGCTCCTACCTCCCAGCTGTTTAGGAAATCAGCAAGGGATAAAACAGGGATTCCATTATGTTAGAAAAAATGATTTCCCCCAATATATTTGTTAAATTAAACATTGGAACCTGTACTTGCCCTTAATGTAAATTTAAGGTGAAAATATACATAATGTTCATGGGTCATTAGTAGACTAAAACCACTACATTTTATTTTTCATGTAACTGGTTTTTTAAATGCCAATAATGCATTTGTGATTGACTTTATTCATAAATGCTACCGGAAACTTTTAAGCCAAAATATAGTGTGCAGAGCTATTTTTAACCCAAATACAGTAAACTTCCTCTACATTTAAAAGAGCAGCTATATTATGGATTTTAGTGATATAGCTCTTGTTGTTGTAGTTTATTTATAAATGTAAAAAGGAGGTGGGGGGGAAACTGATATTGCCTCTTGCTTTGATGTGATTTAATGATAAGGGCTCTGATAATTAGGCTGATAGAAGTGGCTTGGAAACAGTGCTTAGTCTCACATGTTACCATTGTCTTGAGATGTCTGAGCTATTTTCAGATTTAGTAATAGCACAGTGTTGTCTTGTCTTTGGTTGCAGTCTCTTTTGGCTCAGTTTCATGCACCACTGGAGTGTTCATTACCACTTAAGTGTATTGGAACAACAGAGTGATGCAAGATGTGTAGAATAACAACACAGGATAAATTGTGCTCTTGGTGTTAACAATGTGCCTTTTGTTATAAATGCCATGTTGTAGGGCAACCATCTTGGCCTATTTAACCCTTTGAGTACTTGAGAATAAGGATGAAATCTATTTTTAAATGCTCTATCTATCTTAAAACATCCTGTTCATTTTCAAGGCCTTAATAGAAAACATAAGGCAATCACACTATGTTGGATAAAACATTCTGTTATTGTAGTAACTTCTGTGTTGCTTAAAAGGGGTTAAAGATGGCACTTCATGGTTAGTTGTATCTTAGCATCAGACTGATTTTTTTAAATATGTTTTTGTTATGGTAACACTAGCAGACATCAACTGTATTTGTAAAAATTTACCTCAAACTGTTTAATTTTATAGTGTGAATTAATCCCAGGGCATTTGGTATGAACCAAAGTGCATTCCTTTTATATGTGCCTGGCTCTAATAAAGATGGCCAGGGATTTTTACAATTTGGGTGCAAGGCACTTAAGCCACTTTTAACTTGGTGGGTGGTTTGGAGCCATAAAGGACTCCATAAGAATGTTAAAACACTTTAGACATAAGTAGCATTGGGCTATATTTGAATCTTTAGGAATGTGTGTGCATTATTTGATACTCTCCATTTTTGTAACACTTTTTTTTTCCCCATCAAGAATATTTCTGGCAAGTAGGAGACTTTTTTTTTTTTTTAATTCTTGCTGTCAGTAAAGATTTTAATATTGCCCAACTGGATGCTGCGGTAGCATTTAAATAAATAAAAAAAAAGCATTTGTGAATTATTGTTTGTAGGGGCTTGTACATCTCTGCTACAAATTGTAATTACTCAGCTCAACTGCTACAATTACGACTAAGCAGTAGCTTGGGTTTGTATTGAGCAACGACTTAGACACGTGACTGTAATATGCTGCAACTGTGTGTACTGAAAACGTGAAAAATGATTGAATGTGGACTGTGTATATATGTTGTATAATTTTCTGTGAGATGCTGCTGTCGCCACTTAACATTAAATATGTTGTAGTGGATTTTAATCCTAGTGGCCAGTTTTATGATACTGTATGTATTGTACAGCTGATGACAGGAGTAAGACTGTTTTAGTGCATATTTGTTACAGTTTATTGTTGTGGCCAGAGATCATTTCAGAATAAAACTTTATGTCCTACCTTTTCTTTTTCTACTGCAGTTTGCGTTTTGTCTGACTGTGAGGAGCCCTTGGAATGCTGGCATTTCCTAGACAAATAAAGGCCTATTCCTGTGTCCGTTGAAGTCAATGGCAAAGTGCCCTTTGTCTTCAGCAGTGCAGTACGAGGCCTAAGGCCAAGATCCTCAAAGGTATTTAGGTGCCTAACTCTCATTGATTGAGTTAGGCACCTTAATAACTTTGAGGATCTGGGCCTAAATGCTTAGTGGGACCTATATACAGTATCTACACATTAATGGAGCCTGATTTTTGTTGATTTTTTCACAGCCCTTAAATATTGTTCAAAGGCAGCTTTTGGCTTCAAATTTCTAATGTTCATCTCGGGAGCTGGAATATAATTCTTAAAATGATTTTTAAAGTCAAGTTGTTGCCATGCTCCAAAGAAAATATGCCTTTGATGAAAGTTTTGCCTGTATAAAGACGGCAGGACTTGGTCTTGAGTGGCTTTTAAAAACTATTTTAAATTATTTTAATGTCTTCTGTGATTGTCATAAATCTTTTATGAAAACAAATCTTTTTTTTCTTTTTTTCAAAACTTCCAGTAAAAAATAAACGTCAGACTCAGTTATGGGATTGGTCAACATGACAACAAACAGATATTGGAGACTCTGCATGAGTGTATTTGTGAGACTTTGCAGAGAGACCGATGTATTCCTCAGTGCTAAATGTGTGTTTTGGGCCAAATTCTGTTCTTAGTTAAATTGGTGTGAATCCAGAATAACTTTATTCTTCAATACCAGATTATATGGGTCCCCAGTTACAGTTAATGGGCCAAATTCTCTTCTCAGTTACACCTGTGTATATCCAGGGCAACTTCTGTGGAATTGGATGGCACTTTTAGTACCCTTTTCTCACTGTGGCTGGGGAATTTCTGCAACATATTAAAGTAATTTCTGCAATAGGACAATGACTGCATAGAAATCTAAATACCAATTAAATTAAGTGTATATTCCCAAATTCACATAACCAATTCCAATACAATTTTATACTATAAGAGTAAAAATTAATTTTTGTAACCAACAGGTAGAAGTTCACCATTTGGTCCATCTCCATGCTCTTTTGGGGTCAGGACAGATGCTGTATTTCATTTTAAAGGATTCCCTTTTCCTCCTAAATGCATTGCCTTTCCTTTATTCTTCCTTACCCCAGCCCTGTATCCTTCTATGCAAACTCCTCTCTGTATCTGCTACTTCTGCTTATTCATGTAATATGTTACTATGTATTCAACAGCATTTTCAATGCAAGCAGTAAAGTTGCAAGAACAGGAGGGGAAAATGTCATTATATCGCTGTATAAATGTGCATGGCGCTTCAGCAGCTGAGTTACACCTATGTATTTCCTGTGGCTGCTTCTATCTTTGCAAACTTTCCATGGCCAGGTAACTGTGGTGTACTATCGGTACCGATTATAATTCTCTAGGTTTCCTATACATTGATCCAAATAAAGAATATAAGAAGCATAAATATTCATGATGTTATAGGACAGCATTCCTCAATACGTGCTGCTGCTGCTTTCCTTTTAAATTCCATTTTGGCTCTAAATTTTAAGACCCTTTTTCAATATTCGGAATCAGCTTAAAGTTGTCCCTTATCCTATTTCAAAACATGACAAGAAAGGCTAATGGTCTGGTCAAGCAGGTCAGGGAGGGCTGTCTGTGCAGAGGGCGAGCTGTGTGGAAAGGCACAAAGACATTGATAGGAGAAAAACACAGTTGTGTTTGAGGTCAGTGTTTCCTATCGAAATGAATGTGGTCTAACAAATTCCGCTTTATGGCTTCATTGCAGGATCAGGTAAGACTACTAGATGGGGCTTAGATAGGATCAACCTTAAATAAGAATAAGTATTTGAAAACGATTTCTGACTAAACTATTTCAGTATAAAAGTGTCTTTAACATTAGCATTACTGCTCTGCTTTTGAGGCTTGACATTTTAAATCCTACGCTAATAAAGGATAATTTTAAACTGATTTTTTTATGCTAAACTTCATAACATTGTTATAACTTTCCTTTAAAAATGTAATTGCTATTCATGAGAGAGACAAGGTGGGTGAGGTAAGATATTTATTGGACCAACTTCTGTAATGATACTGTTAGCACAATCTTCTGCTTAATATTTTAAAGTTATGGGAGGAAGAGTATAATTCCTTTAGTTTCAAGTACTGTGTAATCGAGGCCTCATAGGGACATCATATGGTAAAGAGGAATGGAAATCTTGAGATTCATCATAGGACTTATTCAGAGGATCTGGATTTTGTTCCTGGCTCTATCAAAGTTGTCTTCTGTAACTCTTGGAAACTCAAATTCCTTGTGTCATTTTCCCTTTTTACTTGGGGGACAGGGGTTGTTTTTAAGAAATACTTTCAGATTTCCTATGGACATTGTGAGGCTTGAGTCTTCACTGAATTTAAAGCACTCTGAGATCTGGAATGGAAGGCACTGTAAAAATAATATTTATTATGTTTTGCTCTGACTACAAACAAAAGATGATCCTTATGGGTGGCTATATCTAAGTTATTACTAACATCTGCTATCTAAACACCTCCAAATTTTGGAGAAACTCAGATCCAATCCCCGGGCCATATCTTTCACTGTCCAGATCCCTGCAGGAGGTGCCCAAGAACCAGTTTCTGAGATGGCATGTATTTATAACTTTGAGGGAAAAGGTGAAGGCCACTGAAATGAGGGAAGGCAAAATCACCTCAGCTGCTGGAGGTTCAGGATACACTCTGTGATGGTAAAAAGTGCCTTTGATAAACTGTTGGGTCTCACAGTCTGAACACAGAACTGACTGTCAGGAACTACAGTCAGCTTTGACACTAGCTTCCTCGTAATCTTAGGCAGGTCTCTTAACTGCTCTGTCTTGGCTTTCCTATCTGTAACCTAGGCATAATAATACCCACTGTATTAGGTATGAGATGCATGGAAGTGCAATATGGATTGATTGTAAAATGATCTCAAGATGCAATGTAAGTGGTGAGTATGAGGTTTTTTTGTTAATAAGGTTGGCCTAAAGAAAACTAATGATTCCCCTGCTGAGATTTTTTTAAAAATAAGTCCCCTTTTCCTACAAAGTGTTGTGCATGTATGAACCTCTTAGTCCATGCAGGGCTCCATTGACCTCAAGAGGGCTATAGCCTGGTCTACACTAGGCGTTTAAATCGGTTTTAGGAGCGTAAAACCGATTTAACGCCACAACCGTCCACACTAGGAGGCACCTTATATCGATTTTAATGGCTCTTTAAACCGGTTTCTGTACTCCTCCCTAACGAGAGGAGTAACGCTAGTATCAGTATTACCATATCGGATTAGGGTTAGTGTGGCCGCTGATCGACGGTATTGGCCTCCGGGCGGTATCCCACAGTGCACCAGTGACCGCTCTGGATAGCATTCTGAACTCGGATGCACTGGCCAGGTAGACAGGAAAAGCCCCGCGAAGTTTTGAAATTCATTTCCTGCTTCCCCAGCGTGGAGATCTCATCAGCACAGGTGACCACGCAGAGCTCATCAGCACAGTTAACAATGCAGTCTCCTGAGAATCGTAAAAGAGCCCCAGCATGGACTGCACGGGAGTGCGCGAGGTGTTTAAAACATTCACGATTGCGGTATTGAGCTGAGCAGGGTCCATGCTTGCTGTGCTATGGCGTCTGCACAGTTCACCAAGCAAAAAAGGCGCGAAACGGTTGTCTGCTGCTCAGGGAGGGAGGGGTGAGGCTGTACCCAGAACCACCGCGACAATGATTTTTGCCCCATCAGGCACTGGGATCTCAACCCGGAAATGCCAAGGGGCGGGGGAGGCTGCGGGAACTATGGGATAGCTACGGGATAGCTACCCACAGTGCAACGCTCCAGAAATCGACGCTAGCCTCGGACCATGGACGCACACTACCGATTTAATGTGTTTAGTGTGGCCGCGCGCACTCGATTTTATAAAATCTGTTTTACAAAA
The DNA here is from genome assembly GCF_020497125.1 of Mauremys mutica. Taxonomy (NCBI): domain Eukaryota; kingdom Metazoa; phylum Chordata; order Testudines; family Geoemydidae; genus Mauremys; species Mauremys mutica. Next base: position 65,309,597 of record NC_059072.1, read on the forward strand.
CCGGTTTATGCAAATTCGGAATAGTCCTGTAGTGTAGACGTACCCTCAGTGTGGGCACAGGAGTCAGCCCTTGTGCAACGCATTGTAGGATTGGGGCCCAAAGGGCTATGTGTGAAGCATTAACCCCTAAACATTTTGCTGCAGACTGGTAGAGATATCCATGCTACAGACAGAGCATAGCAGTTAACAAGCCTTATTCTAAAAACTATGGGCCAAAGTCTGTCCTTAGGTATGCTAATGAAGATCTAGAAAATCTCTATTGATTGATACTGTTGACCATAAGATGTCATAGTGTCCTGGGGTCTATTTAACAATTTGAATAAGAAGACAAAAGTAACAAGAAAATATTTTTCCAAGCTAATATGTCCAAAAATGGCAAGTAACCCACATATATTGAAATACCACTTTTTAAAAATAAAAATATGTGGGGTTCCTCTTTAAGTCTTGATCCTGCAAACTCTTGTGCATGTACTTAGCTTTTCTCATGTGAGTAATCACAATGGCTCTAATGTTGTATTCTTTCCAGTTCTCCAGTCATCCAGAGTGTCTTCCCAGGTGGGATGTGTTTGTGTGTGTGTGTGTGCGGGGGGGAATCAGGTAGACACAATATGAACACTAAAAGCAAGCATAATGTATTATTATTGTTTTTTAAAAAAACACAGGCTTTCTTTATAATACTTAAAGAAGCAAAAATGAGCACAACTTCATTTTTCTCCCTTCCCTTTGCAGGACACCTTGACGTTTCAGAATAAGTTCAGTACCATTACATTTATGCTGCATGCCAAAGAAAACTACACCGGTTGGAACAGACATTAGTTTGGCTTCCCAAGTACTAAGGAGAGTGTGCCTAGCTACTAGGAGGGCAAAATTATAAGGCCAAAGTATTCACAACAGTAGTCACTAGTAATATTTTCTCAATGTTAATTTTGTTAATCAGCTGGGGAAAAGATTTTGTCCATAATAGCTTCTTCCACTTGGCAACTAATGACTCCTTAATGGTTAAAGCCTGAGTCCATGAATACAAAAGGAGTTTATAAACTTTTTAACCAAAGAAACAATAACCTAAGCCAGTGCTGAGCTTTTAAAGCCCAGGTTCAAAATCAAAACGGCCTTTAAGAGCTAAATTTGTGTCATAGCATCATGATAAAATGGGTCATCTGCAATACAGAAGATAAGATCATTTAATTTTTTGTAAACAATCCATACATTCTCCAGAACTTTAGATATAATTACATAAATCAATTTACACAGCTTTGTCCAGCATAGAACCTATTGGTAGTAACAGGAACAGAATTGTCTCTCTGTGTGTGTGTGTGTGTGTGTGTACACTGGGGCTTCCTATCAGTGCAGGGGTCCACCTACACAGATCAGCTTGGGGCCCTGCATAGAGGGCATGTCAGGGTGAAGTGGGAGGGACATTTCAGGATTCAACTGGAGAGGGGCTGCCATGCATAGGACTGCTGGGATTTAGGGCAGTATTTCTGTCCATAAATTGCTGTGGTCAGGAAACCCTAACTAACCTTTCAGGGGTATCTAAATTATTCCAGGGTCTGCGAGGCCCAAGCAGCATCCCAGAATCAGGATGATGCAACAGTGTCTCAAAGCCTACTAAGCACCACCTTTCCTTGCCCCGTGCCACTTAAGGTGTGTGTACACTGCAGAGCCTTCCAGCCTAGGTAGATGGACTTGAGTTGGCAGTGCACACACTAGCATACTAAAAATACCTGTGTGGACATTTCAGCACTGATGAAGTCTTGTTCTAGACACCTGAGCACGGACCCACACTAGCCTGAGCCTTTGACCGTGCCACAACGTCCACAGAGCTATTTTTAGCATGCTAGTGTGAACTCCACTAGGACAAGTCTGTCTACCCAGGCTGGTGGATTTGCTCACAAAACTAAGTGATTGGACAACAAAATGGCAAATGAAATTTAATGTGGATAAATGTAAAGTAATGCATATTGGAAAAAATAACCCCAACTATACATACAATATGATGGGGGCTAATTTAGCTACAACGAGTCAGGAAAAAGATTTTGGAGTCATCGTGCATAGTTCTCTGAAGATGTCCACGCAGTGTGCAGAGGTGGTCAAAAAAGCAAACAGAATGTTAGGAATCATTAAAAAAGGGATAGAGAATAAGACTGAGAATATAGTATGGCCCTTATATAAATCCATGGTACGCCCACATCTCGAATACTGTGTACAGATGTGGTCTCCTCACCTCAAAAAAGGTATTCTAGCACTAGAAAAGGTTCAGAAAAGGGCAACTAAAATGATTAGGGGTTTGGAGAGGGTCCCATATGAGGAAAAGAGGCTAGGACTCTTCAGCTTGGAAAAGAGAAGACTAAGGGGGGATATGATAGAGGTATATAAAATCATGAGTGATGATGAGAAAGTGGATAAGGAAAAGTTATTTACTTATTCCCATAATACAAGAACTAGGGGTCACCAAATGAAATTAATAGGCAGCAGGTTTAAAACAAATAAAAGGAAGTTCTTCACGCAGTGCACAGTCAATTTGTGGAACTCCTTACCTGAAGAGGTTGTGAAGGCTAGGACTTTAACAATGTTTAAAAGGGAACTGGATAAATTCATGGTGGCTAAGTCCATAAATGGCTATTAGCCAGGATGGGTAAGAATGGTGTCCCTAGCCTCTGTTCGTCAGAGGATGGAGATGGATGGCAGGAGAGAGATCACTTGATCATTGCCTGTTAGGTTCACTCCCTCTGGGGCACCTGGCATTGGCCACTGTCGGTAGACAGATACTGGGCTAGATGGACCTTTGGTCTGACCCGGTACGGCTGTTCTTATGTTCTCACACCTTTGAGGTGCAGCAAAAATCTCATCTCACATGGGATTTTGCAGCCTTCTTTTTCTTCTCCTTTTAAAATAAAAGTTTCTCCCTTACCCTTGGCCTAGTGCAGTGCTCCATTTTCTTTCCATGTGAGGTACTTTAGATAAAGTATCAGAGGGGTAGCCGTGTTAGTCTGGTTCTGTAAAAGCAGCAAAGAATCCTGTGGCACCTTATAGACTAACAGACGTTTTGCAGCATGAGCTTTCGTGGGTGAATACCCACTTGCATCCGAAGAAGTGGGTATTCACCCACGAAAGCTCATGCTGCAAAACGTCTGTTAGTCTATAAGGTGCCACAGGATTCTTTGCTACTTTAGATAAAGTGATCCACACTTCCATAGTTGAGGAGCTATATTTTGATTTGAAATGACATAATTAGGAATTAACTAACAGCAGCACTCTTCACATATTCAGTGAGAATTGCTTGCAGCAAACAAATCTAGCCAGTGTCATCAGCAAGGCATGCTAATGCATTTTTACATTTCTTGAAATCACACATTTTTCAGACTAACATTTATTTCCCCCCCGACACTGACCAAGTGTGACAGCTTAGTGCCCAATGACTTCAGCTCAGTGAATGTCTCGCTCTGTGGGCTTTTAAAAAACAAGATTCATGATCAATTCTACAGGCGTTGTAACTTTGATAGACTTTTCAGAATTTGTGCTGAGGTGTGCATACCCCTAAAGTCAGGGTGAAGAGAAAGGGTTCTCTGTCTTCAAAAGGACACCAAGCAGCATGTGCGCTGGCAGGGCAGGAGGGAGAGGTTGTAAGGAGAAGCTGTATCTGGTTTTCTAAGGCCCTGAGCCTGCTTTGTTTCATTCACAAATGTTTGATCCCTCTGCTACGGAGAGAGACCACACAGTCTTTCCCTGTTATGGTTGTAGCTGGCCATGTTACACCCCACTTCCCTGAACTCAGCAGTTGAATACAGTTTTTATACTCTTACACAAGTCCAAAGAAATTGTAGATGCGAACAATAAACTAGATGCGGAAAATAGGGAGTGTTTTAAAAATTGTTGGTGAATTTAGTTTTTATGGGAGGGAACAGCTAAGCTGAGCTTCATGGGATGGGCTTATTTCTAAATTCATGCAATATGCGATGCAAGCTGGCCCTCTTGGCTCTGCCCACTCGCACTGCTCGACCACTCAAGAAAAGGTTATTGTTTATGAGAGCCATTGGGTCACGTATGAACTAAATTAGGTCTCGCTTTCATATGTGATTTCCATCCAGGATTTTTGAAACCACGTCTCCAAAGGTGTGATACTTGGTATATTGAGCAACAGTACCACATATTCCCCAGAACTTTGTAGTTTAAAAATCATGCAGATTTCTCACAAAATCATATGCCTGGTAACTGATGACCAAGAAGGAATTCTCACAAATACATCCCACATTTTTTTCTTGTTTGTTGTGGTGTACAGCAAATTTTAAAATAAAGTACAGTGAGTTTGGATTCTCCACACATTTCTCTTCAACTTTTTTTAAAAAATAAAACCTTACCTACAAACAATTGTTTCAATGTTCCATGCTAACTAAGAAAATGTTAATCTGTGGCGGGAGGGGACAGGAAAGTCTTATGGACAGAACTAGTTTAAAATTGGAGGAAACATTTCATGAAAATATTGTATGTTTGGTTTGAGGTTTTTTTAAAAAAATATTTCCAATCAATTTTAGATTTACTTGTAGCTTGTTTTTTTAATAAATTTTGAGAGATAAAACATACAAACAAAAAACCTAACATATAAAAGGAGATGTAATTTAGAGGCATCAAACATGAAAAGCATTACACCGTGCTTAGATTTCACTGTTGTTCAGTAGTGTTAGAAGTTTTAACCATAATGCCTTTTGTGAGAAATGCTTAACCATGCTGACCTCTTGAAGGATATTTACAAATGCAAAAATCCACAAATGGAATCTTCTTCTCCCATAATTATCTGTTCTGCTACACCTGCCACTGGGGAGTAGCGGACTGGGGATGGGTGACCTAAGAAATGAAAACCAGGGTTTATCAATGGTATTAGATAAATATTTATACACCACTATTACTTTATTTTTATTGTAGGGCTTAAGGAGCTACAATATTTTGGCTTGCCTAGAATGCTGTTTGAATAAAACCCAGCTGAGCTAAGAGAATGTATTAGTGCCTACTTGACATGAAGCATCATAGTTATGGTTAGATATGAAGCTATTAAGGTCTTTTTCTGGGAGGGGTTTTGGTATATGCATTTGTCCATCCAAGCCCATACAGTCAGCAGAAGAAGCTATCTAATTTTCATTGCTTGCCTTTCATACCAGGACTGAATTGACAAATAGTCAGTCCAGTCTTAACCTCAGCACAGGCAAGGGAATAAAACTTGTAAAATATATCAGCTTGTTTGTGTTGGGCGATGCAGAAACCAAAGGCAAAGAATGGACAAGTTTTGATTACTAGCAGCTGCTGTCCAGCTGATGTAACTCAGTAATAGCCCATGACAGGCAGACAGTATAGAAGAGACAAGTGGTAACTCCTCAGGGAGATGACTATATTCATAATTTATAAAAGTGCATTTTAGAGTAGGGGTCAGAAGAAAGTGGAAGGCAGCTTGAAAGCTAACTCCGAAGGAGAAGCTAGTTTTTTAGAGGCTATGTGGATGTGGAACTTCAGCTAATGAAAAGTAAATGAAAGGGAAAAAATGACACTTGGCTGTAATGGAAAAGGGAATTAACTGGGTAAAGGCAATGGAGAGACAGGAAATAAAAATTAGATGTGAAAAAAGTCATGTTTTAAAAAAACTCCATTGAAAATTTGTGGCAATCAAGATGTTCAATTGGGAACAAGTCAGTTTCTTTTCAGGGAGAAAAAAATCAAAACAAAGTGTTTTGTTAAGGCTTTTGGACTCTAGCTTTGAATTACAATGAAATTCATTCTTGAGCCAACACTCTAGGCCCCCGCTTTCAGATGCTCAACATTTCTGGAAAAAATATCAATTAAACTGAAGCTCTTCTTTCTTGTTTCTGGGCTAAAGATGAAGTTTGTGATGAAGTCCTGTTTGAGTTCTCTTAGCATATAAGTATTTTTTCCATGCAACAACAAATTGTTCTGACACTTCTTGTTTAGGTTTTGCATTTAACATACTGTGAAAGCTCTGACTAGCCCATGAATTTTGTCCTTGCTGAGGACAAGTGCTTTTGACATCTGTGAAGAAGTGTTGGCTTAGAAATAAACTGTTATAAATGCTTGTTACTTATGTGCAGGGGCATGATTTTCCACCAAGGTTCATAGGTTCAAAAGTGGCCTCTAATTTTGGGTACCCAGATTTAGATACCTGGAAACTGATTTATGGAGATGCTGGCTGCCCACAAACCTGACTAGTGTCTACTTTTAATTCCCAAGAATAGCTTCCCAAGGATGGTGTACTTCAGTGCGTATAGCAGCCTTTATTTTACGCTGATCCAGACTGTTTTTTTTATTGTCTGCTAACTATGGACTCTCTAGTACCAGATATTTTCCCCAATTACTAAGGTATTAAGAGTGTCTAAACTTGGGGATGTGGAATCATTATTTTCCAGAAACTGACACTTCCATAGCACAGAGGTCTTTTATTTCATGTGTTCATTTGTTCTCAGGAAAAACGTACTTACCAATATGCTCACTCATATAGGATCATGATGAGGACTTTATAAGTACCTGGATAGATATCATTATGGGCTTGAAATATAAAGTAAAAAACTAGTGGGGGGTGGGGAAATAATCCCTTGCTTCAGAAAACCCACTATAAATTTCTTGATTTGATGCAGAGAAGCTTTTTGTTCCCTTGTGGAGTGTCCCTCCATGGACAATGGTATTATGAAGGCGATTTACATACCTTTCCACCCCTCATTTCTGTGCAGTCCAGGGGAAATGCATGCATGGCAAGTCTCCTCTGTGCATGGCTTGGAGCGGGAGGAGACAAGGAACCCCATTTTAACTGCAGTGATGTACATAGAAGACTTTTAAATTCAAAAGTCAGTGAGCTAAGCTTTATGTTTCCCATAGCAACTCAAACCTTGGCCACTTGCACCTATTTATAATGAGGAATTTTCATTCTCTGATCCCACCGCAAATTGAAATGTTCTATTTTGTAAATATAGGTTAACTGTTGCATTGAAAAATGACATGCTAGTAGTAATGTACCAGCTTACAAAGGTGAATAGAAGAATACCCTGGTGAAGGTGTAGTATAGATACCTTGAGATGGATGGACAGAAGTGCTCAGAATGTTGACTGATCATGGGATTAATAACCTCTTCGATTATTGATTTAACACCAAACAAATTGAAGATTACAGGGGGTGAAAAAGCACAAGGAAAGCTCAGGGTTTTTTTAAAGATACAGGATATAGCTTTTCTCATGCCAGTTCTAGTACAATCACCAGAGCCAAAAGAGAAACCATCATGTTATAAATAAATATTTTGCCACGTGATAGGACTGTTTACCAGCATTCTTGCCTCTGTCCAGGTTTTCATAGTGAAACCAGCAAACCAATCCCCTTCCCTTGAAAATCAATTCTCACTTGAAAATCAAGCCCATTTAAAACACTATACTCAATGAATATAAATAATTGTGGATGTATCTTCCATGGAAACATACCTAGCAGAACAGTGATGTAGGTATTGTAACAATTTTTTAAAGGAGGTTTACTATCTTACAGTATCAAAGGACAACTAGGAAAGAGGGAGGGAAACATTTTGAATTAAAGCACCTCTTCTTTTATTTTTCAGTGACAGATTTTACATTGTCCAAAGCTGCCTTCATTTCTATGTGACACAAACTATACACTTGGAAATTCTGTCCTTATTAAAGATGAATGTAGTTGGGTGAACAAGTTATGGAATGTCAGAAACAATACCCTTACACATTCCATGTGGTTGTGGGAGGAAATGGGCACAATTAATTGTACGCACAAATTACATAATCTAATTACCTGATTTGTGAGTACAACGGGCTAGTTATTGGAAGTCAGGGGAGCAGAGTTAGGCCAATGCTGAGTGCTTTTGAAAATCTCACCCTAAACATCCCAGTGTTAGAATTTACAGTGAGATTTCTTTTGCTCACAGTGAAGTTCAGGCACAAAATTGGAGGCCAATTCTAAAAAATAGGCCCTACATATATTAGTACTAGTATATTAGCAGCCTTTATTTTTATAGATCATGTTTAAAATAGTACAGATGTATCAGCAATACTTGGCTGTACAATATAATATCAGTTATATACCTAATATATGTGGACCTATGCTGCAGGTCTTTTAACCTTTCAATGCTTCAGCATAAGGATATTAGCAAGCCACCTCAGTCCCGACAGAAGGACTGGAGTGAAATGACTTTGAAGTAAAGCACTTATGTCTGCAGTCCAGATAAGGGAACACTTATCAAAAACCCAATACTTATAAGAATAGACTCTTCATGGCTCTCTGCTTTCGCTGCCTATGTAGTTAAATGGAGAGCTGTCAGGTACTGCCTTTTATTTGTGATTTATCCAGTCAACCCACTGGTTTATGGTATTTGTGCATTACTTGAGAGCAGTTTCACTTTTCTGATGTTCTTAGAGAGCAGGCCTTTTAAAATATCTTTTCTGTAGAATCATGATAAAAAGGAATATTCATTTTGATTTTTATGTGCAAGGCCCATGACAATCACATTGAGTGTTCAATGCTTCAATAATTTTTGTAGATGCTTCTTTTCCATGTGTATTTGCCAAGTTCAGGGCCGGTGCAAGGAAGTTTCGTGCCCTAGGCGAAACTTCCACCTTGCGCCCCCTCCTCCTCCAGCCCTGTGGCAGCTCCCCGCCCCCCCCGCCCTGAGGCACCCCCCGCCCCATGACAGCTCCCCCCCCCCACACCCTGAAGGACCCCTGCGGCAGCTCCCCGCCCCCTGACCCGGGGAGCCATGTGACACCTCCCCACCCCAGCTCACCTCTGCTCCACGTCCTCCCCGAGCATGCCGCCCCCCGCTCTAATTCTCCTCCCAGGCTTGCGGCGCCAAACAGCTGATTGGCACTGCAAGCCTGGGAGGTGGGAGAAGTGGAGCAGCGACTGCATGCTCAGGGAGGAACCACTGTAAAAAAAATTGGGGGCACTGCTTTTTGGCGCCCCCAAATCTTGGCACCCTAGGCAACCACCTAGTTCGCCTTAATGGTAGCACCGGCCCTGGCCAAGTTTAGTTGACATTATTTTCCATTATCTTCCCTGAATCGGAGGTTTAACGTGTAGCAAATTATTTATATCTAGACTTCACTTCAAGACTGAAATACACTGTGTAGCTCTTTATTTTAAATAGTGATGCCAATGTGACAGATTAAAGCATAACATAATGATGCAGTCTTGTGAATTGCTGTCCATAAAGCCCTTTAGTATCACTTTCTCTGTCTTGCTCTTGAGAGTGACAAATTCCATTTGAGTAAGGCAGCACTTTCAGGTATTAAAGTGTAATTTATGGTTTCATTTACTGGGGTTCTAGAACTGACTCCTTTAAATGTATGTAACATATTTGACTTAAATGTCATGGGACTTGGAATAGTATTGTAAAATACCAGCGATTCCTAACTTCCTTCGTTATCATTTAATAAAGCCAGAATGCCCTTTGTTAAATGAACCATTTCACCCTCTGGGTGAATTAAATGGAATTATATTTTAACTTTCATTTAAAATTGGAACTAAATGAAAATCATATAAATAACTGCAACGTCAAGACTAATATTCCTGCCTAATAAGATAACTGATCTTGCTGGAATAGCCTTTTTTATGTTACATTAATAACTCTCCACTCTTATTACATATTTATCTAAAATGATATAGTATATTTAAAATGCTTAACCGGCAGTTCCCATAAGGGAAGGGCTAATAAGGTGTCCTATTAGAGATTTGATTATTAAATGATTTAACTGTGCTGCACATTCCGCATATGCCTGATGCCTTGTGTGAAAGCCTATATATTAAAATTCTCATCACAGTGTTGTTCAACATTTCATTTTTGAAATTAGGTAAATTTCTTAAGAGTTCATGCAAAATATTCACACACTGTTTTAAGTGAACAAGGTAGTCTATAACTTTTAGTTCTAATACCTTTTTTAAGGCAGTTCGGCATGTGGACTTTGCAGAAGATACAAAATAGTATATAAGAGCTAGATTCTTTTTATTAATTATTCTGTACACCGAATTTCATTTGCCACCGTGATGTCCTGTTGCTCAATTATTTACAGTGCTCTGTTCCTTATTCTCAAGAGAAATATTAACTTAGTATCTTTTGCAGTGCATCTCCTTGGTAACTGTTGTAAACACTTCTCTGAGGGAGATTTAACTCTGAGTTTTCCAGAAGGAAATCTGTTAGCTGTAGAACCATAGGCAGCACTGATTCTGGCTTCAGAGGAATAATTTGGGAGTGGGATGTAACCTATTGCCAGCAAACTTACTTAACTTTGGCAAGGTGTCCCATGTTGTCCAAGAGAATAGTGTTATTAAAAGATGCCAAGTACAGTAGAACCTCAAAGATACGAACACCAGAGTTATGGACTGACTGGTCAACTGGACATCCTGTGAAACAGGAAGTAACCAATCAGGCAGCAGTTGGGGGGTGGGGGTGGGAGCAAATACTGCACTGTGTCTGTACTGCATCTTAAAGGTAGGTACGTCTGGGTTTCCTGTCCCCACCCCATCCCCACCCCCATACATGGGGCAGCTACTTACAGCTAGGAGGTGAAGACACTGGGTCTGCCAGCCCAAGGCAGCCTGAGCCAGCAGAGCAAGAGGAGCGCTTGGATCTGCACCACTTTCACCCTTCCTGCCCCCGGCCAGGTTGGGGATGGGCTGTTTTCATCCTCCTTCCCCCCCAGCTGGGAAGGGGACAAACTTCCAAACTCAGTTCAACCCAGGGAAAAAGCTGCCTGTAAGGAAGCTGCCAGCCCTGAGGAGGGAGGTCAGCTTCTGCTGGAGTCTGGCCTGGAGTGTCAGCTGCTGGATCTAGAGCCCGAACAGTACTTTGTTCAGATTTACGAACATTTTAGAGTTACCAACAACCTCCCTTCCCAAGATGTCCATGACTCTGAGGTAATATGCTGTGTCTGCCTTTCATCTAGTGAAGTAGCACTTTGCCTGATATCACTTATGTTTCAGCTTCTTCTGTAAATAAAGTTTCTAAAGACCTTCCTCCAATCTCATAACTTTCTTTCTTTGTGTTCCCTCTTATAATATTGTGCACATCATGGAAAAGTGGAAAGCCTCATTAGGTGGTGTAATTATGAATTATGATGCAGGGAATATGTTTATTGTGTCCATTTCATTATGGTCTATACGAATCTGAAAACGTACATGGTAACGGCAGGACGGGTTGAGGATCCAGTATAATAGAGATCTTCATGTAACAAGGAAGTTAAAAACTAGAGAGGTATACGTGATAGAATATCCATTATCAGGGGAGTTGGCTATATTAGGCACTTCATAATGGGATTTAGAGTTGTATAGTAAAAGATGGTTCCTAGTGAATACTGAAGTGCTTTTACTCTAAAGGTAACTTGGCCTATGTGAAATGAGTTGATGGTCTCAGTCTAACTCCTACTTAATGACACCCATAGCGTGACCACATGTCCTGGTTTTATAGGGACAATCCCAATATTTGGGGCTTTTTCTTATATAGGCCCCTATTACCTCCCACCTCCGTCCCGATTTTTCACACTTGCTATTTGGTCACCCTAGGCACCCACCTCACAAAGCTTCCAGGGCTATTGGAACAGAATGGCAGGTTGAATAAAGAAGGTAGGGACTAAATGGATAGACTGAACTGCCTCTTATGCTTAGAAGTGATCCCCACAGATGGGGTTGAAAAGCAGGGTTAGTAGGCAGTTGCTGCACTCTTGCTGACTGTCCTGGATTTGTTTTGTGGCTAAAGAAATGTGCTTTGGTGTCACCATTTATGAACATACAAATTAATTGTTATCCTTCAGGTGCTCAGTCATGTGAATCACTTTGCCTGTCCATCGGCCTTAGGGATCCATTGCAATGCTAGCATTGAGTGATGTTGTCATTGTGCTTGGGGAGTGCTGGGTATGCCAGCCCCCTCCTCCCCCTGTTTCTACCTCAATATTAGTTGCATTGGAAGGGCAGGATTAATAAGAGCTCCATTGGGCCAGGTACCAATGCAGTAGTAGTTAAAATGGAAGGCGAACTGCTCTGTCCCCACTTAGAGTAAATTGTATGTTTTATTAATTGTATATATAATTTAATTTGTATTTTTATATTAAAATTGGATTCTTCAATGTTTTTAGTGGTTTGTTTTAATTTTCTTTGGTTTTAAATAACCGAGGCTGATAAAGGGAAAACCTTAGTGTGCTGTCTTCCGTAACACAAGACAGGGGAAAATAAACCGAAAAAATCTATAAAGGAAACCTAGTAATATAAAACAAAAAGAAATAATCTTGAGAAAGCGTAAAGTGTAGTTGCAGGAGGGAAGGTGGGGACAGCCTAAAAAGAGAAGAAATGCAGTAATATCACATATACAGGTACATCCCCATCTCTCTATAGTTAAAGGTAAATCTGTTGGAGGTAACTTTCCTAGCCATGGGCTGGAATTCGGCAGCGACCGAAGACCAAAGTTCCTATTTTCTTTTCAGATATAGTGATGTTGTCATTAAGGCCAGGATCCTATGTGTTTAATTTGTGCAGACCTACGCTCATTGACTGCATAGGGGCTGTGATTGGAGTGTTGCCAACCTCAAATGTTCAAAAACCGTAAGTCTGGTTTTAAAATTGAGACCTAAAGAAATGAGTTTTTCTTATTTGTCTTGATTGTTGAGCCTTTAGGCTTCATGTTTTCAAAGTTTTCTCTACAACTACCAGGGTATGGAATCACATGACTCCAGGAGCTCATACTTAAAAAAAAAACAAATATTATGAGACTTATGAGAAAATCATAGGAGCTGGCAACAGTCCATTTTGAAAAAAATGGGCCTTTCCAGACTTTCTCAAAATAGTTTTCCTCTGCCAATTAAAATATGTGGATAAACATGCCTTGGTACCTGCCAGGTGTGTCTTTAAGTTGCCTGCCTTAGCTGCTGCTTTTCCTTCTGTGCATAGATTGCAGAACTCTTCTTTTTCAGGAGCATTTCCTAAGCAAAATTCTGATTCTCTATTCTCAGAATTCCCAGGTCAAACTCAGGTTCTGGTATGTAAATGAAGTGGAGCACTGCTCCTCTATTCTTATCAGTTGTGGAGATGGACAGTCTCCAGGACAACCAGGGCATAGGAAGGTCACAGCATAATTCTTACATAAATGCACTTTGTTTCAGGACAGCTTTATGTTATAGAAAGCAAATGTAACCCTTAAGTGATTTCAAGTTGTCATGTTTATGCTCTTATTGCATTTTACTTAGAAAGACACAGTGGCTCTGAATTAGGTTATATCATGTAGATGACACCTACTTAAACACTCAGTGATAAAATTTCTAACATTTTAGGCTCTTAAATAAGTGGTTGAACTTTCAACATTTTTCTGCACCCATTGACTCCAAAGAGAGGTACAGTTATTCAGCACTTAAAAACCAGGCACCTTATTTAGGTGCCTAAGTATGGATTTATTTTTTTAAAATCTGGCCTAAATCAATAATGCACTATAGAATTCATATGGTTTGCTTCTGGAAGCCAAGGAATTGCAGGACAACTCATGTGGCCTCCGCTTTGTTGTGAGTCCTCCTAAAGAAATCTTTGAGCCCAACAATATTACAAATAGACCCTTATTTTAGTTTAGCCTTGTCTTAGTTCTTATTTGTATAGCAATAGTATCTTCTAAGCCAGAAATGTCCTATATGCACTATAAAATGGAAGTGTGCATTACAATTCTGGAAATATCTTGTTTGTAACTGGATTCCGCTGTCGTGGCTGTATGTGTGATGTAACTTGGACTTTGAGCAATGTACAGACGTTGTAATACAGAAGATTTGAATCTCATGCTTTTTAAATGTTGCTATTTTAAAGCTATTCTTTGTTCATGGGACTTCTTTTCTTTTTAAAAAAACTGTTGTCACTAACTTAATTCTTACAAGGAATGCTGGCTTGATAGCCCTGGAGAACAAAGTCTATTTATCCACAGTACAGGCGCAGCCCAGCCAGCCATTGACAGGGAAAGCTTCCCCACAAAACTGACCAAGAAGTCTCACCCTTTTCTGAACAGTCTGTCTCTAATAATGAGATGGTAGTAGATCAGTTTCCTGGCCTGTTCAGCTATTGGCCTTTTCACTGATAGCGCCAGGTGTCAACTGTGAGGTGGACAACCACCTAACAGGAACTTGACTGAGACCACCTGTAATGGGCTATACTTAGGGACAAGCAGGCCTAGTGGGCAGGCTATGGCTTAACCATCCCCAAAGTCCTGGTGTGGCCTTGCTGAACAATCTGAGGGCCTGGCAGCCAAGTTAAGGTCTGTTAGTCTATAAGGTGCCACAGGATTCTTTGCTGCTTTTACAAGTTAAGGTCTGTCATCCCTCGGTGATCCCCAGGTTGTCCCGGTCAGACAAAGGGGAGAGGGAAGGGTTGGGGGACCTGGGGTCTCCCTCTCTACCAGGTCTGTGCCCAAGGCTGAAGGGGTGAGGAGTGTCTCAGTTCCCTCTAGCTGATAAACCTGACCGGCCTCCCCTGGGCCACTTCTGACCTCCCCTGTCCTCTCCTCAGTTTTGGGCCTGGTCACAGCACTCTGCTTCCCTCTCAGTAAAGGGCTGCTCAAACAGTTTCAGTTATTCATCTAGTCAGGAGGGGCTTCTCAGCTCCATTTTCAGTGTCCATTTATTCCTCCTTGTCAGGGAGAAGGGGAGAGAAAAAGGGGTCTGGTCCTTGGCTACCCAGCCAGGTCTTACCCACAGTCCAGGCAGGCCCTTCTATGGATTTCTCTGTCCCAGAAGCATTAACTGGCTTCCTTCCTGCAGAGAGCCTCTCCTTCACTCTCCCCCTGCTTACTTGCCAGACTCCCCTTTTAAGCCAGTTCTCCATTTGGAGCATGCTCTGCAGGATGGCCAGGGCCTTCTTGGCCCAGTACTGCTCCATCACTCTGTTAGTCACAGAGAAGGGTCTGTAAACTCCATCACACCATCAAACTCATTTCACCTGAACCACTGAACAGCCACTCATTTCAGAACGCAATCTCAAGGGGAGAGGCTGTCTGTCCCAGTACCACTCCCCTCAGCAATCCAATGCACCACCAGTGTGTTTTCCCCCTTTTCTTAGATCATAATTAAATTGATACCCTTTTTTCTATTTTTCAGACTAACTCTTTGACACAAGTGCTCAGAAACTATGGTGATGAAAGCAGAATATGGTAAATATCTTGAGAGATGGATGATGGCTTTTAAAATATGGAATTGAGTTTGTAATAAGGAAAAGAAGGTGAAATAGTCAGATTTTTAGATTTGGTAGAGATGACTCTTTTCCCTATGGAGTTACTATCATCAGTGCTGGATGAGCATGGATATTAGAAAGTTAAGCTGTCTAACCCACAGAGATTATTAGTATTCAGTAAACAGATACGCTTGCAGATCTTAGGTGCTGAAAGTCTGCAGTAGACTTGTTCATGCTATCCTTTAAAATATTGCAGCTGCTGCATTAAGAAATACAAACCAGAGATGGTACCAATGAATAACAATTTGAGGACAGATTTTGTCCAGATACTATGCACCTGTATAAGGGATTTCAGAGAGGCTTTTCCTCAGGAAAAGGAAGCTTTTCCTCAGCCCCTCCTGTGGCCCACCTAAGGCACAAGGAGCTTTTTAGGTATCTAAAAACAAAAAGGGTTACATAAAGAAGTAGGGGCATGTCACCAAGGAAGTATACATGGGGATAGTGTCAGTATGTAGGGACAAAATCAAGAAAGCCAAGGCAATGAATGAGTTAAAGCTGACAAGGAATGTTAGAGACAACAGGAAGGGGTCCTTCAACTATGTCAGGCAAAAAAGAAAAGATCAGGGATGATGTGATCCACTGCTCAATGGAGAGGGTGAGCTGGTAATGGAAGATGATAGGAAGGCTCAATGCCTACTTTGCTTCAGTCTGCTCATAAAAAATAACGTGACTGGACAACTAGCAAAGTTACCATGGAATATACAGGGGAAGGAATGCAGACTGAGATAAGTAAAGAACACATCCGAGATCTTCTGACCAATTTGAATGAATTCAAGTCAGCGGGGATGCTATTCACCTGAAGGTACTGAAGGAATTAGCTGAAGAAATCTCAGCGCCACTGGCAATAATATTTGTCATGGATGACAGGAGAGGTCCAAGAAGACTGGAGAAGGGCTAACGCAGTGCCCGTCTTTAAAAAGGGGGGAAAGGAGGAGCTGTGGAACTATAGACCAGTCAGCCTGACTTCGATACCTGGGAAGCTACTACAGTAATGTATAAAACATTCAATTTGTGAATACCTGGAGGATGAAGGGGTAATCACTAGTAGCCAGCATGGATTTATAAGAACAAATCATGCCAAACCTGCTTGATCTCCTTCTTTGACAGGGTAATTGGTTTGGTGGATAGAAGGAATGCAGTGGATATAATATACGTGGACTTCAGCAAGGCTTTTGACACAGTCCCACATGCATTATGATAAGTAAGATGAAGAAACGTGGGCTTGGTGGAACTACCATTAAGTGGATACATAATTGGTTAAAAAAACCACAAACTATTAATGGAATTATGTAAGATTGGAGGGAGGTCTCAAGTGGGGTTCCACAGGGATCTGTTCTGGGTCCGGCATTTTTTAACATCTTTATTAATGACCTGCATATAGGTATTGAGAGCATACTCATCAAAGCTGCAGATGACACAAAGCTATGGGGGTTTGCCTACACTTTGGAAGATAGAGCTAATATTCAGAGGAATCTTGATAAATTGGAGAATTGGGCTATAGACAACAGAATGACTTCAACAAAGACAAATGTAAGGTGCTACACTTAAGAAAAACCAAATGCACAAATACAAAATAGGGGATAAGTGGCATGGCAGCAGCACTGCTGACAAGGATCTGGGAGTTGTGGTGGATCACAACCTCAACATGAGTCAGCAATGCGATGCTGTTGCAAAAAAAAAGCAAATGCAATTTTAAGTTGCATTAACAGAGGCATAGCATGCAAGTCACAGGTGATGATAGTACTGCTCTACTTGACACTGGCTGGCTTCAGCTGGAGTACTGTGTCCAGCTTTGGTCACCAATGTATAGAAAGGATGTACAGAAACTGGAAATGATCCAGAGGTGAGTGACAAAGATGATCAAGGGACAAAATGCAAGCCATATAAGAAAAGGCTGAAGGAACTGATTCTGTTTAGTTTGGAAAAGAGGAGATTAAGGGGGGATATGATAGTGGTATTCAAATATTTGAAAGGCTGCCATAAAAAGATGGAGAAAAGTTGTTCTCTGTTGCCACAGAAGACAGGACAAGAGGCAATGGGTTCAAACTACAGCATAGCAGATTTAGATTAAATCTCTGAAAAAACTTCCTAACTGTAAGAACAGTAGGAAAATGGAACAGACTGCCTCGGGAGGTTTTGGAAGCTCCTTCACTGGAGATTTTCAAAAGGCGGCTGGATAGCCATCTATCTTGGATGGTTTAGACACAACAAATCCTGCATCTTGGCAGGTGGTTAGATTAGATGACCCTTGTGGTCCCTTGTAACCCTCTGAGTGTATCTGGTATAGAAGCTCATAGAAGTAGTAGGTTACATACCACAGTTCACAATTTCACATTTGAGTTCCTTCAGAACTCTTGAGTGAATACCATCTGGTCCTGGTGACTTATTACAATTTATCCATTTGTTCCAAAGCCTCCTCTATTGATAACTCAATCTTCCCTCAGAGCTCTCAGCTTAAAAGAATGGCTCAGGTGTGGGAATTTCCCTCACATCCTCTACACTGAAGACTGATGCAAAGAATTCATTGATGTTTTCTGCAGTGACCTTTTCTTCCTCGAGTGCTCCTTCGACACCTCGATTCAATAATCCCATTGACTTTGGCAGGTTTCCTGCTTCTGATGTACTTAAAAAAAGTTTGCTGTTAGTCTGTGTCTTTTGCTAGTTGATCTTCAAATTATTTTTTGGCCTGCCTGATTATACTTTTACACTTGACTTGCAAGAGTGTGACTGTGTGTACCAACCCCGCACAGGACCAACAGGGGCGGACCAATCACTGTGGGCCCAGGAGGCCACACTCACTTCCGCTACTGTGCATGCTCCAGGTAGAAGAGCCAGATAAGAGGAGGCAGCCCAGCTCAGTCGGGGTGGTTGGTGCAGGGAGTAGGATGTGTACTGCAGGTCCCTGCAGAAGTACATGCGACGCTCCAGGCAGTAGAGCTGGTAGACCCAGACTACGCTGTGGACAACTTGCTGACTGCAGAGACTGACAGGAAAGCCGAGCCACTGCCAGCTGAGGAGACGCCCAGGATACAGTTAGTGGTAGGAAATGACCCAGGGGAGGTAGGAGAAGCGGATACCTTGGTCAGTACCGGCCATGGCGCTAGGCCCAGAGTCAAAAAGGGCCCTGGTCAGCCCAATCTCCTGGCCGGCTGAGCTGGCCAGGAAAGCTGCCCCTACCCCTGCTCCACCCCCGCACCATCTCTTCCCACCCCTGCTCTGCCACAGTCCCGCTCCCACCTCCATGCAACCAGTGGCCTGTGCTCCCCACTGCCATGTTGGAGCCTCCACATTTATTTATTGACAAATAACATTTGCAGAATTTTAAAATATTGTGCACAGAATTTTTAATTTTTTGGCGCAGAATCCCCTCAGGAATATGGGGTGTTGTGCAGCTGTGATGGTGGGACTGTGAGGAAGGTGGTGGGCAGTGGGGAGGTCTATGGGTGGGGGGCACTGGGCCAGCAGTGTGGTGTGCAGGGTGCTGTGCAGTTGTGGTGGGAGGCCAGTGGGTGAAGTCTCTGGGAGGGGTGAGGGCTGGGCATAGAGATCTGTGGTGGAGGTCTCTGGGCGAGGGGGCACTGGGCATAAGGGTGGGGCATTGGGCAGGGGGGCGGTGTGGTGCAGGGCCACCCTCAAGGGGAGGGGGCATGCTGGCAGCACAGGGCTGGGCAGGCCAATGTGCATCTGGCAGCTGCAGGTTTTTAAACAGTGCCCTCCTGCTGGGCTGCACAGAGTGGGGCTGCTCCCGCCGTGCTGTGCCTCATTGCCCCCAGCACACCCTTCACTCTGGAGACTGATCATCCCAGTCCCCTGCACCTTGCCCCATGGGGACCCACAAATATGTTTGGTGCTGGGCCCACAAAAAGTTAATCTGGCCCTGACCTGAACCCTGTCGGGGAGTTCTCTGGCTTCATAGGGCCCTGCTGGAGAGGGAGGGACCAGGTTCCCCTACTACATCCCAAGTGCTACGGTTTGCCCCAGCTGCAGGGCTCTGGACTGTTTGTTTTGCCTGCCAAGGGCAAATGGATTATTCATTTATTTGACCCCTTTAGGGGACCAGAACCCATGTGGCTGTAATCACCCGCTTAACAGGGAATCCAGATGACTGGGTGATGGGGCATACCAACCCCATATGGGGCCAACAGAGGTGACCCAGTTTGGCACACAGGGCCCTTGTCACAAAGAGTTTATGCTCTTTTCTATTTTCCTCATTAGGATACTACTTCTAATTTTTAAAGGATGCCTTTTTGCCTCTGTCCACCTCTATTACTCTGCTGTTTATCCATGGTGGCATTTTTTTGGTCCTCTTACTTTTTTTTTAAATTTGGGATATACATTTAGTTCGAGCCTCTATTATGGGGTTTTTAAGTAGTTTCCATTCAGCTTGCAGACATTTCACTCTTGTGACTGTTCCTTTTAATTTCCATTTAACTTGCTTCCTCATTTTTATGTAGTCCCCTTTCTAGAAGTTAAATGCTACTGTGGTGGGTTTCTTTGGTCCCCGCCCTCCCCACAAGGATGTTAAATTTAATTACAGTATGGTCACTATTACCAAGCAGTTCAGCTATATTCATCTCTTGAACCAGATGCTTTGTGCCAACCGGATTAAATCAAGAATTGCCTCTTTCCGTGTGGTTTCCAGGACTAGCTGCTCCAAGAAGCAGTCATTAATGGTGTCTAGAAACTTAATCTCTGCATCCCATCCTGCGGTGACATGTACCCAGTCAATATGGGGGTAGTTGAAATCCCCCATTATTATTGACTTTTCTGTTTTTGTAACCTCTCTAATCTCCCTGGGCATTTCACAGGCACTGTCACCAGGGTCAGGTGGTCAGTAGTAAATACAGGGACTGATCCTTCACTATTTCCATGGGGGCAGATGGCTTCCCCAAAGGCCGGGGAAAAGAGAGGAGATGAGGTGTGCAAGGCCGGTTCCAAGGGTTTTGCCGCCCCCAAGCAGCAAAAAAAAAAAAAAAAAAAGCCGTGATTGCGATCTGCAGCAATTCAGCGGGAGGTCCTTTGCTCCGAGCGGGAGTGAGGGACCCTCCGCTGAATTGCCGCCGAATACCTGAACATGCTGCCCCGCTCTGGAGTGGCCGCCCCAAGCACCTGTTTGCTAAGATGGTGCCTGGAACCGGCCGTAAAGGTGAGGGATTTTTTCCATCTGCACACATTGGTCATCAGAAGTGGCCAGCTGCATGGGGAACAAAGCATTGTTTTAGTGAGTTCGCAGCATCTGTATGCTTGGGAGCTCCGGGAAGAATTTTCTGCATGGGACAGTACAACATAGCTCTTTGCTACACTCTGAGCCTAATAGCATAACCTAGTTCTCAGTTAAACTAGAAAATTCCAGTGAATCTCCAGTGCAAACCTAGTTTTGTAATCATACATTTGTGTGGAAAGAAAACTAGCTGATTCTCTATCAGCTGTATGCTATCTTTTTTAACCTACATCGTGGTAAAAGTAAAGCCTGGTCTACACTACGCGTTTAAACCGGTTTAAGGAGCGTAAAACCAATTTAACGCCACACCCGTCCACACTAAGAGGCCCTTTATATTGATATAAAGGGCTCTTTAAACCGGTTTCTGTACTCCTCCCTAACGAGAGGAGTAGCGCTAGTATCGGAATTACCGTATCGGATTAGGGTTAGTGTGGCCGCAGATCGACGGTATTGGCCTCCTGGCGGTATCCCACAGTGCACCACTGACCGCTCTGGACAGCAATCTGAACTCGGATGCAGTGGCCAGGTAGACAGGAAAAGCCCCGCGAACTTTTGAATATTTCCTGTTTGCCCAGCGTGGAGCTCCGATCAGCACGGGTGGCGATGCAGTCCGAAATCAAAATAAAAAAAGAGCTCCAGCATGGACCATGCGGATGTGATCGCAGTAAGGGCAGGCAAATCTGTTCTATCAGCGCTCCATTACAGAAGACGAAATTCAAAATCATTTTTTAAAAATCTCCACACAGATGCCATAGCAGGGACTCAGTGCACTGCTGCGTGACAAGCGTAACGGAAAGCCAAAGAATCAAATGGACGCTCATGGAGGGGGGACTGGAGTGGGGACTGGAGGACTCAAGCAATCCCACAGTGCCTGCAGTCTCCGAAAAGCATTTGCATTCTTGGCTGAGCTCCAAATGCTTCTAGAGTCAAACACAGTGTCCGCGGTGGTTCAGGGCATAGCTCGGCAATTTACGCACCCCCCCCACCCCCAGAAGTGAAAGGGAAAACAATCCTCTCTTTTACATGTCACCCTATCTTTACTGAATGCTGCAGATAGACGCGATGCTGCAGCAGTCAACACCAACATCCTTGCTCCCCCGCCCCGCCATGGGTGGCTGGCTGATGGTGCAATATGGCTGATATCCATCATCATCAACAGCCTATTGGCACACAGGGCAGTGCAAAAGGACTGGTAACCATGCCGACTAGCATTCAGTGAAGTCAATCATGGGCGCCTGTGTAAAAAGCTCCTGATTTTTCCTGGTAGATGGTGCAGTATGGCTGGTAACCGTCTTCATCACAGCAACAGGGGGCTGAGCTCCATCAGCCCCCGCCCTTCATGTGTAAAGAAAAGATTCAATTGTCCCTGGACTAGCAGCGGGATGCTGGGCTCCTCTCCTCCACACTGCTTAATGTCCTGTCTGGACTATCATAGCAGCTGGAGGCTGCCTTCTACTCATTTCTCACTAACAAGTCACTGTGTCTTATTCCTGCATTCTTTATTACTTCATCACACAAGTGGGGGGACACTGCTATGGTAGCCCAGGAAGGCTGGGGGAAGAACGGAATCAACAGGTGGGGTTGTTGCAGGAGCACCCCCTGTGAATAGCATACAGCTCATAATTTCTGCAGGATCTGACACAGAGCAGCTGTGCTCTCTGGTTCTATGATACAGTGGTTCTCTAGTACACTTGCCCATATTCTAGGCAGGACTGATTCTATTTTTAGATACCAAAAAGGAGGAATTGACTCAGGGAGTCATTCCCAATTTTGGCTTTTGCGCCCCTGGCTGATCTCAGCCAGGGGCACTTATGACAACAGCAAATGGTGCAGTGCAAAAGGACTGGTAACCATGATCATCTTATTACCAATTTATGGTATGGTAGATGGTACAGTATAGCTGGTAACCATCTCTGCTGTCATGCAAAAGCAAAAGCATGCTGCTGTGTAGCGCTGCTGAATCGCCTCTGTCAGCGGCATCTAGTACACATACGGTGACAGTCACAAAAGACAAAACAGGCTCCATGATTGCCATGCTATGGCATCTGCCAGTGCAATCCAGGGAAAAAAGCCGCGAAATGCTTGTCTGCCGTTGCTTTCCCAGAGGAAGGAGTGACTGACGACATTTACCCAGAACCACCCGCGACAATGAATTTTTGCCCCATCAGGCACTGGGATCTCAACCCGGAAATTCCAAGGGGCGGGGGAGGCTGCGGGAACTATGGGATAGCTACGGAATAGCTACCCACAGTGCAACGCTCCAGAAGTTGACGCTAGCCTCGGACCGTGGACGCACACCACCGATTTAATGTGTTTAGTGTGGCCACGCGCACTCGATTTTATACAATCTGTTTTGCTAAACCGGTTTATGTAAAATCGGAATAATCCCGTAGTGTAGATGTACCCTAAGAACGCAACAAAGGAAGAGAGGCAAACATTCTGTTTTCCCAAATGTTTTTGATTTGCTTCTTCTAAAATTTTAAAAGTGATATTAGTGCTCATGAATGATATCAGCATGATGTACAGGAAGGGAGGATAGAGAATATCACTGGAGACTGAAGTCCTCTGTTCACAAGAAGTATCGCACAAACAACATTGCATGGTTTTCTAGGTCAGGACTGAAATAAACAATTGGGGGAGAAAAAGTCACTTCACTTATGCTGCCAATACACCCCGGTCTCTTTATTGAAACCACCTGAAAAGGTGTCAATTGTGTTATGAACATAGATCCACTAGGGAATAAACTGTGAGGAACTCATTTCACATGGATTGTCAAAGAGCCAGCACCCTCATGATAACTTTTGGCAACTGGCAATCTGGATTGGATTAAATTGCAGGTTACCTGAAGGTGAAAAGTTAAAATGAGTGAGATAAAAACTGGAATCTGTCTGGCTGTGCAAACATGCTATCCTGATGAGTGGCTGGGTAATCTGCCAAAATCCTCACCCTCTCCCTCTTCCAGATGAATGCAAGTAGGAGAGTTCAGAAAAAAAACCCCCACCAGCTCCATTCTGCTCAGCTGAGCATCAGTAGCAGAAGTTCAAAGGAGAATCTGTCAAGTCCCAATCTGCTTAGTGGTGGCAGAAGCCACCTCTTTGGTACCCTGCTCCCATTGTTCACCTGACTTTGGCAGATGTAGTGCTTTAGCTATGGAAGGACCCCCACACTCCACCCAGATCCTTATGATCCTCTTGGAGAAAGGAAGGGGAATTTTCAGTGAACTACCTCAGTATTTGCAAAACTGCAACATATTTTGAAAGACCCAGTTCAATGAAAATGGAATTACTTTATATGATGGATGAATAGTTCAGAAATAACTTTCAATATTTAAAATTTTAAAGAATAAAATAGCTTATTGAAATAAGTATAGTGAAACACTGCAGTGTGTGCATTATTTGGCTAATCCACACAGACACACGCACGTTCAGCCTTTGACTTCTCTATGGTGTCTCAGGACAACTAAGGTATACCTATATTGGGACAATGTACACCATATACTTTAGTAGTACTACATAACACATCCCATTATCAAATCCTTAGCCCTTCCATTCCTTCATTAGTTTTCTTTTTTTAATGTAATTTAGCAAGCTCAAAATTTGTAAAGCAGTCTTCCTGGTTCACTTACTTACAGGAAGAAGTTCCCAAGTTGTTCATTTTTGTGTTTTTAAAATGCTTTCATTCTCATGCAATTAAAATGTAGAATGCTTTGTGAAATCCCTCTATTAACGATTTTATTGTGTTCTGCCATATCACAATTGACTGCACCCTAAAATTACTTATCTTTATAACTGTTATAAACCCCTAAAATGAACGCAGTTTCATATTCTATACAAAATGTAATAAGCCTTTGAGTGAACCTCTAAAAGGTCATGGTTCTTTTAAATAAATATTAAAACTGATGCATGATCTCAGCAAATTCTGATGAGAAATCTTTAACAATCACTTCTATTCAGTGTTATACAGACATTTAGATTTATTACTAGGGATTTCTATATACATCATTCACAAGTGAAAATCTAAAGCATGATTCCAAATTCTGAAGTCTTTCTCAGGAACCTGTTAAGGACCTTACCTTGAACTGATTCTACCCACAAATATCTCAACTAGCAAGTTAGAGAGAATGAAAAAAATTAGACCTGATCTCTTTTATCTAAGCTCTGTTATCTATAATAGATAATTTACTTAAAAACTTAGATTGTGGTAGTGGCCAACCAACTGTGTGTGTTAGCCAACTTAGCATTGTGTTAAGTGCTAAACAGCTGGATAGAAAATGACAATCCCTGCATCAAAGAGCTAAAACAAGATTTAGTAGGTAGATAAGGGTACGTCTACACTACGGGACTATTCCGAATTTGCATAAACCGGTTTTGTAAAACAGATTTTATAAAATCGAGTGTGCGCGGCCACACTAAACACATTAAATCGGTGGTGTGCGTCCATGGTCCGAGGCTAGCGTCGATTTCTGGAGCGTTGCACTGTGGGTAGCTATCCCGTAGCTATCCCATAGTTCCCGCAGCCTCCCCCGCCCCTTGGCATTTCCGGGTTGAGATCCCAGTGCCTGATGGGGCAAAAATCATTTTCGCGGGTGGTTCTGGGTACAGCCTCACCCCTCCCTCCCTCCCTGACAGCGGCAGACAACCGTTTCGCGCCTTTTTTGCTTGGTGAACCGTGCAGACGCCATAGCACAGCAAGCATGGACCCTGCTCAGCTCCATACCGCAATCGTGGATGTTTTAAACACCTCGCGCACTCTCGTGCAGTATATGCTGAACCTGGACCTTCGTACCGAGGCGAGTAAAGAGGCGGATACGGCAGCGCGGCGATGACAGTTGATGAGGACGTTGGACACAGAATTATCTCAAAACCGCGGGGCCCCGGCGCTTTGGAGATCCTGATGGTAATGGGGCAGATTCTATCCATTGAACGCACGATTTTGGGCCCGGGAAAAAACAAGCACTGACTGGTGGACCGCATTGTGTTGCAGGTGTGGGACGATTCCCAGTGGCTGCGAAACTTTCGCATGCGTAAGGGCACTTTCATGGAACTTTTGTGACTTGCTTGCCCCTGCCCTGAAACGCCATAATACCAAGATGAGAGCAGCCCTCACAGTAGAGAAGCGAGTGGCGATAGCCCTGTGGAAGCTTGCAACGCCAGACAGCTACCGGTCAGTCGGGAATCAATTTGGAGTTGGAAAATCTACTGTGGGGGCTGCTGTGATGCAAGTAGCCAAAGCAATCACTAAGCTGCTGTTACGAAAGGTTGTGACTCTGGGAAACGTGCAGGCCATAGTGGATGGCTTTGCTGCAATGGGATTCCCTAACTGTGGGGGGGCAATAGATGGAACCCATATCCCTATCTTGGCACCGCAGCACCAGGGCACCCAGTACGTAAACCGGAAGGGGTACTTTTCAATGGTGCTGCAAGCACTGGTGGATCACAAGGGACGTTTCACAAACATCCACGCGGGATGGCCAGGGAGGGTTCATGACGCTCGCGTATTCAGAAGCACTACTCTGTTTAAAACGGCTGCAACAAGGGACTTACTTCCCAGACCAGAAAATAACAGTTGGGGATGTTGAAATGCCTGTCGTTATCCTGGGGGACCCAGCCTACCCCTTGATGCCATGGCTCATGAAGCCATACACAGGCAGCCTGGACAGTGGTCAGGATCTGTTCAATTACAGGCTGAGCAAGTGCAGAATGGTGGTGGAATGTGCATTTGGCCGTTTAAAGGCGCGCTGGCGCACATTACTGACTCGCTCAGACCTCAGCCAAACCAATGTCCCCTATGTTATTGCTGCTTGCTGTATTCTCCACAATCTCTGTGAGAGTAAGGGGGAGACCTTTATGGCGGGTGGGAGGCTGAGGCAAATCACCTGGCCGCTGATTACGTGCAGCCAGACACCAGGGAGATTAGAAGAGCACACCAGGAAGCGGTGCGCATCAGAGAAGCTTTGAAAACGAGCTTCATCAATGGCCAGGGTACAGTGTGACTGCTGTGTTTGTTGATGAACACCCAACCCCCTTGATTGACTCAGTCCCTGTAAGCAACTCCCCCACCCCCTTCGAGTACAGCTTACTTATGCAAATAAAGTCACTCATTTAAAAAGCATGAATTCTTTATTGATTCATTATAAAAAGAGGGAGAGAAGTAAGGGTGTGCTTTGGGAGGAGGAAAGGAGGGATGGAGAAGGCCATTAAAAAAATAAAAATTCAGAGTAACGACATCCTTCTGGTTGGGCTGTCCACGGGGGTGGAGTGGGCGGGTGCAACGGAGCCTCCCCCCACGCGTTCTTACACGTCTGGGTGAGGAGGCTAAGGAACATGGTGAGGGGGGAGGGTGGTTATACAGGGGCTGCAGCGGCACTCTGTGATCCTGCTGCCGTTCCTGAAGCTCCACAAAGACGCCCGGAGCATGTCAGTTTGATCACGCAGCAGCCCCAGAGTTGCATCCCGCCACCGCTGATCTTCCTGCCCGCCACCGCTGATTTTCCTGCCGGTCTTCCTGCCGCCACCTCTCATCTCGGTTGTCCCTCCTGTCCTCACGTTCATCCCTCTGTCCTCACGTTCACTGGCCTCTTTCCTGTAATTTGAAAACCACGTCCTTCCACTCATTCAGATGAGCTCTTTCATTGCGTGTAACTTCCATAATATCCGAGAACATCTCATCTCGCGTCTTCTTTTTCCTCCGCCTTATCTGTGCTAGCCTTTGGGATGGAGGAGGGACGCTATGAAATATTTGGCAGCTGCATGAGGGAGATAAATATTTAGAAAGATACATTTTACAGAACAATGGTTATACTCTTTCACAGTGAAAAGCACTATTCACCTTACATAGCACATGTGTTTTCCCTACAAGGTCGCATTTTTTCATCTTAATAGTGCCTGCTTGCAACTCTTGGGTTACAGATCTCAGACACAGGTCCAGGCATCAGGATTCAGCTTGCATGCGGCCATGGTAAGCCACTGTCTCAGTGATTTACCCCTCCCCCCCCAACGCATGGCCAATTCCCCGCCTGCTCCCCGCTAATCAACCACCTTCCCCCTCCCCCCCACCCACTGCTTGTCCGGTAGCTTGGGGAAGATCGCCTCGCCGGTGACCAAACAGAAAAGATCATCGGCATTTCACTCCTCCCCTCCCCCCGCTTCGCTACGTGCAGGAAAGTGTTTTTTTTTTAAGCTGCTGCATTCCAAGACCCCAGTAGAAAAATGGCCACCCCCCCTTACTTAAATTCCTGATTTCTAACCAGGTTATCCTGAAACGATATCACTTTGCTGAGGATAACAGAACAAGATAAAGAGCGCATGCTTCTTGAATGCCAGCAGTCACCGGGACCATACGCCGCTATGCTTTGCCACGCAATGATACCTGATTACTTGCTACATGCATGGCATGGTAAAAGTGTCCTACCATGGTGGGCGGAACAAGGATGCTTTGCCCAGAAACCTTCTGCAAAGGCTTCTGGAGTACCTACAGGAGCGCTTCATCGAGATGTCCCTGGAGGATTTCCTCTCAATCCCCGGACATGTTAAACAAACTTTTCTAAAGTAACTATACTGTCTGCGAATGCGTCCCAAGTCCTCAGGGCAAATCAATCATTAAAAAAAGGCTTGCTTAAAAAACACTGTTTGCTATTTTGCAAAGGTACACTCACCAGAGCTCCCTTCCATGGCGTCATTCTCTGGAATAGTTGCTTGTGAGGGCTGGGAGCAGGGTAATTCCGTCAGGGTGATAAAAAGCTCCTGGCTGCTGGGGGTCACGGAGTGCTGTGTGCTCTCTGCGAGGTCTTCCTCCTCTTCTTCATCTTCATCTTCCCCGTCTGACATGGCAGAGATTACAACCCCCACCTCGGAATCCACGGTCAGGGGTGGGGTACTTGTGGCGCAGCCCCCTAAAATTGCATGCAGCTCAGCATAGAAGCGGCATGTTTTTCTCGACCTGCCCCGGACCTTCCGTTTGCTTCTTTGGTTTTCTGGTAGGCTTTGTCTGAGCTCCTTAACTTTCACTCTGCACTGCACGAGTCCCCTGCTGTGGCCTTTATCCGTCATAACTTAGAAATTCTTTCAAATACTTTTTCATTTCGTCTTTTGGAACGCAGTTCTGTTAGCACTGAATCCTCTCCCCATATAGCGATCAGATCCATTACCTCCCGAGCGGTCCATGCTGGGGCTCTTTTTCGATTCTCAGAGACTGCATTGTTAACTGTGCTGATGAGCTGTGCGTGGTCACCTGTGATGATGAGCTCTCCACGCTGGGGAAGCAGGAAATGAATTTCAAAAGTTCGCGGGGCTTTTCCTGTCTACCTGGCCAGTGCATCCGAGTTGAGAATGCTGTCCAGAGCGGTCAGTGGTGCACTGTGGGATAGCTCCCGGAGGCCAATACCGTCGATTGCGGCCACACTAACCCTATTCCGATATGTTAATACCGATATTAGCGCTACTCCTCTCGTCGGGCAGGAGTACAGAAACCGATTTAAAGAGCCATTAAAATCGATATAAGGTGCCTCCTAGTGTGGACGGTTGTGGCGTTAAATCAGTTTTAGGCTCCTAAAACCGATTTAAACGCCTAGTGTAGACCAGGCCTTAGGCAAGCAAGTAGGCTTGGGGGGGGGGAGGGGGAGTGGGAGTGGGGAGGAGGCAAACAAGCTGAGAGAAATAATGGGGTGTGTGCAATTCTTGGCAGTGATAAATACTCTCTGTTTGCCTAGCCATTATCAGGATTGCCATCTTCTGTGTGCATGACAGGGGAAGTGAGCTGGGAGGAGGATAAGGGTGGTGGTGTTTTTATGGATTTTGACTAGGATTTTCCCAGTTGTAAGGGATAGCATGGGAGAAAGTGCAAGGTGCTTGTAGAAGAAATGGAGAATCAGGTGATTAAGGCTGGCATCCTTGGTGGAGCAACGGTGGTGGGAGCTAACCTCACAATAAGAAAATAGGGCGGATAGGGAAGGCATATGGTGAGGGCATGAGACAAGAAGTTTGTGTTTTGATGTGGTGGAAAATGGGGAGCTGAAGGAGGGTCTTAAAGGAGTTGGGTGGGTAATATGGTCTGAGTGACAAGCTGGAAAATTGTCTTTGAATGACTTGAGTGGGGACGTTTCAGAAATTGTGTGAGATGATCAAAACTTCAGCAGTGTGGGCAGAGAGGAAGAGCCTAGTTTTGGAGATGTGGAGAAAAAAGTGGCAAGATTTAGACATGGCTTGGGGGTATGGACCAGAGAAAGGGCCAAGCTGAAGCCAAAATATAGACTTGAGTGACAGGTAAGATGTTGCATCCACCATGATTGGAGGGGTAGGAGGGCTTTGGGGAAAGATCAGGGGCTCTTCAGTGGGACTATGTGTAGGTGTAAAGTTAAGCACATGGCAGGTCTTTGTAGAATTGGATCCTTAACTATTGTAGTAGACAGAAAATTCCTCTTGACCAAATGCAATTTGTTTACTTTTTTTTTATTTTACTCAGTTTGGTCAGTGAAACTACCATTCTGTAACTTTAGCAATCCTCCTAGCCTGTTACGGGCTGTGTGCATGTGTGTGCACATGTGTGGGGTGCAGGAGCTCATTGTCATTCAACGCAGTTCACTCTACGGGACAAGAAATCCCTTGCAGAGAAGGACAGGTGGAACTCCAGGGATATGTTGGCTATTTGGTGTAACTTGACTGACTTGAAAAGACTTGTGTCCATTTGCTCCATGGCTGACTTTTAGCTCCCAGGCTGTAATATTAACATTTTTTTTCTTTTATTTATAGTCCATTTCTACTTGTTGATCTTTTCCAGTTCACATGAACACTGCTCTTTTTGTAGATTAATCCAGTGTGCAAGAAGACATTTAAATAAATCACAACTTCACTTACCTTCCATGTGTGACTCCCTCTCTGCTCATGTAACAAAATAATTTCTATGGGCGTTTATGCAGTTTAACATGGGTTATTTTTTGGATGGCTATAGATATGTGTAGTCAATCTGTTTGGGAGTTGGTGCTGATTTACTACCATTGGAATTAACTGTGCAGCTGCTGACGTTTTCAAATGGGACGTTGAGAAATTGCTTGCTCATTCTGGGTTTATGATTTCCTAAACCTGTAGCCTTCTGGATTAGGTGTTCAGAACACACATTTTGTTGAGGTCGAATATTCTATAAAAGCTTTCTGTAGAAACTAGAAAAACTGTTGACTATCCTTTGCAATCTAGGCTTATAGGTTATGCCATGGAATGATCAACATTGCATGTAATATTCCATAACAGTAATACATGGCTATTACATATCTCATTTACCATAATACATGCAATAACACCCTGTGCCGTGTAGGCTTGCATGGCCATCCGTCACTGTCAATCTCTGAGGGCGGCCACACCTCTTTGCTGTCATGCACCTAGAACGGCAGTCTGTACAAGGGGGGAATTAGCTGTCTCTAGGGCTCAAACCCACAGGCAGGGTAGAGCAGCGAACAACAGACTCTTTTCCTTGCCTTTTCAGTAGGCTGTGCTTTGACATTCTCTTGTCTAGCCACCTCTCCTGGATTAGCCTTCACCTTGAAGCTCATATATGGGCATTTCCTTCTTAGGTGCCCCATCTGACCACAGGCAAAACACGCCTCTTCCTCTCCTGTTCTCTCCACATGATGGACTATTTGGGCTTCCTTTCCCCTACCCTACCCTAGTAGGAGCACTCCTTTTTCAGGTGTCCTCATTGCCTACAGGCATAAAACTGCTTTGACCAGGCCTCCTGGCCCAGGTACCTCTTTTCCAGTCTCGCTCCCTGCAGCCTCTACTAACTTGTTCTCACAGGAGCTTAAATAAATAGAGCTACTGTTCTGCCACATGGTTGTGCCAAATAGTTTTGCAGGTACACCTAGGCTTCCCCCGTCTCTGCTGGTTCTCCAGTAGGGCCTGGATCTGTCCCTGCTTTTGTCAGTCCTCCTCTGCAGGGGTGGAGACTCTGGAGTCCAGCCTGGGAAGATATAAGTGCCCTCTGCAAAAACGCTTCCACATACTGCTGCTCCATTGTCTTTTCTTTTTTTCTTTCCTGCTGTGGCCTTTTGCTCTCCCCTTGTATCAGGGGTAACAGCCTCAGACAGTTTTTCGCAGTCTACCAGTGTCTTTCAACCTCCCCTATAGGGGCAACTATGTGCCCACATTCTCCACCAAAAGTTGTGGGGTGCACTCACTGCTGGTGGCACCTCCTATTGGCCACTTTGGGGATTAGCTACAGCCAGGCATTGTGCCCTCCTCTGGCAGTGTCTCTCTCGTCATCCACTTACCCTGTGGACCCCTCTCACTCCAGGAACTGAAGTTTCCTCTTCGTGACTCAGCACTCTGGCTAGGTCACCATACATGTTCCCCAATTCCAGGGTATCAAAGTCCCTCTTGACAACTGGAATCAGGCTGTTTTCCTGATCTTTGCCCCACTGGTGCCATTCCCTCAGCGGCTGGTAGGGGGACCCGAGCCCGCCATCTATTCTGGGTCCTGGCTACCCCATACCTTTGTGCTTTTCCCCTGAGCCTTGCCTGCCTCTCTGGCTCTCTCCCTTCTCTGGGTTTTCCAAGCCACACTCCCTCCTCCAGGAGTAACCAGAGGCTATTTGCCGTTAGCCCTAGACAATCCTCCTTTCTCCCAGGGAGTGACTGCAGACTCCTTCCCTGAAGCCCCTTCAGGGAGCCTGGAAGCTGGCAACAGAGAGTAGAACAATTCTAACCAAATCAAGTTCCCGTTAGCTCCCCAATCATAACTGCACTGGAGCCCATTCTCCTGCAAGTTCCTGTTGCAGTGGGGTAACGTATGGCAGTCCTACCAGCCAGGGGCAGCAGGTTTGTAGAAATTTTGGTGGTGCCCAGAACGCCCAGAGCCCCGCCCCCACTCCACCCCCCCACCTGTCTAAGGCTCTGGGAGGGAGTTTGGGTGTGGGGAGGAGGTCTGGGGTGCAGGCCCTGAGCTGGGGCAGGGGATTGGGGTGCAGGAGGGGTGCAGGCTCTGGGAGGGAGTTTGGGTGTAGAAGGGGTGAGAGGTTGGGCTCTGGGAGGGAGTTTGGGTGGGGGAGGGGGTCTGGGTGCCGGCTCTGGGATGGAGTTTGGGTGCTGGGTCCAGGCTCCAGGCTGGGGCAGGGCATGGGGGGTACAGGAGGGGGTCAGGGGTGCAGGCTCTGGGAGGGAGTTTGGGTGCAGGCTCTGGGAGGGCGTTTGGGGGCAGAAGAGGGTGTATGAGAAGTGGGTGGAGGTGCAGGCTCTGGGACAGAGTTTGGGTGCTGGGTGCAGGCTCCAGGCTGGGGCAGGGGGTGGAGATGCAGAAGGGGGTGAGGGGTGCAGGCTCTGGGATGGAGTTTCCCCATTTTAAATTGGGTGGGCAGAGTGCCTGGGGGCAGAAGGCAGGGCCGAGGGAGAGACCTGCCTCAAACAGTGCTGGAGCCAGGCCCCAGGCCAGGAATATTCCTGGTGCCCAGGCACCATAGGCCTATAGAACTCACTGCCCATGCTACCAGCATTAACCTTCTATGGCATTTGGCTGTGGAGTTTTTTTTCCCCAGGAGGCTTATGGCAGCTGTTCTCTTGCTCTACTCCCTGGAAGTGCCCTCTGATCTGCTATAGTCATGTGTAGGGCATCCAGGGGCTCTGGGACCAGGTAATGAGCTGCTGTTTCCCTCCTAACACAACCCCTGTTCTAGTTCCACTCATGTGTCACCCTTTTATGAGTGGGTGTGGAGAACACAAAAGGCCTAAAGAAGTGAACAATTAGTTGTCCAATTCATTGGTTACAATGACAAGTTTGTTTTTGATTAAAGAAGCTTCGACAAATGTATGCGAATTCTTCTAAGAGTGCTATATTTTCATTACCTTATAATTTTTTGGTAAGATTTTTAAGCAGCACTATCCTCCCTCTGAAATACTAGTAACGTCTCGGATTTCACTTTTAGGAAATAAAAGAATAATGGCTAGTTAGAGCAGTTAACATGTGAGCAAGTTCTAAATTAGTATGAGCAGTGCCAAGCATATGAGAACTAGGCCAAAAATAGAACACTTTGGAGAACAAACCATTCAGTGTGCTGATATGTGTTCATTAATTGGGGTGGGAATAGGGGGAAATGATGCACAAATTAAATGTTTGGCTTTTTAATTCATAAATACAAATATTGAACTATGACTGGTTTTATTTAGTTATTTAATCCCTCTTTAAAAAGTCACTCTTATCCCCAACAAAGAGTTGGAGAAACAATTGCTGATTTCATTTGTTATTTTTGTACATGCATAACCACTAGTGGGAATGAAAGACCTGGTGGAATGAGTGTTTTTAAAAATAATACTCAGTTACTGATCTTTGTATTAATAAAGTCCAAACTCCTTTTAAAGTTGGAAAACTTCAATTTTCAGCTCACAAATAGTCTTGCCTACTCCTGCCAGGGTCTTACACCACTTAATAGCAGGTTTAAATTACCATGTGTAGAACTGGTTACAAATGGTATATTACAAATGAAAATTCTGTCTAAAAAAAGCTTTCCCTAATTTTCTTAAGCTTCTTATTTAATATTGACTCAAACTTTTTATCTGACATTGCTTGTTCATTTTTTTTTAAGCCAGGTTGCCTTTGGAGACAATGAGGGACGGCCAGACAAGGGCAGCTACTACTCTTGTTCATTGATTAGCCAGGATGGGCAGGGATGGTGTCCCTAGCCTCTGTTTGCCAGAAGCTGGGAATGGGCGACAGGGGATGGATCACTTGATGATTACCTGTTCTTTTCATTCCCTCTGGGGCACCTGACATTGGCCACTGTTGGAAGACGAGATACTGGGCTAGATGGACCTTTGGTCTGACCCAGTATGTCCATTCTTATGTTCTTATATACCATTTTAAAAACCTGTTTGGTGTAATATCATAATACTTATTATTCTTTCAATTAATGGGTAAAGGATCAATATGTGGTTCATCACTCTTTAACGGAATGAAGTATGCTTCACATAGCAGTTCTCATGCTGCTATCTCCGAGCTCTTTATTGATCACTGAATCAATGTGAAACTGGGGAAGTGCATCTACTGTGATTCGGGAGTGGAAAGTGGATGCCGTGTGCAGGCTTGTCATATAAACACTTCCAGTTGTTGGCTTTCCTGTTTGTCCCTTCAGGAAAGTAAAAGGGGAGGAAATGTAGCTACTAGGAAGATCTGAGATCAGCAAAAATCAGTGTGATTGCCTGGGCTACTCGAATCTTGAACTGAGGTGTGTATAAGGAACTCCCTCTTAATCAGAGTGCTCTCTCTTAATCAGAGATACTATTTCACCATCTTGATCTTCAACATTTAAATATACTGTATGTTTAAAAAACTTACAAATGAGGGCCCAGAATGGGCATTATTTCAGATGCTTCCTTGCCCTCTTCCACTGATTCTGCCCTATGGACAACCCATTGTTAAGTGGTAGGTTATGGTATCAGATGCAAGTCACTATTCCCTCTATTTGTATCTTGAAATCCTATCGGATTAAATTAAATAAATCTTTTGACAAATGAAGTGGTGCATGCCCACACCATTTCAGACCTGGTGCCAGTGGTGCAGTTAAATCCATTGTCTCTGCTACCTCTGTCATAGCCCCACCACTCAATAACTAGGAAGTCATAAACTTTGTAGCTTCTGTAGGCCAAGCTTATTGTACACAGCATGAGCTCCTTGCATTCCTCCATTTCCCCACCCTGAGCTCCCTGTGTGGCACCCTCCCCATCCCTCTCTATTTCAAAGACTCCTGGCAACACCCCAATCTCTCCTTTCCATGGGGTTCTATATGCCCCCCACTTCCCCCTCCACCCATACTAGGTTCTCCATTCTCCCCCCTCCATTTCAGGGGATCTGTATGTAACCCACTTGTCCCATACCAGGGTCCCCCCCGCACCAGAGGACATCCTGATGTTCAAGACTTCTGTAAGATCTGTTAGTTATGGTGCTTATGTCTGTGTGTGCCCCGATTGTCCTCTTCCCCCCTTCCACACACCTGAGTCTTCCAATCTCCCGCTCATACCAGGAGATCTGTATGTGTCCTCATGCCAGGGGCTCTATATTCCTCCCTTTCCCACCTTCACAGGTGCTGGAACTATGGGTGCAGGGGTTGCTGCTGCACCCACTGGCTTTAGGTAGTAATAACAACCTAAATATTTGGTTTCCATTTTCAGCGCCCCCGCTATAAAATTGTTCCAGCACCACTGCTTACCTTCCCTTCATGCTAGGGACTCTGTGTGTCCCTTCCCCCATAGCAGGGTCCCCCAATTTCTCCCTATCAGGGGTACTTTGTGTCCCCTTGTCTCCATAGCAGAGTCTCAGCTTCAAGTTCCTCTGCAAAATAGATGGCAGGGGTTCCATGTGTTCCTCATTTCCCCCTTCTGGTTTTCCCCTCAGATCAGTAGGGGTCTGGCCATTGATGCCTAGAACATTCCACAACAGTTTGGAATGGATTAGATGTGTTCAAAAGTATCACATTACAAACAGACAAACACAGAAATGCCATCACACTGAGTGTAAGGCCTTCGCAAGCTCAGCCAGCAAGATGTTCACGAAGCATCAGATGAAGATGAAAGAATTTGAAGAGTAGGGAAAACATAGACGTATGAGAAGGAATAACCTTCACTGTGCACCTCTCAGTAATGGGATGTTCATAGAATGACTGCAAGAGAGAGAGAAATGGGAAGAGGAAGCAAGTACCACCCACCTACCCTAGGGATATTATAAAGTCGACTTTCAGCCCTGCTGCATGAACCAGCTTCCTTTCACTTTTTTCCCTGAGCCAGCTTCCCTGCATTAGGTAGGTGGATTTCCCTTGTGCTCTAAGGCATGAATCAGGAAGCTTTCTACCCCCTGCCTCCATCCTGCCTCTCCCAGTGGAGTCCAGATTGCATCCTGGAGGCCTGGTCCTTCTCCCACTGAACCTAGTGCTAATTCCGTGTGTGGAAAGCATCCAGTAACAGGCCCCTGAGTATAGTTCACCTCACCTGTTACACGCATTCAGCGATATATATGCTGAGAAATTTTATTCCCTCAGCATTTGGCCTAATATAGCTTATCACAAATCATTTATTTATAAAAGACTCTTTAGAGACAGGATTTAAAAACTAATCTATTGAAAACTGTCACATTTCTCTTATATTTCAGGGTCAGATTATTATTTATACTGTGGTAGCTCCTAGCATTCCCAGTTAGGGCCCATCTGTGCTATTACTGTGCTAACAATAAAAGCAAAGAGGATACCAGCCCCAGAAAACAGTCTAGGATAATGACAAAACACTGCAGGTAAATAAACAGACGAGTGGAGCTGGCTTGGAGTACCAGGAAACAGATCCTGCTCCTACCAAAGTCAGTTGGGGAAGGGTTAGGCCCATAGGATATAATATATCAATTGGCAAACTCATTACAAGCTGCTGATACTCTTGCACTGAAGTGTATGATCTATGTATGTATGGCTGACAGGCAAGATTCACGTGTGAGATTTTTTTGTCTTCCTTGAAGATTGCCAACAGCGTTGATCTAACTTTAAAAAAATGCTAATGCTGTTTCAACTCTGTGTTGGCTAGAGAGAACTGTCTTAAGCAAAACTGAACAGATTGGCCAGCAGCTGTGTGGAGGACATTGCTAGCAATTCCAAAAGGAGGATATATGGCTTGATAAACAGCCCTAGAAACCTATTTGCCCACAGTGGAAGGCAATATGAATTGTCATCAAGAAATAGGAACAATAAGCAATTCTCAGATGTTGCTGTGCCTGGTACTATTACACGACAGCAAAGCCTCATCTGTTGAATTTTTGCCGCTGGAGTGTGATCACTGTTTGGGCTTTCCTGGTGCTGCTGCATAATGTGAAGTTACTTCTCACCCTCCTGAAATTTATCAGCGGAGATATGCTCAAGTGTTTAGAATTATTGGCCTGGAAAAAACAGGCAGTGCCCAGAGAATCATTTGGCTAAATGCTGGCTGACTTTTAAAGTTATTATTTAAATCAGGGGTTCTCAAACTTTTTGACAACAAAAATGACTACACGACCCCAGGTAGAGGGACTGAACCCTCCCGAGCCTCATCATCCTGGGCGGGGGAGTTCAAAGCCAAAGCCCGAGCTCCACCATGCCAGGCAAGGGGGAGC
The DNA here is from genome assembly GCF_020497125.1 of Mauremys mutica. Classification (NCBI taxonomy): domain Eukaryota; kingdom Metazoa; phylum Chordata; order Testudines; family Geoemydidae; genus Mauremys; species Mauremys mutica. Next base: position 65,347,164 of record NC_059072.1, read on the forward strand.
CAAAGCTGAAGTCCAAGGGCTTCAGCCTTGGAAAGGGGGCCTGTAGCCTGAGTCTAGCTACCCAGGGCTGAAGGGCCAGGCAGTGGGGACTTGGGCTTTGGCCCCAGGCCCCAGTAAGTCTAATGCCAGCCCAGGCAATCCTATTAAAATGGGGTTGTGACCCACTTTGGGGTCCTGACCCACAGTTAGAGAACTGCTGATTTAAACCCAAAAATCAATGAGCAAGAGTAATAGGTGTCAGGTGACTGAAAAGTTAACCTTATATGTGTGGGTTGCTTAAGTTTAGAGTTCTTTACTTTACAGACCAATCCCCATTGGGAAAATTACTAGGACATGAACAACAAGACGTAATTATGTTGTACAGGCAAAAAGCCTTCCAAAAATGAAAAGAGGGGCTGGGAAAGGGAAGACTTTCAAAGGCTTGTTTGTCACAGAAGAGCCCTTTGAAAGACCAGGCTTGATATTTGCTGCTGCATTACCCACCCTCCCTCCCAGTCTTCCAGAAAGTCTTTCTACTAAAAATTATATTGTAGGGAGAGGATCCCAGAACTATGTTCAAAAACACCACAGGATAATATCAACACAGGCATTTAAGAAAAAAACCACTTGCCCTTATAAGAACCAACTTTTAAAAAAATTGATTTACTAACCTTCTCAGTTGTGGTGAAAGAACACAGTCAGACATAACCAGTCATTGCATGCCAACCTAACTGGTGACAGCATGATGAGAAAAGGCTGGAAATGGGGCACTGTATCTGAGTACAGTATAACAACCATTGGCAATAGGGTGAAATTTTTCTTTCTGAGATAAAAAAAATAAAAGGATATAACTATCGGGGTTACAGAGGAAGAAACAAAAACCTGAGCACACAGTGCATGCTGTATGTACAATTAGGATATGACTTCATTGCCGAGGGAGATTAGCACTTCGATGAGACTAGCCCAGTGTGAGCACTGCTAGTCTCAGTGCCTGCATACAGTGTCCTCAGTAGTGCTTCACTCACCCATGTGTATCACTAGGACTTCTAGGGGCTTATCCCATGGTTCTGAGCACTGCAGTAATCTGAGCTGCTCTATGATTCTTCCCCAGTAACTTGTGGGAGAACTTGTCTGTCCTTCTCAGCACATGGGGGGAATTGTGAGAGGGTACTTGAAGACTATCAGCCCTTGGCCTGTATCCTCACTGCAAAGTAGGTAGGGTACCAGTCCAAAGTGGAACCAGGCTATAATCCTGACTGAAGGCATGACTTAACTTGGGTGAGATGTTTGTATGTGTGGATGGGGGAGGAGTGGCTAAGGGCAACATCCAAGTAAGAACCCAGGCTAACGCTGCAGTGAAGAGATTTCCTTAGTCTATTTGTAGGTATTCAATAGCACTTCCTTCATGTTTCCCTTTCTTCTTTGGGTTTTTTTGTTTTCCTGTCATATAGCATTTAATATTTGTATTAATGCATTAATACTCAGTGACCCCAACAAGAGTTGGGACCCTGTGTGCTGGGCACTGCACATTAAGGTTGTTGGGCAAATGGCATTGTCCCCATGAACATTTTCATGGGGGAAAAGATTCCCCTTTAAAAATTTTGTGTTGGAAAAATTTCCTATCAAAAACTTCCAAAAAGTTGGTATTTCACCACTTTCTCACACTTTCTGACTGTGTCTCAACTTTTGCTAACTGGAAAATCATCAACGATTTATTCTTCTCTCTGCAAGCACTACTATCAAAACTTAATAGTATTTCTCCCACTTTCTCAGTGTGTCCCAGTTAGGAAATAATAAGAAAGTGTGTGTGGGAAAACCCACAATTTTAAACAAAACACATCGTTTGGTTTTATTGTTTTGCCAAAAGATTTTCACTTCAACATTTCACTCCCTCCTACTCCCCGCCCCCAACCGAGGTTGTTGGGTTTTTTTTGTTTTTTTGTTTTTTTGAAAATCTAAAAAATGTCATCAAATGACATTTTCCCATGAAAATTTTTGTTTTAATCAAAACTAATTTCTGATGAGTATTTTTAACCAGCTCTACTGTACATATCCATAATTAGAGAAGGTCCCTGCCTTGAAACATTTGTAATCTAAATAGATAAGACATGCAAAAGGTGCGAGAAAGGGAAGTAGGATGATTTCAGTTTTACAGATGGAAAACTGAGATGGAGAGAAATTAAGAACCCAGTCCAGCAATATACTTAAGCACATGCATAACTTTAAGCAGCTGAGTAGTCCCTTTGATTTCAATGTACTTAAGTGTTTTGCTTGCTTGGAGCCGAAGTGACTTGCTCATGGTCACACAGAAAAAGTATGGCAGAGCCAGCAGCTGACCACAGATCTCCTAAATCCTAGTGCAGCATCTTCGTCAGTAAAGAATCCTTCCTCTCTCCGTGATGCTTGATCTCTGGGTGACAGTCTTATATGTTTTTTGCTGTTCTTTATTTTGAATTATCCAAAGGCTCTTTACTACTGAACTGGAGTGTGATGACTAGTTCAGTAGTACCATTAAGCGTCAGAATTGTGTCACATTTGGACTTTGTAACATTTTTTGAGATAAACTTTTAAATGTTCTTCTTTTGTCTCCATTTATTGGGTTGCTTCAAATGCCTCATCTGTCTTTATATTCCCCAATTATTCACAATTATGGTCCCTCTCCTATCATTCAGTACTTGTTTTCTGACCTTTAATCTCTCTTGACCTCCTGTTCCATGTAATATGAACCTGTTATCACCTATTGTCAGGGTTCCTTCCGCACTTTGAACTCTAGGTTACAGATGTGGGGATCTGCATGAAAGCCCCCTAAGCTTATTTCTATCAGCTTAGGTTAAACCTAGTACGCTGCCACCACCAAGTGATTTAACAAGAAACAGGGAAAGGACCACTTGGAGTTCCTCTTCCCCCAAAATATGCCCCCAAGACCTTACATTCCCTTTCCTGGGGAGGCTTGAGAATGACCGAGACCAATGCACGTTCGAGTGAAATATTTGAGTGAGAGAGGAAAATCAAGACGTGACAAATTGAAATTTCAAACCACGTGGCCGTTTATTAACAAGGGTAAATTGCAACTTGGGCTGGGGAGGAGCGATTTTACCAGCCAACAATATTATCAGAACAGGAATACACACACAACTCAAATCAAGAGAAAACAAGTCACCAATCAAAAAATATCACCAGAGCAGCAATATACACAACTTGAAACAGTCTATTTACATCCAATAACAAGAAACGGAACAATCTGTGATTAACTGCTCACTAAAATCTGGAATGGACATGCAAACTGAGTAAACTGTACACGTATTAACCGAATATTGTAAAATACACCAACTAACTACAATGGCAATTAATACAGCAATATGGCTCTCATTTACTATGTACACAACCTTGCATCAAATAAGGAAAAGGAAAAGGGAAAGAAGCTAAACCAACAGAATATTTACAGAAATTAAAATGCACATACCACACTCCAGGCGCAGCTGACCAGCAGTAGAGACACCAAGTGCATGACAAATTGGGGGGGAGGGTAATCCAAAAACGACACGACACGAGCAGGCAAAATCCGGAGGAGACCCTGGCTGAAAGGGTGATCAGGCCTTTCAGCTAACACGCGGATACTCCTGCAGTTTTTGGCGTGGGACATAGTTTTATTCGAAGACCCTTACTCGTGTCAGCATCTGATTGGTCCCCAGCTCCTACACCAACCGGGTTCCAAGCTGGTGCCCTCTACGTCAACAGGTACTGCACCTGGCACACTAAGTTTATGCACACGACACGCTGGTATTGTAGTACACGGTACCAATGTGACCTACAATTGACCAGACAGAAGGTTCGAGAATAGGCACACGGCACTATAATGTTGCACACCGCACCTTAGGGTAGCACACAGCACCACGGTGTTGCACACGACACCAATGTGACCCTTTGACTGACAATTGGCCATACAGATGCCATGTTTGAGCATAGGGTTGCGACAGAGAATAATATCCTAACCAATTGGTTACAAAGTGATCAAAGACCCAAACTCCTGGGTCTTTTGACAATGGAAAAATCAGGCAGGTTCTTAAAAGAAGACTTTTATTAAAAAGAAAATGTAAAAATCATCTCTGTAAAATCAGGATGGAAAATAACTTTATAGGGTAATCAGATTCAAAGAGCCCAGAGGAACCCCCTCCAGCCTTAGTTTCAAAGTTACAACAAAGCAGGGATAAACCTCCTTCTAGTAAAGGTAAAATTCACAAGTTGAGAAAACAAAGATAAACTAATACACCTTGCTTGGCTGTTACTTACAAGTTTGAAATATGAGAGACTTGTTCAGAAAGATTTGGAGAGCATTGATTGATGTCTGGTCCCTCTTAGTCCCAAGAATGAACACCACCAAAACAAAGAGCACAAACAAAAGCCTTCCCTCCTCCCCCCAGGATTTGAAAGTATCTTGTCCGCTTATTGGTCCTTTGGGTCAGGTGTCAGCCAGGTTACGTGAGCTTCTTAACCCTTTATAGGTAAAAGGATTTTGGTGCCTTTGGCCAGGAGGGATTGTATAATATTGTATACAGGAGGGTTGTTAGCCTTCCCTTTATAGTTATGACACCTATATTCCACTTGTATCCTTAATTCTATTTATAGGTTAACTGGAACTTACCTTCATTTAAGCTTTATCCTAGTACAGCCTAGGAAATGCATCATGGCTAAAATATATCCTTTGTAGTCTTCCTGTCATTTTCTGAGACAGTCTTTGACAAATTACCTGATTTTTTTCACTCGCAGATACCACATTGACATAATCCCAATTTATTTTGCTTTTGCTTGTTTTTATAGAGTTGGCAGACAGTATGAACAGTGAAAAAGATGATAATGGGGTTGTACTGACCTTTGAAATATGAGGCGATTGTACTTTTAGACGAGTTTGGGTCTATTCTCATAAATATCTGCTTAAAGTAATATTTCCGTCTACATCCTTGTGATCTATGTGCAAGAGGGATTGGCTAAAAGTTGTGCAGATGCATTAGGTGGCATTTTGGTACTGACACCCTGGTAATGCTATCTACTTTTGCATATGGTGACAGCAAAATATTAGCTACTTTATATGTGTGATTACTGGGACTGGATATGGATACCTAATATTCATACTACCTTGTTTTTGGGGGAGCAAACTTGAATACACAAAATGGTATGTTTCTACATTTACACCGATTTATTAGACTTCTCTGAGGGTGTCAACATCCACATAGACAAGAGTGATCCCGTGGATATAATGTACTTGAACTTTCAGAAAGCCTTTGACAAGGTCCCTCACCAAATGCTCTTAAGCAAACTAAGCAGTCATGGAATAAGAGGGAAGGTCCTCTCATGGATCAGTAACTAGTTAAAAGATGGAAACAAAGGTTGATTACAGAATGGAGGGAGGTAAATAGAGATGTCCCTCAAGGATCGGTACTGGGACCAGTGCTGTTCAACATATTCATAAATGATCTAAAAAACGGGTAAACAGTGAGGTGACAAAGTTTGTTGATGATACAAAATTATTAAGATAGTTAAGTCCAAAGCTGACTGTGAAGAGTTAAAAAGGGATCTCACAAAACTGGGAGACTAGGCAACTTGGAACTGGGAGATGAAATTCAGTGTCGATAAGTGCAAAATAATGACCATTAAAAACATAATTCCAAGTATACATACAAAACAACAATTTCTAAATTAGCTGTTACCACTCAAGAAAGAGATCTTTGAGTCATTGTGGTTAATTCTCTGAAAACATCAGCTCAAACTTCTGCAGCAGCAGTCTAAAAAGCTAACAGTGTTAGGAGCCATTAGGAAAGGGATAGATAATAAGACAGAAAATATTATAATGCTGCTATATAAATTCATGGTATGTCCATATCTTGAATACTATATGCAGTTCTAATCACCCCATCTCAAAAAAGGTATATTGGAAATGGAAAGGGTACAGAGAAATGCCACAAAAATTATTAAGGGTATGGAACAGCTTCCATATGAGAAGAGACTAAAAAGTTTGGGACTATTCATCTTGGAAAAGAGACAACTGAGGAGGGATACAATAGGAGGTCTATATAATCATGAACGGTGTGGAGAAAGTGAGTAGGAAGTGTTATTTGCTCCTTCATATAAAACAAGAACCAGGGATCACCCAATGAAATTAATAGGTAGCAGGTTTAAAACAAACAAAAGGAAGTATTTCTTCACATAATGCACAGTCAACCTGTGGAACTCATTGTCCGGGGAATGTGTGAAGACCAAAAGTATAACTGGCTTCAAAAGAGAATTAGATAAGTTTATGGAGGATAAGTCCATCAGTGACTATTAGCCAAAATTGTTGGGGATGCAACCTCATGCTCTGGGTGTCCCTAAGCCTCTGACTACCAGATGCTGGGACCAGATGACATTGGATGGATCACTTGATAATTGCCTCTGAAGCATCTGGCACCTAGCCCCCATTGGAAGACAGGATACTGAGCTAGATGGACCATTGGTCTGACCCAATATGGCTATGCTTTCATTTGTATGTTATGTTCTTATTCTTAGCTCTGCCTTGGCCTACTGGGCGAGTGACCATGGGTAAGTCATATTGCTGCCCCAGGCCTCAGTATCCCCAACTGTAAAATGGGAGTGATGCGTGATAAAGCACTTTGACTATCTGCGGATGAAAAGTTATAAAAGATCTATTATTATAACTCCTTTTAAAAAATGAAAGCTGAGATTCTTACACAATCACATCACTTAAAGAAAATCATCCAGTATCAAGAGGCTCATGATAAAAATCATTACAGCTGGCTATAGAGATACAGCATTGCTAAAATCTGATGGTTTTGCCTAGCCCATTCATAGTGTCGTCTCTTGAGACTGATGGGTGCCCTCTCCTACACACCCTTACTCACATAAGCAGTCCTTAAGTAACCCTGCTAAGATAAAAGGGATTTGTTGTTTAAGCATTTGTATGACTGGGCCTCATATTTGCTCTGGGGAAAAACATTTCGTTTTTGAACATATTAAATATGGAGTAGTCTCATTCACTCTCACAGGTTCAAAAATTGGTCTCCACAGTGACTCACATGTTCTAGTACTTTAAGTGGACTTCATCCAGTGTTGAGTATTCTTTATTCTGTGAATGTTAGGTTCTAGAAAGTCTTAAACGTTATCTCACCAAATGGTTTAATGTCCTGCTGGGAGCATTGCATTTTGGTAGCCTGATCATTCTAACCAAGCTAAACAACTGAGAGAAAAGTATTGTTTGTTAAAATTTGTCTGAGGGCAGCCCTTCAGATCTGCACAGAGCGGCAAGGGGATGATTTTTCAATGGGATTTAACTTAAATCATATATGTACGCAACTCCAAACCCTTATGGGGTGGTACCATTATCTTTTCCGATGGTGAAGGTGCTGATCCAGATTACATAAACCAGGAGGCTAGGAGAACAGGTAGAACTGACTAATCTTACATACCTGCTAATTGATGAAAACAAAATAATTCTCTGGGGAACACTGAATTCCTACACAAGTAATAGGAGTTAATATCCACCATGCAACTGTTACCCATATTCTTTCTGAATCTACCTCTCCCCAAAGGGAAAATATAAACTGGATTTAAAATCTATTTGGATGAAATTGAGATCCTGATCTAGAGCCTATTGAGGTCAATGTGAGTCCTTCCATTGACTTTAATGGGTGTTTAGAGAAGGCCTTTAATCTTTTAAAATAACTACAGCCCTGTATGTACTGTTACCTGGGAAACACACTCTCTTATTCAGAATGAATACTAGTGGCAGAGGACATACAATTCTGCATTCTTTAGTGCTATAATTCTTGTTTTTATTAAATTGAGATCTGTCTGTGGATCTTCAAAGTTTATGAGAGAACTTTCACTCTTTTGCCCATCTGTTGTTCTTCTGGAAGAAACAATGTTTTTTTATACTAGATGCATGCCTAACTTGGCTTTTTGGGGGGAGGAGGAGGGCAGGAGGAGGATTGCTATAGTAAAATAACTCACATTTTAAACTAAATATGTTTTAAGCCCAATTTACTTGGCCTCCTTTTTGGAAGTCTCAGCAAAAGTATGAAGGGTGGAGTATGAAGAGCATGAAATTTAATTACTTACTCACTCCAAGACCTGGTCCCTTGGTGACTGAGTTGAAGTACAGTGGCAGGCAGTATAGCGGATGCTTTCATTGCTAATGCCTGTGCTTCAGCTGTGCTGGGGACAGAGGGCTGACCATGTGACTCCTTTCAGGAGCATTCGATTCAGTTTACAACAAACAAACAAACAAACCCATCTTGATGATTTTTGGCTCTAACCAATGATAGAATATGAAAGGTAAAGAAATAACTATTCATCCCATGTAATGATGATTTAATGATCCCGTCATGTATTTAGTGGTGGGAAGGGATACAATGTTTGGAATACAATGCAATGGAACAAAGAAAGGAATGACCAGAACAGAGCTGTTACGGCTGCCACTTCAGCTGAATTACCTGTAAATTACCAGTCTTCAGTATCTTCTCTGTAATCGCACCACCTCGGTGATAACAGCACCAGACACATGTACACAGGCTCCTTTCCTGTACCCTCTATTTTTAATATAACCATTTGAACAACAGCGTACATGGTTTCTGAAGCCTGAAATTACAGTGATCAACTATCAGTCTATGTGCCTGTCAGTCTAGCCTCTTGACTGTGCATCACCATTAAATACATTGTATTTCTCTAGACATGTGAACATACAATGGTAGATCTCAAATCTGAAGCTTTAACTGCAGGAAAACATTTATCCCCAAGGAAGTAATGAGATGAAAAAGCACTATTTCCGTAGGGATAAAACTTAACTGCAACGACCATGTAACATATCTGTGAACTAAATTAATCATTTTTCACTTTAGCTTACCTTTTGTTATCCAAGTTTATTTGAATGAATGCCCTTGACTCAGCTATATCTAAGACAGTAGCAGTCACAATTATCTGGGGTCATTGTTAATTAACCATTCCCCTTAAAAAGAAATTAATGTTAAAAGTGTCTAGAGTTACCTCTGGATTTCTATGTGCATTTTAATCTCCAAATTGAATAGACTTTTGTTGCAGCCTTGAGGTTATAAATTAGGCATCTGGCTAGGTTCAGTTTTTGTTAATAAAAATGCTCCAGCTGGCTGGCAGCATCTGCGTTTCCTATAGTCAGTAAAATTGCTCAATTTGCTAAAAAAATATATATTTAACCTTGAAATTTAAGAAATGTAAGACTATATTTGGAGGGTGATACAGTGGAAAAGGAAACTAAACTCTTTTAAGGTGAAATGAGTTTCTTCGGCAGCTGCGGAATCTAACCCTCATTTTAGGTTCCCAAGTTTGGCTTTCCATGACAACTCTTCTGTTCCAAAACAGCACTAGTATTAATTTGAAAGATGGGGCCTATCAGTGTTGCTGAGGGATTCCATCGAGGATGTGCAAGGTGTTTGCCTGACTTTTTGACTGTAAGACAGGAGTGAGAATTGACATCTCTGATTAGCTGCCCAAGAGCTAGGTGTTTTGATGCCAGATTACGCTAGCAACAAAAGAAGATGGGACAGGAAGAGGTTAGTTATTTAAAATTAATAGTCTTGGTAGTGTAACACCCAGACCAGCCACAGGCTGAAGTAGCAGTTGAAATCAAAAGAATTCAGGCCCAAAGTTTCAAAACTGCCCATTAAGTTGGGGTGGCTCAACTGCAGGTCTTGGCACTCCGGAATCAGTCCCAAGGTGTCTCAGCCCCAAACTAGTGGCCCCATCATGTCATCTTGGGACACATTGTAAACACACTGATGAATCTAGAGGAATGGTGTGTGCCATCCCAGGGCCTGCACCCACCTTTGAAAATAAAAGTGAGAAATATTACTGAAATCAGATGAGTGGTCAGGCTGCAGATAAAATTTGAATAGCCCCTATTGCCAGGTTTTTAAAGGTGCCTCAACTCAGTTCCCAGTGGCGGGATGAGCAAGCTGCCCTGAGCACATGCCTTTCAGAGACCCCTGGTATGTACTTAGAGTAGCTACCCTGTCCTGCAGCTCGTGCTGCCATAGCTACACTCTATTTTTAGTGTTTTAGCTCGATGAGAGCTAGCGTGAATATGTCTCCTCAAGCTGGGAATCACAGCCCCAGTTCCAAGTGTAGACATACCCACAAAGCAGCTCAACTTACTGCAATCCTAAGAACCACAGGATTGGCCCCTACAAGTCCTAGCAACACACACAAGTAAGTGTAGCCCCAGTCTGGATGCAGTTGAGAGGACACACTCCAGCATGGCTTTGCTGTGTGGTCGCTCCCCACTTGGGTGAGGCTAACCTGGGTGCTCACACCTGAGTACTGAGCTTTCACGTTAACCCCGCAGTGAAGATGCACTTGAGATAGGAGAGATATTAGATCTAAAGGCAATATGTAAGAATGTGTGTCACTCCATGCACTGGGTTTGTTGTAAACCTAGGTAATACAGTCTGAAAACATGTGCCATTTTATCATGTATTAAAATAATGGAAAAGGTTTCATTGAGACTAAACCATCATGCCTCCAAGAAAATCAGAATTAAGAGTAAAGTTTGGTTCCTCAGTTTACCTCTAGAACTAGAGATGTACAAAGACACCACCTGGCTAAACTTCTCAGTGAGCCTGGGCTGAATTTCAAGTAAACCAATTAATATTTTAAGGTGAAAGCCATGTGACACTTAGTGGGCTCATCCTGCATCCAGGCTCAACCTGGCAGCTGCGGGCGGCTCAGTGTTTTTCCACCTTTCCGACGCAAACTTCTGCAACACACATTGCATTTTGGGGAGTTGGAGAAGTGTTTGCCAGCTGGAGAGCCAGGAGTGGAGGGGGTTGGTGGCTGGTAGGGGATTTAGACTGGGTGCTTGGTCCTGTGGAGCTAGAGAAGGAGGAGCTCCCCCATCCATCTCTCAGGGAATGGCCAAGGAGCAGAGGATCATAGGTGTCTACTGAGCCCTGGTGCTGATGGAGCAAGGCCCCTAAGCATGAAGGGACCTGTGGGGCTATATTTTTGCCACATGACACAGGGTCAGCACTAGATTCCCAGTAATCTCTGACTTTGGACAAACTGGAAATGATAAAATACCTTCGGGAGAAGTGTGTTTGTTTGAATTTTTCCTTAATGGAATGGCTAAAACGAGTTTAGTTCTTATTTTATCTGAACTGGTTCACCTCATCCCAGTAATCACTGAAAATATATGACCAATTAACAATTATTTATCAGGGTCTAACTCTTTCTTGCAAATACACTTAGAACATCCATACTTGGCCAATATTGTATACATCGTATACTAATATGTAACTGTAGGTATAAATCTCCTTCTTGATTTAAAATATATTACCCAGACCCACTGAAAGATTTAAGAGAGAAAAATACTCAATGGGCCAAATTAATCATTCATCTAATATTAGAAATCATACAGTTTCTAGGAGTGAAGCCAGAATGTCCATACAAAAAACAGTGCTGTATATTACAAAGCATAATAGTGTGCCTGCGTTAAAAATGCTTTTATGATGCAGGGTAAATTAGTGATTTTTAAAACTGCCAGTATAGATTCAATTCAGATGAATCACCTTAATTTTCAGGGACATCGTGGTTCTGACACAGAAGAGCCAGCAAGTACATAAAGATCCAGCAGTCTAGGGTCTGATGTGCAGTTGCATACAACACACTTATATAGCTTCCTGCAAAAGAGGTGCAGGGCACTTCGTACACTTCACTTTTAAAAAATAAAATGTAAAGCAATACCAAAAGTTTTAATGATTTCCTATGCAGAGGACCCAGGTTCACTCGTGGGAGTGGTGAGCTATGCCTACAAGATGGAAGCATGTCCCCTATAGTTGGTCAAAGCCAGTAGTGTGGTCTGACGTCTATTATTGAGAAGAGTTGTAAATGTTTACAGACTAAGTAAATAAGCAGTGTCTAAGCCTTTGCTCAATAAGCCACTTGATGTGGTCACAACTGATGTGTCCAATTATTGCCTTGTCTCCAGCTTTCCCTGTTTGGGGAAGATTATTGAGGCATAGCAGGGTAGCTAAAGGGTCACCACCTGGGTTCTTTTGGCTTTGTGGGATTGTGCTTCAGACCTGGGTGTGGTATGGAAATTAATTTGGTATCCTTGGTCCTTATGATCCTTCTCCTGATGATGGACTAAGATCAAGAGTCTGCTAATTGCTCTGGCATTTGGCTTTGAGATGGTGGATTGGAAGGTCTTGCTGACTTGCTTACAGGCTCTGGCAAGACTTGATGGTTTGTTTTTCAGTGGCTCTATTCCTTCCTTTTTCAGAGAACTCAGAGGTGGATCACACCAGACTCCTTTCTCTCACCACTCACATTCAGTGTTCACTTCACTGCTGGGGAGGATTGTGCTGTGATTTGGACTGCAGTGCCATCAGTATGCTGGTGACCTTCAGCTCTACATCTCTTTCCATCAAATCCAGATGGTGTAATTTCCTTTCTTTCCTTGAACCTGGCCAGTATAGAAACCTGGATGAAAATCAGCTGGCAGATAATTGGGCAAGAGAATGAGGAGGTATGAGAATGCTGGCAAGGAGAAACAATTCCAGGAATGGTTAATGGTTGTGACTGTTCCATCTATTGAGTATGTTCACTCTTGCCAAAGTTTTGCAATTCCAGAGGATTATTGGCCTCCTGTCTGCTCTTGAATTCTCAGGACAGCAGTGGCTCTCACCATTTATTTTCATCTGTATTTACATAACAGGTTACAATCTTCCCTTGAGGGTGCTGATTTGGTGCTAGTCTTTCATAATTTTGTTACCTTCAGGTTAGATTGCAACATGCTGGTTTTGGAGCTACCATTAATGAGCAATGGGAAGCTTAGTCTAATATAAAATAGATAATTTGAGAGCTTGATTGATTAGCAGAATAGGCCAGCAATATTACACCTGTGATCAGTCAACTGCACTGGCTTTCCATCTACTTCTGGGTCCCATTTATCTCCTCCGTTCAATCTGCTTCATATCTCCAAATTCCCAGAGACAACCAGCAGGAGGCACCACAGGGGTGAGTCCTGCTTCACTACACATGGTTAAGGAAACAAGATGTTCTTCTAATCTGTGGAGGCTAGATGTGTGGTAGGACCGGGAGCCAGTCAACTGGAGTAGATTTGAGCATCCCCGACACTATGCGCATAGCATTATTGAGTTGAGTGTCAAGGAGTTTAGTGTGACTGCTATGAGACCACGCTGGTGCACAAAATTCAGCTGCAGAATATACCAAGGCAATTGTTGTGGTTTGTAAGGTCTGTGGACTGGAGCCCCATGATGTTCCGGCCAATTTTCTGATAAGCACGACACGAGACCTGACCTTATTGCAGGTGTTCTCGAGGTGTTGTCGAAAGGTCAAACTCCAGTCCAGTGTAATGCCAAGATACTTTGGATTAGCTTCATGGCTGATGCTCTCACCGCAGAACTGCACATCAAGTTTGGCATTAGCCATTTTATTGTTCAGATAGAAAGCAGTTACCAGGGGTTTTTTTTTTTGGATTAGGCCTAAGTTTCCAGTACTGGAAATAATCAGCCATTGTGCTAAGATCTCAGGTTAGGGTGCCGCTGATGGTATGGAGACTTGTAAGCTGAACAGCTAGGGCATTATCATCTGCAAACATGAATTTCCTTGACTCTGTCGCTGGTATATCCACGTTGTATAGATTAAAAAATATTGGGGCCAGGACAGAGCCCTAAGGGATGCCTGAGTTAAGAGTTCTTGGTCTACTGATCTGGCCATTAAGGTGTACCTTAAAGTGGTGATCCCCAGGCATAATCGTCAAGTGTCGGATCGTTTGCCAGCAGGAAGACCTTGAGGAGGAGGCCCTGTCTCCAGACAGTGTCCCTTGCTGAGGACAGATCAACCAGGGCAATTCCTGTCTTCAACTTACATTGGAATCCTGCCTCAACGGGGCTGATAAGTGGAGCTACTTGGTCACAGCAGTTCCTCTTCGCTCAGCTGAGAGGCTGTCTTCAATACTATCAGACAGCTCGTGGAGCAGCACCTGTTCCATGAGCTTGCTGATGGTTGAGAGGAGAGAGATGGGGCAGTAGCTGGCTGCGTCCTCTGGGGGTTTTCCACGCTTCAATAGGGCAACCACTGTTGGCCGAGCTTCAGCAACAGGAAATTTACATTTATTGCCAGTTTCATCTAACCTTGTGCATCACTGGTAGCTGAAATGAAATAAAAAGAAACTATGAAAACTCTGCCACAGGCAGGGCTGGTGCAACCATTTAGGCGACCTAGGCGGTCGCCTAGGGCACTGGCATTTGGGGGGCGCCATTTTCTTTGGCAGCGACTGCGGCGGCCAGATCTTCGGCTGCCCTGGTCGCCACTAGCATTTAGGCGGAGGGAGCTGGGCAGGGGAGTGCGGGGAGGGCTGCCTGCAGCAAGTGGGGGGGGGCGGCACGCAGGGGAACTCCCCGCCCCAGCTCACCCCTGCCCCGCCTCCTCCCCAAGCACGCTGTGGCTGCTTCACTTCTCCCGCCTCCCAGATTTGCGGTGCCTAAGCTGATTGGCACCACAAGCCTGGGAGGCGGGAGAAGTGAAGCAGCCACAGCGTGCTCGGGGAGGAGGTGGGGCGGGGTGAGCTGCTTCACTTCTTCCGCCTCCCAGGCTTGTGGTGCCAATCAGCTTAGGTGCCGCAAGCCTGGGAGACGGGAGAAGTGAAGCAGCGACGGCGTGCTCGGGGTGCTCATGATCATGCGCGGAGCAGGGGTGGGCTGGGGCGGGGGGGTGCCTCAGGGCAGAGGGTGGGTGGTGGGTGTGGGGAGCTGCTGCAAGGGGGGTGCCTCAGGGCGGGAGGGGAGCTGCCGCGGTGGGGGGAGCCTCAGGGCAGGGGCGTGGGGGGGGGAGAAGGGCGCAAGGTGGAAGTTTCGCCTAGAGCGCGAAACATCCTTGCACCGGCCCTGGCCACAGGCTTCATTTGAGCCCTAATATATTGCAAGAAATCCCTGCAGGATGTTTGTCTGCTTTGACCTAATGGGGTTAAAGGAGCTTACATGCCCATTAAGATAAAAACTCAAGTGTGCAAATGTCCACCTGAATCTTAAATAAATTATGTATTTTAAAGTTGCAAGGAACATTATTCAAATAGGTTCCCCAGAAAGCACCAAAAATCTCCTTTAAGGGAAGTAGCTTCATTTAGCAGATAGGGCATGAGACTATGAGTTGGGATATTTGTGTTCTAGTCCCAGCTCTGTGACCCCAGTTAGCTATGTGAATTTGGACTGAAAATACCAAACAGTGTATTGCATGAGCATCCTGCAGGGTCAGTTATACTGAATGTCCACGTATAGGGCCTGATCCTGCAGGGTGTCAAAGGGAGCTGCTTGGGATCTTATAGGGCTGGGTTTATGGTGAAGATATTCACTGGAGTGGGGGGAGGACAAATGTGGGTGGAATTCAGAGAGGGAGAGCAAAAGGCCAATGCAGCATTTAAATTTTATTTAACCTTTTAGGTGAGACCTAAGCAGTGCACAGGCCCCGCTGGCTCCCTGCACAAAGGTGAATTTCCCCCTAAGAAGGTTCCGCATAGAGCCTTGCCTACAGCGATTCCCTATTTACTGGATTGTTGACTTCGTGGACTCCAGCTGGATAAAATACAGTAAAGTAGGAGAGGCTTTAAAACAAGTGATTCAAAAAAGGCAAACAGACACAGATAAAATAACTGCTGCTCTCTCTGAAATAGCCACTTACTAACTTGTGTCTCAGTCAGAAAAATGGGAAGGCGGGGGATGAGGGGGAAGGGAGGCAATGCCTAAAGAGGCTCTCCTCTTGCTTTTAGCTATCTGGGCCAGTGAGCCTGAAAACAACTCATGCCTGACACCCTTTGTCAGCATTTCTGCTCTTCTCCCGATAGCCAGATAAATCTGCAACCTTGTTTGCTACTGTAAAAAAATTTACTGTTTTGTGTCACCCCCCCATTTCACAATTCTGCACACAAGTGAGAAATCAATCAGCGGCACAGACAGACCAGAGGCTGTGGTGCCAAGACAACGAAAGGCTAAGCCAGAGCCTCTGTATGGCTGCTGCTGTTCTGTTTCCTGCAAAGTGGTTAATTTGAGGGTGGCAGTGGGGGAGGTACAGTGCTGCAAACCTAATTTACCCACTGGAAGCCTTGTCAAACGCCTGATTGGCTGTGAGTCTCTACCATATTAGGAGTGTGTGAAGCAAAGATTAGAAGCCTGGCCCACACAGCAGGAACTCTCCTGTCAATCTGAAGACCAGGATCTATATTTAGTAGCAGGCCCATAGGAATAGCAGTTTAAATGTGGGAGGGGTCTGTTCGAATGCAGATTTTTTTTTTAATCTACTAGACACTTGAGGAAAGCTTTAAGAAAAAATTCAGATCACATATTGCACTTTCTTCAGAGAGGATCTGGTGCATAAATTAATTTTCATTATTTTATTTACTTTTGCATTAAAACAGGAAAGCTGTCTGGCTATTATGCACGTTGACCACCATAGTTTAGATGACTAATAATGATGATTACACTCCAAAATAAAAACCCCGTTAAAAGTGTTTGTTTACCCTCCCCCCCCTTGTTTCAACAGCATGCAAATTAATCAGCAAAAGTGCATTTCATTTAAATGCAATTATGGCAGTAATTATGCTGTGCAAAACAGTTGTGTTCCTAATAGATAAAGGACTGCTGTGAGAGCCCTCTCTGTTGAGTTTAAAGGGGTATTTGTTTAAAAGGAGAAAGAGATGTCTGTGGTGTTTTAGAGGTTCTGGGGCCTGCTTACACACACCAGATATGGTTGTTTTATTGTACTGTTACTAAATGAAGGGGCTTTAGTTGCAATTATTGTATGTACTGATGTTTTGTAACAGAAATTAATTGGCACAAAGTACTGCTATGATGAAACAAGCAAAAATCTTAAATGATAAAACCAATACAAGCTAACCACTGAGCTAAGGGCATAAATTCATTTGATGAAATAAATATAAACTTCATTTTCCCATAGAGTTGCACCTGTGTCGCATGTGTGTATTTACCCAGGAAAGCCCAGTTGCAGTAGCTGGGCTGATTGCAGCTCAAGGAGATCAAGTCACTGTTGGAAGGTCACACACAGTGAGTCAGTGTCTCAGCTGAAATTAGAAGGTAGGATTCCCCTGGCTCCCACTCATTTGCAATAGCCATAGATCATGTAACCTCCTATGAAAAGCATGTGGGTCCAGATCACTGTACTCATGGGAAAAACTTGTGGAAGGGGACTCAAGAGGAGGGAAACTGCTAAATTCCCCTCATGGAATTTTCCTCAACTCATTCCATTTGGGGGAGGGAGAAGGGCAGGAGAAGGAGGTTTGGTTCTGTGGTTATACAAATAGGGATTGGCATTTCCCTCAGGATTTCTGGATCCTCTGGCAGACTGGAGCCTTCTACATATAAGCTCTGTGTTTCTGTTCTGCATCTGGAACCCTCTGGCCCATCTTGCTGGCTGCTAGCAGCACAACAACATTAAAACCATGCTGCCAAGGTTTCATCTGCTGGCATCTGCCCCAGCATCTCCCTTTGTTATGGCAGGGGCCTGTGAAAAAGCTAATACAGCTTAAGGTAGTATTAACATTTTCAGATTCCCTGTGGGGTTTGGTAGGATTCCCTTTCCTTACAAATCTGATTTTTTTCCCCTTCAAGTGACACTGTCTTTGCTCCTGTTTTCCTATCATGTAGGGCTACCTCCATTTTAAATACATTGATTTAATACTTTGCACACATATAAATTGCCTTTCTAAGCTACAGTACATTATCACTGCTGAATGTTCTGTAGTAAGATTAGTGTGTTGTTTATATTTGTGTGTCCATTAATTAATGCATCTTACATTGGTTTCAGTTTTGTTCATTATTGATAATGGGCCTGCCACCTGTAAGAGAAGCAGAACCTTCTTGATGAAGTTGTGGTAAAAAAAAACAACAACTAAACCCCAAAACCTTGGAAGGCTAGGGACCAGTCCTGTTCAAACTCTGACAAGAAAGACTGTGTATCACAGATTTGTTATGTACTAAAACTGATGCCGGGTAAGGCCGTTGACTTCTGAGACCTTAGGTAAGCAGCGAGACAAATAAAATCACAGTAACTGCAATGTGTACATTCAGAGGAGAGCAAAATGGATTCCTGGTCCAGTTACTAGGGCTAATAATACTACTGCTAATAGTTGGGTGGAAGTTAGCCTTCTATTATAAATGCCAATTTTGACCATATAACTTCACCAGAACTAAACCCATTCACATGATACTTCACAGATGTGTTCTCACGTTAGCACAGCATTTTTCCAAGAAGCTGGAGGCAAACCAAGCAAGGCATTTGGGAGATATCAGAATTTTAAAGTGAGGTGATTTCACTCTGAACATGTTTTGGGGGCTTTTCGTAGCTCTACGTTTGCTTTAATTTGTTGGTCTTGAAGAGGACTGGTGCCTCCAACTAGCTTTAGGGGCGAAATGTAAGCAGTTATTTCAGTTTCATTAATAAAGCAGTTATCTGTTTCCATTGTGTGAGGTGCTGCTCAGGCAGCTTGGTGTACAGCGGTGCTTTGATCCAAAAGTTAGTTGTTTTCCTGTTGTGAGTAGCTAATTCTGAATAGTGAGGCCTGGTGCATACTGTACATGCCTATGGATTGCTACAAAATTTTCATTAGTTGTATTTATATCTTCCACGTTCATCCATGTGGAACAAATGTAACATTGTCTTGTATTTGAAACCGGGGAGTCCTGTTTTGTCCTGTATCAAAATAGAAACTGAGGTTTCTTACACAAAGCTAGGGTGACCAGATCACAACACTAAAATATTGGGACACATTGGGGTGCCATCAGCTCTGCTCACAGTCCACTCCCACTCCTCCCAGGCTCTGCCCCAGGTCCTGCCCTCTCCCTGCTCGCTCCCCCACGCCCTTCCTCATCCCCCAGTCCCCTGCTGGCTTGCTGTGTCCCTCCTCAGTCCCCCACCCACAGCTTGCCTCCTCACCCTCCCCCCCGCCTGCCCGACCTCTACATAAATATATAAATAAATTGCAGGGTAGCACGTGGGTTCACAAGGGTGGTTTGTCATACTAACAAGTTAAAGTGCTGAGCCTTTGAGGCATATAAATAATAATTAGCAGCACATTTCAGGGGAGGAGGGTTGTCACCCACACAGTGGGTGTTTTGGGACAGGTGCACTCCCAGTCAAAATACAGTTGACCTTATGAGGGTTCCAAAATGTTACTACTGCAGGATTTGGGGAAATTGAGAAGGGCTGAAGCTGAGTCTCTTTTTAGGCTTAGGGCCTCTGTGCCAGTATACAGTGCTACACTAAGGATTAATGCAGCCATGTTTAGTGAGGCAAAGTGTAGATTCATAGATCCAGCCCCTACTTTCCAAGTTTTCTGTATTACATCTGAATTTTGAGATGCATCTTGACTGAACAGATGAATGCTTTCTAAAAGTCAAGTGCATTAAGTTGATTTTTTAAAAAATGTTCTGACATGCCAGCATGAACAGAGCTCCAATAACATACTGAAAGGAATATTTTCATGTGGCACTTGGTGACTTACAGGTTCAAAGCTGCAGAGAAAGGTTAGGTTTTTTTTGTCCTATATCACTAATCAATTACTCTAATGAAAAAGAAAAGAAACAGAAATTGGTCTGTTTAGGAGTATTCATTTGTGTCAGATATATGGGTGATCCTTTGTTTGATTTCTTTCGGAACCTACTTAGTGATGAGAATGGAACAGGAGTGAAAATCGTGTGTGTGTGTGTGTTAGGTAGGGGGAGATAATCTAAAGGCTCCCTCTCTATCTGGTAAATACATCCTGGAGGACTTTTTGGAAAGGGCATTTCAAACAGGGATGTGACACATTCCTCTGTTGTAGGAGAGCTGCATGTCACTGATACATTAATCTCCCTTACTCATTTTGATTATCAGTCATCCTTGCTTTGCCCCAAAATGGCCAGGGTGTTTCAAAGAGACGTTCTTTACTTTGTTTAATACATTCAAATGGTTGTATAATTGGGAGATTAAAAAACATTAATTTCTAAGGTAACTCAAAAAACACAGGAAGTGGAATAATTAATGCTAGTCAACTAGAATGGTGACAAACTTTTCTGACTTTTCTGTCAGTCACAATGCATGCCAGGTATCAGACAGCGTTTCATCAAGTATGGCGTTCAGATTCCATCCAGGAGAAAGCAATGGAAGGCTTTTTCCATGGCTAGTATTTGTCTTTTCATATGCAAGGCCATTCTGGGTACTTGGATTGAAGGGGCATAAGAGACAATGCCAACTTGTATAAGCACGCAGTGGATGCAAGTGGATAGTTGGACAGATACAGTGTTCCTGGTTTTATTGCTTGTTTGGTCTACAACACAAATGTTGATTTTTTTTAATGAATTATAAAAATCTTCATGTAAAAAGAAAAACAATATAAGGCCTGATTCTTCTCATAATGAAGTCAATGGGAATTTTAATGTTTTTTCACTAGAAGCAGGAGTGTACAGAGAATAATCACATGCAATGCATATATATAAAAGCCACAAGCAAGTCATTGGAGGTAGGCCCACACACACGATAACAGCCCTTTGAAATAAATATTGCTGGTGTTCAATTGCTGTGGTGGTGAGGACGACACAAGTACCTGGGTGGATGGGTAGACAAAACACCATTCAGAATTCTGGTTAAGTTGGAGCCAAAGTCTATTCTCCTTATTCGCCCTTCAAGACACAAATTATTCCACCTTCTGTTTTTCAGTGTGTTTGAGTACAGGAACAATGGAGGAACTTGTGTGAGTCAGAGGAGCAGGATTTGGCCAGAATTATTAACCAGAATAATTACAGTGTTCAAATTATACAGACAGCAGTCTTTGTTTCAAAGGACTCGGTTCATCTGTTTGGTTCCATAATTAACAATTTGACATTGATTTGATTACTGACTCCTTTTTAATATTGAATTCTGGCTCCCTCCTACCCCACTTGTTGGTCTTTTTATCTCTGCCATGAGAACATCATAGGCCATTGAAACCAAAAGCTGTGTTTCCATTTGTTTCAGTAGGCTTTGGATCAGGTCATATGGGACTGCCACTTATTTTCGTCTTGAGCGATTTCATTTCTTCAGTATGTATTCTACGTGGACACTTAGGTGGGGGACTTCCTGACATTCATGAAGTTTGGCTTGGCTTGGTGGTATGGCCCGACCATTTCTTCTTTATCAGATGATCACTGGCTCCTAACTTAGAAAATCCTCCTCTTGTATGCCCTATTATCAATCTACTCACAATGTTTTTCTTACAATGTAGTAACCAAATGAAAGGAATTCTTTGATGGTGGTCTCCTTCCATGTCCGGTTGTTTAGCTTGTTATTTTAAAAATAAATTCCAAAGTTTGTAAGTACTTTTGAAAAGGCAAAGAGCAGTATAAATGCTAAGTAAAATAAATATAATACACCATTTTAAACTATTAATAAAATGCCTGAACACTCTTCCAAAAACTTTAAATAATCCTCCTTTCTGAAAGAAACCTCATTATGAAGAGCCTGTGCTGCCCAGGAAACTAGCACACCTCATTTTACATAAAGCGGTGTAATTTGAAAGATGTACAAAATGCTGCTTGAGGGAAGGTTTCCCACTGATTGCATCTGGGCCTGATCCAGCCCTATCTGAAGTCAATGGAAAGGTTCCCATTGACTTTGATGGGCTTTGGCTCAAGCATTTAGTTCCTTTCTGCAGACATACCTAGATGACCATTCTCCACTGTCCTCTACTGAAAGAGTGGCAGTGTGCCTGTTTATAGATGTAGGAATACAGTATCTGAGTGGTAAAATCCCACATTTTCCAGGGGCAAGGCCTAGCCATTGTTGTATTTCCTTACAACTACTTCATGTTGTAGGTAGTGGGTTTGGGGAGGGGAGGGATTTTTTTGTTTTCTTTTTATTTATTAAATACATACTATATATCCTTGCTTGTTGACTGCAGTCTACTCATGTACTCAGACATACAGTGAGACCCACTGTGTTCTGGCCACCCTTGTCTCATGTTTAAACTAAGGGCGGCAAGTCTGCCTCCTGTTCGAATTTCCACATGCTGTAGGGTTTGGTGCATCTCACAATGCACTCTTTGGTAAAACTCAAACTGGAACTATCCAGCATGGTGCACAGAGGGATCTGGGGGCAGCTACTCTCAATGTAAAAGCTAAGGAGTCCTTAAAAGCTGGAGATTTGTGGACAGTGGAGGAATGTAAGAGACATGAGGGGCAGATCAGGAGATCTCCAGAGAGGAAGAGTGTTGCCTGTGCATTCTGGGAGGGGAGAGGAGCCATTCAATCTTACAGATGCTTCAAAACTGTTGCTTTATGTGGGTGTTGGATTAATTCTGACTACAAGTCCTTAATTCTATGCATATTAGGAAACAAAAGTTTGGGGTACAAAGTGGTGATGGGGGAAAAGTTTTCCCCTAGAATGGGTGGTCAATATGAAATTCAGGGAGGGTGCTGAGGAATCATCCATTTGTAAAGATGTGACTAATAAATTCAGCTAGATTTTTTTCCCCCTTAAAAATATTATTCTCCCAGGACATATTTCCCCAAAAATGTCCATCTCCTCTATTATTAGCAGTTCCTCTTCAGTTTAGTTAGCTTTCTGTTCTATTATATATTTTTTGAAATGCACAGCATTCTTTCATTAAGAATGGTACATTAGCAATTATCCAAACTGTTTGTAACAGCTTCCCCTCCGACATCCAGGATGGGTAAGTTAAAAGGAATAGAAGCCAGCTACATTGTGCTGACATGTTTCATTGAAACCAGTAATTACTGTGTGTGTGTGTGCGTGCGCGCTGACAAACACGAAATCAAATGGACTACAGCAAATGCATTAATTCTCTTTGCTGTACACATCCAAATTCCTCGCTGTGGTAACTCTTTTGACTTTGGCAGAGTCACATCAGCAATGAATTTGGCCCATTTTGTTTACTGTAATCATTATGTAGTTGCACGTGTGTGTAGGTATTAAATACTGAGCCAAATTGTGACATAGTGTGGCCACCTGCAATTCCATTGAAATCAGTGCTTACACGAGGTCTGAATCTGGCCCAGACGGCAGTGGATGGTGCTAGGTGACATTGTTTCATGTGTGGTATTTTTGACCCAGAGTACCCTGATTGTCTATTTACCTAAAAATAATGACACCACAATATATTGGAAAGACAAGGGGGGTGGGGTGGTCTTTAATTGGACCAGCTTCTGTTCTTGAAAGAGACAAGTTTG
Source organism: Mauremys mutica (assembly GCF_020497125.1). NCBI lineage: Eukaryota > Metazoa > Chordata > Testudines > Geoemydidae > Mauremys > Mauremys mutica. The sequence goes on from NC_059072.1 coordinate 65,370,398, forward strand.
TCTCTTTCGCCAACAGAAGTTGGTCCAGTAAAAGATATTATCTCACCCACCTTATCCCTCTCATATCCTGGGACCAACATGGCAACAATAACACTGCAAACAACTGAAATATATTATAGTTTTGAGTAACAAAAAAAAGTTAATTAAAGAAACTTGTAGGTGTGTCTGTCATCTTAATGGATCCTTGGGTGCTGTTTTCATTAGCACACTGAGGGTAAGTCTACACTACAAGACTATTTCGAATCTACTTAATTCGAATTTGTGGAATCGACCTTATGAAGTCGAAGTTGTGTATGCACACTAAATACACTAATTCGACTGTCTGAGTCCACAGTAACGGGGCCAGCGTCGACTTTGGAAGCGTTGCACTGTGGGAAGCTATCCCACAGTTCCCGCAGTCCCCGCTGCCCATTGGAATGCTGAGTAGAGCCCCCAATGCCTGCTGGGTGAAAAAATGTGTCGAGGGTGGTTTTGGGTAACTGTCATCATTGAACCGTCACTCCCACCCTCTCTCCTTGAAAGCGCCGGCGGGAAATCTGTTCGCGCCCTTCTCTGGTGGTTTACAGCTCGGACGCCACAGCACTGCGAGCATGGAGCCCGCTGCGATCATCGCTGCACTTATGGCCGTTGTCAACTCCTCGCACATTATCGTCCACCTCTTCCCCAGTCAGCTGCTGAGAAATCGGGCGAGGAGGCTCCGGCAGCGCGGTGAGGACAGGAAGTCACAGAGTGGCGCAGACCTGTCACAAAGCAGGGTACGCCGCACAGTGGAGATCATGGTGGCAATGGGTCAAGTTCATGGTGTGGAACGGCGATTCTGGGCACGGGAAACAAGCACGGACTGGTGTGACCGCATAGTGCTGCAGGTCTGGGATGAATCACAGTGGCTGCGGAACTTCAGGATGCGTAAGGGCACTTTCCTTGAACTCTGTGACTTGCTGTCCCATGCCCTGAAGCGCCAGGACACCCGGATGCGAGCAGCCCTGACTGTGTAGAAGCGAGTGGCCATAGCCCTCTGGAAACTTGCAACGCCAGACAGCTACCGGTCAGTAGCGAACCACTTTGGCGTGGGCAAATCTACCGTAGGGCTTGCTGTGATTCAAGTAGCCCACGCAATCGTTGAGCAACTGTTCTCAAAGGTAGTGACCCTGGGAAACGTCCAGGTCGTCATAGATGGCTTCGGCGCGATGGGATTCCCAAACTGCGGTGGGGCTATAGATGGGACTCACATCCCTATCCTGGGACCGGCCCACCAGGCCAGCGAGTACATTAACCGAAAGGGCTACTTTTCTATGGTGCTGCAAGCACTGGTGGACCATAGGGGACGTTTTACCAACATCTACGTCGGGTGGCCGGGCAAGGTTCATGACGCGTGTGTGTTCAGGAACTCTGGTCTGTTTAAACGCCTCCAGGCAGGTACTTTCTTCCCGGACCACAAAGTAACGGTTGGGGATGTGCAGATGCCTACAGTGATCCTCGGGGACCCAGCCTACCCGCTAATGCCCTGGCTCATGAAGCCCTATACAGGCGCCTTGGACAGTGAGAAGGAGCTCTTCAACTACCGGCTGAGCAAGTGCAGAATGGTGGTGGAGTGTGCTTTCGGACGTCTCAAGGGGAGATGGCGGAGCTTACTGACTCGCTCTGACCTCAGCGAAAAAAATATCCCCGTTGTTATTGCTGCTTGCTGTGTGCTCCACAATCTCTGTGAGAGCAAGGGGGAGACCTTTATGGCTGGATGGGAGGTTGAGGCCAATCGCCTGGCTGCTGATTACGCTCAGCCAGACAGCCGTGCCGATAGAAGATCCCAGCGGGAAGCGCTGTGCATCTGGGAGGCTTTGAAAGATAGGTTCCTCGGAGAGCAGGGTAACCTATGACTCTCCAGTTGATTTACAGAGAAGCTGAACCTGAGCCTGTTTCAGTGACTGTTGACTTCGATCTGCGGTTACATACCCCGTTCTCCAGGTTTCCCCCCTTCCAACACACGTTTTAAAATAACTTTAATGGAACACTGATTATTAATAAAGTTTTCTTTAATTATGAATTCCTGTTCAAGGGTTGAAACATGGATGCGGACTGTGGTGGGTACGGTGTGCACTGATGTCCAGACCGCTTCTACACTAGAGGAATGACAGGCTCCTGCTCCTACAGCGGTCTCTGGGGGGAGGACGGTTGCAGGTGGGTGTGCAGGAAGGGGTGGGTTTGCAGGAAGGGGTGAGGGGTGCCGTCTTTGGGACGGAGTTTGGATGCAGGCTCTGGACTGGGGGTTGGGGCGTAGGAAGGGGTGAGGGGTGTGTGGGAAGGGTGAGTATGTGTCCGTGGATGAGGGCTCTTGCTGGGGCTCAGGGCATCGGAGAGGCTCGTGGCTAGGGGGGAAGGGCATGGTAAGGGCAGCCTGCCTTGCCATTTGTGGATGTCAGGCGCTAGGACCCTGGGGCAGCATACACCTCACAGACTGACCCGGGGCAGCATTCACCTTCCAGAATGACCCTAGTGCCTAGTGACTGCAGTCTGTATGTGTCCTGCTGTTGATCCTGCCCCCAAGTCTGTACCCTGGTAATGGAGGCTGTCCTATGCAATTAAAAAACCCCTCCCCCCCCCTTCACACAAAGTCTTCTGACAAGGAAAACGTGACGGAAACAGTGAATAACAACAAACTACTTTTAATACTCAACTACACAGTGGGGGGATGAAACTTGGATTTGGGACTGGATGATCCAGGAAGGGAAGCACTTCTCATACTTTAGGGAATGAGAGCTGTTTGGTACATGAGCGCTCTGCTGGGGTGGAGTGACAGTTTTCACGGCCCCTAGCACCCCTCCTTCTTGTGATTTTTGGTGAGGGGGGGACAGGCGGTTGCAGATACAGTTCAGGGGGGCTCTCTGCTCCTGCCTGCGGTCCTGCAGAACATCTACAAGGCGCCGGAGCGTGTCCGTTTGCTCCCTCATTAGCCCAAGCAGTGTTTGAGTCGCCTGCTGGTCTTCCTGCCGCCACCTGTCCTCCCGTTCGCTGTGTGAGCGCTGCTGCTGACATAGGGTCTCCCTCCACTGTCTCTGCTCGGCCGCCTCGGCTCTGGAGCAAGCCATCAGTTCAAAGAACATGTCGTCCCTAGTCTTTTTCTTTCGCCGCCTAATCTGCGCCAGCCTCTGTGAGGGGGATGCCGGGGCAGTTCGTGAAAGACCCGCAGCTGTGTGATGGGAAAAAGGAAGTGATTTCCTTGAAAAGATACATGTTTGCGAACACTGAACACAGTCTAGTCAGTTTCTGTGAACAAGACCATACAGGGCACCTAGTCTCACGAGCTCTCAGGACAAGTTCGAGATTTCGGAATACGCTTTCATTGGCTGCGGTCTTGCACAGGAGATCGGACAAGCGGGGCGGTACAGCTGAATCCGTGTAGCAGCCAGGCCTGGTAAGCACTACACTATAGGCTGCTTAACAGTTAATGGATAGCTGTGCCCTCCCGCTGAAGGCAATCTGTAAAGCATAAAGTCTGACCCTGTTCCAGCCCCTCGCGGCTGTGCACGGGAAAGATCACTGTATGCTTTTCCTCTGTGGCCTCCAACACGTGACTGTTAAACCAAGGTCATTGCTATGCAAAGTAAAAGTCAAGCATTCACAATAGTAACAGTACACTAATTGCCCTAATTAGATGCAGCAGTCGCCGAACGAGATTACCCTGAGGCGGGTCACTCGGAGAGAGAGGATGCTGCTCGAATCCCTGCACAGACCAGGACCGTACGCTGCAATGCTGGTGGAGGCAATGATTCCGCTGTACATTAGGATGGCCTGGCGCGGAAGAGTGTGCTTCCACGGAGCACGAAATAAGGCACCTCTCCCCAGGAACCTCCTGCGGAGACTTTTCGAGCTGCTCTCCGAGAGCTTCGTGGAACTGTCCCAGGAGGATTTCTGTTCCATCCCTATATGTGTGGACCTTCTCTTTATATAGTATTTTAAGGAAAAGTTTTTATATAATTTTTACATATTTTTTATTCCTGTTTTTTAAAAAATAAATGTTTCCATGTTTATAGCACTTACCGACTGATCCTTCCCCTGATTCTGAGTCCGGGTTAACGGCCGGGGAGGGTTGGTAGGGGATCTCTGTGAGGGTGATGAAGAGATCCTGGCTGTCGGGGAAAGCGGTATTGTAAGCGCTGTCGCCTGCGTCGTCCTCCACAAACCCTTCCTCATCTTCCCCATCGGCGAACATCGCCGAGGAACTGCCCCTCGACACTATCCCATACTCAGAGTCCACGGTCACTGGTGGGGCAGTGGTGGCAGACCCACCTAGAATGGCATGCAGTGCCTCGTAGAAGCGGCATGTCTGGGGCTGTGCTCCGGAGCGTCCGTTTGCTGCTCTGACTTTTTGGTAGCCTTGTCTCAGGTCCTTGATTTTCACGCGGCACTGCGTTGTATCCTGGCTGTATCCTCTGTCTCTCATGGCTTTGGAGACCTTCTCGTAGGTCTTTGCATTCCGTTTGTTGGAGCGCAGCTCCGAAAGCACAGACTCATCGCCCCACACAGCGATCAGATCCAGGACTTCACGGTCTGTCCATGCTGGGGACCTCTTTCTATTCTGGGATTGCATGGACTCCTCTGCTGGAGAGCTCTGCATCGTTGCAGGTGCTGCTGAGCTCGCCCCGATGTCCAACCAGGACATGAGATTCAAAGTGCCCAGATAGGAAAAGGAATTCAAATTTTCCCGGGTCGTTTCCTGTGTGGCTGGTCAGAGAATCCAAGCTTGGACTGCTGTCCAGAGCGTCAACAGAGTGGTGCACTGTGGGATAGCTCCCGGAGCTAGTAAGTTCGATTTGCATCCACACCTAGCCTAATTCGAGATAGCCATGTCGAATTTAGCGCTACTCCCCTCATCGGGGTGGAGTACCGAATTCGAACTAAAGAGCCCTCTAGGTCGAATTAAACGGCTTCCTAGTGTGGACGGTTGAGCGGTTAATTCGAATTAACGCTGCTAAATTCGATTTAAAGTCCTAGTGTAGACCAGGCCTGAGAAAAGTAGTCATGAAATTTAAGACTGTCCATGAATGCAGTTAGAAGATGCATTTGAGTTCACATGCACGAATGGATTTACCTAGCCCTTATCCAAAGTCAGAGTAGAAGTGAAAGCATTGTATTTATTGCCTCAGTTACAGATTCAGCCTCTAAAAGTCGATAGATTACTGTAAGTGCCTTTTGTTCCTATCTTATTCTTGTAGTATAAATCAAATCATCCTTTTTGTGAGCTATAATCTTTACTGATCAGGCTCCCACTTAACCTGCTAATTGCTAAAAAAAAAAAAACCCTGTAATTACCCTCTAACCTCTCCTTTCCTTCTCTTTTAGCATAGTCTTTGATATGAGCCTACTAATCCAGACACCTACCTGCATTAAAGCCCATTCAAATTGCTTCTGGTGTAACAGTACCTCTTTGTAACTCACAAAAGTAGCGCCGAAGGGTATTGTGCTAATAGAATGGGTTTTTTTCCCCTAGAAATGGATTTCTTAGATGGAAGGCAATGCCTGCCTGCAGGTGTAGTAGAAACTATTGCTTAAATGATTAATACTAATATTACAATATATTGGAAAATTCACTAGCTATACCACAAAGTGCAAGCCGGGATAATTTGGAGTTCATTCATGGCTTTGCATAGTCAGAGACCAGAAGGCAGATAGCAACTTAGTCACAATCTGTTTTCTGGGTTCCCCCTTGCTTTGAGGTCTGTAGTGCAGCACAGTGTACTTCCTCTGGCATGCTGGTGTAGCTGCATTAGCTGGCAAACTGGAATGGGAAGGAAGGAGAAGAGGAGCCAAAGCCTAGTCTACTCCCCACCCTGTCCATTTGTTCAACCCTGCAGTGATTCCTCTCCTCCCTGTGCTTTAAACCCCCTTACTCCCTGCATGTCTGCGCAAGCCAGACCACAATTTGTCCCCAAATAATGGACTTAATATTTACCTCTTTGTATCTATTGCTTCCTAGTGTTTCCCTTGGGTGTGGGTATGTTGTTGTGAATGAACAGGGGACTTTGTTTTTTGCCAATTTTTCATTCTTTTATTTTTTGGAAGTGGATGATGGTTCCAGGCTGAAGGGTCCAATTGATTTCAGTTATCTGAAGGCATGTACAGTTCCCAGATGCCTTCAATGGGTGATTTATAAAGCAATAAATGAAATTAAAATATTTAATCAGGAGGGAACTGTCATGAGTGCCCATACCACATGCTTTCTCTCTCTGGCTGTCTCCTCTTCCTGGGTATAATTATAGCACTTCTTCCTATGTTCCCTTAGCAACAAATGAAAAGGTGCCTGGCAGCATTTCTGTCTTGGTCATGGGTATGTTGTGCTGCCCCAAGAGCCCTGAATTCCATTCAGAGCTTTATCTACTTACATATTAGGACTAGACCAAAGAACAAAGGGGAACTTGACATTCTACAGAGGAAGATCTAACACTGTAAGCAAAACAAAATCCCAGTGTTATACCAGACAAGGCTGATGAGGCTATTGCTTGATTTTCAAACAGTCACAGTACTACAGAAGATTACTCCTATCATTGAAACTCTCTGTCAAAATGTAGACGAAAAACACCAAAACCCTGGTTCCTAGATCTTGCAGGCTTTAAAATTTTACTGCTGTCCTCCTCAGAACACTTTGTTTTTAATACTAGTCAGCTCCCCTGCCAGTTTCTCTGACCTCTGGCACCCCAGCAAATCACAGGAAGGGAGGGCAGACAGTGTTTTGCTGCCTGCTCTACCTAAGGGATTCTGGCCTGAGAGCTCCATAGGAGCTGCTCCAGTAGAGGGAAGGGTATGGGCTGAATAGCATGTACTCTAGCCAGCCCTACCCAAACTATAGGTGCTGGAACTAGGGATGCTGGGGGTCCTGCAGCACCCTATGGCTTGAAGTGATTTCCATCATATACAGGGTTTACAGTTTAGTTCAATGGCTCTCAGCATCCCCACTATACAAATTGTTCCAGCACAGCTGACCCAAACTCAGAGATGCGGTGAACCCTCATATTCCGTACCCCAAAGCACCTCACCCCTGGCGGGTTTCCTGGTGGAGGGGAGCCTGGACTTGGGGTGAATTTAGCCTCTGAAAGAATATAGTTTTCTGTGAATTGCAACAAAGTATATGTATCACTGCAATTTTTATGTGATCAAAGGGATTCTTCTTAAACTCTAGCAGTTATCTACAGATTATAAATCTTAATAAGACCTAACCCCATTTCCAGAAAACATATTCACAAAGGTCACACCACGTGATGCCATGACAAAACAGCATACCGATCACCATTGTTATTTACTTGGTATTGCTATGGTACCTGTATCCAGGAAAATCCCTTCATTACAAATTAACAAGGAAAATGAATTCTCTGGATCCACTAACCAATGGGGATGGATAAAGGGGTTGGCAAAACCGACAAAATTCCGGCCATATCCTCTCTATGTTGGTTGCTTTCAGGCCCTTCCCCGGGGGCCTTATGCAATTCTTAATCGCCCCTGGGTCCTCAGTTCATTTGTTCACTGAGCCTTTATCTTTACAGCCAGGCCTATCAGCAGATCAAAGAGATGGGGGGCAGGAGGAGAGTTGTTTGGGGGGGGGGGGAAGGAAAACAATAGCTATGAATTATGTAGTTTATAGGCAGTATAGCCGATAGGTTACACTGTGTTAGAAAGAGGGTAAAGGTTAAGGAAGCATCCAGACAAGTATGCAGAACAGCCTACTTGCCCTAGGATAAAAGCTTCCGGAACCAATAACATCATGCTTTTCTCAATGACATTTTTAATTCCAATACCAAATGATGCCAGTTTCTGGCATAAAAAAACCAGCATAAACTATAATTGACAGTTCTGCTCAGTCCAGGAGAGGGACCATCAGAGCCAGCTACAACTCTCTGAATTTGTGAGCTGGTCTGTGCCAGGCCCAGCAGGGCATTCCTGTAACTGGCTCTACTGGCACATATTTCTTAAGGGAGCATGACAGCTGAGGACTCGTAGAGTGGGCAAAGCTTTGCCCTGCAATCTCCCTGTCCCCAGCAGTCTTCATGCCACCCTTGGATGCCTCCCTCCCACGCTGGAATGGTGGGGGAAATTCTCATCTGACTAATCAAAAGCTAAAATCTGACTCCTCTTCACTACAGCCAAATTGGATAGAATCTCTTTTATTCCTGGCCAATAGTTCCAAGACTGGGGCTCTTGTATTTACTATGTCCCTGGTCACAGGGCACACAGAAGCAATATGAAAATAAAGACCCAAGTAGCTCAGAAAATCTGAATTCCACGGCTAAAAGAACACATTGTCATTCTCAGTTTCTTAAGTTTAGAGAAACACAGCCACTTATGTTGAAAGGAGCCCTGTCAAATCAGATCAAACCAAACCAAACCAAACCTACTCTGTTCTTAAACAGTCTGGTACGATAATTAATCGTTCTTTTTTGTTCTGAACCAACTGTTCGTGCCACTCAAGACTTCATTGTTATGTTTCCCTAATATCTAAAGGCTTCAGCTTTTTAGAGCTCCAGTCATCCAATCCACTCTGTGGTTTTCTACTGTATATGTGTGGAAGCCTTCGGTCTAGGCTTTGCATGCATCTGGCCTAGTCATTAGAAATGCACGAGTTTGGGTCATGAAGAGTTGAAACAAAGGCATTGGACTTTAAATAAATAAGATTTTCCACCTCTGCTTGGTTCATGAAGGCCAAAATCTGTGTAACAGTGTAGTACTTTAAAAAACAAAACAAAACAGGCAAGCAGTCTATGGCTCTATAGTTATGCATCACCTGCCTGCCTTGTGTCTCTGGCTGGCAAAATAGGAAAGTATCTTGTTTCCCTCAAAAAAGAATAACATCTTTATGTAACTAAGGGGTCCAGTCTTCTCTCAAGGGCAATCTGACATTAATAAAATTCTTGCTATTTTGACATTTATAAAGGAGCTGGTACTGTAAAGCTGCTCAGTCCAAGATCTCATCAGAGATCAGTGTTTAGTGGAGTCTGTCTGATTTCATTAAAACCAACTAAAATCCATATATGGTCATAGGGGAAAGCTTAGCATTCACTCAGGGGGTCAGGGTGGAAAGAATGTTCAGCCAAATTTCCCATTTCCTTGTAGGTAGTGATGTTGGACCTTAGAGGAGCTAAATTACAGTTGGGCTCTTCAGGTGTTACGGCACAAACCCTACACGCACAGCACTGTGAATCTGGAAAAAAATCAATTTGAAAAAATCAGGATAGTGCCCATAGTAGGTAAAACACACTGGAGATCCTTTATTTATTTCCCCCTGGTCCCCTCTGGTGGATTGCTTGAAGACAGATTTCACATGGTTGTGAAGTTTTTGGAAACATCTTGTGTGGAGAACTGAGCTATGGACTACAGTGTTTGAATCAGATTTGGGTCAAAAGAGCTGGCCAAAATAAATTCTGACAGCCTATTGACTATGAACAGGAGTAGCCAGCTGTTGGGAGTACTGAAATCATCTAAAAAATGTATGTTTCCTGATGCAGCTTGGCTCTGCATCAGGAAACCAACCCCCGCCCCCAACAGAGAGTGACAGCTGTAGACAAATCTTTGGAGAGACTGAGTGCTCCTTTCCCCATTTCCAAAAACAGAACTGGCCTTGGCTAACACCCTCTGAGGGCTGCATTGATTTACATGCCAAGTGCTGCATCCAGAATACTTATTTGGTCCCAGATGGCACATAAACAGCTACAAGATTAGATCTGATAAGCTGCAAAGTTAGGCAGCTTTTTGTACTTCAATCTTTGTTATAAATAGATTTAATATTTCTTTGAAATCCACATTTTATTTGTCCTACGAACCTCTCAGTGCTGGATCTTTCTCTAATGCTCTGGGAGGGTGGCATTCTTCAACATGAAGAGGCTTTGATGGATTTAGAATTCCTTAATTTAGTCCTTTCCTGAAAATTTTATAGCATCATAGTACAGGGAGTGTTTGGAAGCTCAGCTCCCCTCCCACCCTGAACACACCCTGCCAAGAAATATGCTTGTCAGGACATTCTCCACGTAAGAAAATAAATAAATGTTTGTGTTCTAGCCTGTCAATATGTTACAATGTCCACATGCCCTGTAATATTGATATCCCTTATCTTTGGGGTCCTCACCTACAATTAATAGATTAGAAATCAGAGCTCTTCCATGCTGCCTTCACCCCTTCTCATTCCTTGACCAGGTTATATTACTTCAGTACAGTACCAAGAAAGGAGTGGTTCAGGACTGCATTTCTATTTTTAAAACTATAAATATCTACTGAATACTATAAAAGAACCAAGGGCAACCTTAGATGTGCCTCAATAAAAGTCTGCTTGAAATTATAATAATCCTGTAATATATATTAAAGGTCATGACCCTGCATGGCAGGTATTCACGGGAAAAGGCCAACTCCCTGGTATGATTAGCCTTTGAAATGTATTAGAAATGACTGGCTATAGTTGTAGGGATAATGCTGGACCTCCACTTTCTACCTTTGCACATTTTTTTTTTACCAGAGAGTTTATTTAATTAATACTAAGAAAAGATGGATTCAGTTTGTTGTTGGGTTTGTCTCAGCTGAGCATCTTTATTTCTCTGTGCTCATTGCAGCTGCTTTAACTAACCCTTTCACATAGTTCATGAGCTGGCAAGATGAAAAAAGGCAGGGTCTTTTTTCCTTGCACTTACTAATACTCTCAGTTGTGGGGTATTATCATTTCCCATTTTATTTTATCAGAGGGTATTTCTAAAAAAAAAGTTGTAAACGTTTAAACTAGGTGGCAAATATTAAAATTAGATGTTCAGTATCTGTTGAGGCACTAGAGATCTGTAAAGAAATAGTTGGAACATTTCCCCAACATTAGCACAACTGCCTATTTTTCCTAACCTTGTTCTCAGAAACACTTGAACCGTTTTGCACTGAAACTTTTTTTTTCTTTAAATGTAGCCTGACCCAGAGAATCTTCATGGAAAATTTCAGCTTGATTGGTAAGAGTTCAGCAAAGTTTTATAAGCAACTGAGAATAGGGGCTTATACTGCAAAGTGTCAGGCAACCTTAACTGTGGGTGTTGTTACCAGATTTCTTTACATTAATAACTTCTCTAAGTTAGGAATTTGTTCATATGGTGGAAAAGTTCGAATTTCAAAATATGAATGACTGAGGGTTGGTAGAGTTAGTGCGGTTAGTGGAGGGAGGATATCTGGCCTGCTTGAGCTTTGGTGCGTTGCGAGTTCTGGCCCCCTACTCTCTCTGAAGTGAGGATAACATAGGTGATAAATAGAATCCTGCTGCTGGCAAGCATGTATAATCTGAGGAGTAGGGCATTGCATATAGTGTATTTTATATATATGCTCACTAGCAGTGGGATATTCTTTTTAATATCACTGGGAGATTTAGGAGCAAAGTCATGAATTATGGGTTCACCTTCTCAGAAGTTTGTGTAGTGTTTTTGGATGTGTACTAATATTAAAGGAGCGCAATGCCAGATTGTCAGAGTTCACACACACAAAATGAATTGCATTTATATTCAACATTTATAATAAGCATGTCATAGCCACTGCAGCATATGATCAATATAAGCCAGCATTTCTGGATTGCACTTTCATGTCTCAAACTATAGTTAACCTGTCCCTCTGTAAAATGACTATAATGTTTACCTTTCTCTCTGGGATTGTGTGAGACTTAATAATACTATTTCATAAGCAGCTCCTCATCCAAAACAGTGCCAAAATCTCCACAGCCGTTATGGAATCTCTGTATGCAGGATGAGGCTGGATGTATTGTGACTAGTGGATTTCTTTCTACCAAACAGGTGGCTTTTGAATCCTGTCTGTACATGATGAAAGTCACATGGTATCTGAGTTTCCCCTCATTACTTCTGACCAATTTCACATTCTGTATCTGGTGTTAGATAAGCCTCTCTGTTGTGGCTTCATCCAGTTAGAATCCTCAAAGTGATTCATGTTTAATTTTTTTCTTGTTCTGCTTTGTTTCATTTTAATTATCTAATATTTAGCATGCTGGCATTTTCCATATTTCAAAATGGGATATCAAATTGGTGTTCTGTGTTATCGTCACCCATTTAGGGATGTATAGTACTTGCTAATAAAATAATCTAATTCATTCAACACTGTAGAAATATTCAGTTTGTGAATGGGGAAGGGTGTGCTTGTGCTGACTTGAGCAAGTATTTTCCTTGGCTTGGCAATGTATTACAACATTTTGCTTTTCCATTTTGGCATTAACTTTGTACAAAGATGGTTCTAATTTTTGCTGCGTACACTTTGCAGTCTCCCCGCTAACCCTTCAAAATACCAAAATGCCCTTCTGCTCAGCAAGGCAGACAAAACACATTTTAGTTTCTAGGCCAAGACACATTTGGAAACATTAGGAACCTTTTCTCCCCTGCTCTGTTTTCCTCACCCCTCTCTTCTCTTTCTGTTCAGCTAGTCTCATTAAACCCACAAAAATAAAAAATAAAATGGAGAATTAACATGATGTTTGCCACTAGTATGTCGATGTCTCTGCTTCTATATTATACCCCTTTCCTCTACCCTATGTCTGTCTTGCCTATAAGCTTTTCAGGGTAGGGATTGTCTGCTACTGTGTTTGAACAGTGACTAACACAATGGGGCCCCAGTCTTGGTTGGTCTGTACTATCTTTTCATATAAGGCTTACTGAGTGTTATACTTTATTCTCCCAAGCTACTCTACAGGTATCTATGTTATCCACAGTATAAATATAACCTGATGGAAGTTTTGATTTGAAATAATGTTTGTATTTAATTATTTCTAGGCACTGTAGTATAAATGTATAAAGAATATATAATGGCTGATCTTTGTTAAGGACATTTAGGGTTTGTTTCTACTGGCTTGCAGGTGTGCTCCCCTAAAGCATCAATCCACATACATTTGGTCTTTTCTTTTTCTTTTTCTTTCTTTTTTTTGGGGGAGGGGGGAGTTCTAAGGCCCAACAGGTAGGGGATCTCTGTAAACAAAATCCTCAGGTCAGAGCTGCAGTCACCCAAATTTAAATCTAAATTAATGAATGTATCTGGGATACTAAGTGTAATGGGGTATTCAGGATATTTGAGTATCATGAGGGGAATCCTCTTGAGTCAGTTTCACCCTGTTTCAGGCATGCCTGTGAGAGGGCAGGGAGAAGCTGTCAGTGAAGAAGGAGGAAGTACTATAGGGTTTATTTAAGAGTCTCTTCTGTTGATCCAGGCTTTAAGCTCTCAGGCTGGAGTTGGGTGGAAGGACTGGAACTCCCCTCACTTCTCAGTGGTGGAGGACAAGGCTAACTCTTGGAGTTCCCTAGTAGTCTATTTTTCCAGCATCCAAGGGAGCAGGGCAAACTGGGAACTTTAGTCCACTGTGCCAGCCATTTAGATCTGGTTGGAAAATTGTAATTACTTTCCATTAAAAATGTGATAGAAAAACAATTTTCCTTTTGTTCAGAAATGGTCATGTAATCGTTCAAGTTTTTGTCTATTAATTTTTTTTATTTGACTCAAAATGAATATGAAAACCATATTTCTAGTTCTAGCTTCTGACAAGCACTGTTGGGGAATGTAGCCTTTTATTTTATTTAAAGTGAATTTAGTGATGTATTACCCCACCGTGGGTTTGGCTCCAGTTGCTACAGTTTCAAGCTCCACAATGTGAAATTGCCTCTGGTGCTTTTCTCAAATGTGGAGACTCTAGGAACACATAAAGTCCAAAGATAATGACTTCAGACACAATCACTAGTAGAGTCTGATCTGTACTACAAGTTTTATTAAAGCAATAAGTTACAATTACCCATGCATATAGCAATCCTATAAAAACCTATGCAATAATTATAGCTGTAGTCATATTCACATCCTCAATGATATTCTAGGGTCTGATGGACCACTCAATAGACAATCATCGCTAGAGGGATAGTTCCTGCTGGGGTTTCCTGTGGGGGCATCCCTTGGATCTTCCCACTTTTACCCAACCATGGAACCCTCTTTTATATTGTAATTCTGACCACATCTAACACCTCATGAATATGCATAAAGGTGTCAACCCTCTTTTCCTTATCTGTACTTCCACACCCCATGAATATTAGGGTGCCACATTTTTCATAGGTTGTTTGTAATTCCTTTTATTCTTATTAGCATTTATGCATGACATGTATCCTGTGGTCAAGACAGACATTCAAAGATGTTACTATCACGTGTCTCATGGTCTTGGACAATACATTGCTGTCTATTGCAATCACCTATTGGCACATCTTTACAGCAACCTTGTGACCTTATGCACATAGGGTTACCCCTAGGTTACTCACTCATGTTAAGCATTCTTAAGCCTATGTCCTAGTATGGCTAAATTAAATCTTACAGGTCTCAGCCTGTAGGCCTTGTGTTTCAGTCATGCTTTACTTATATACCTACTACACACTCATCACTCCTAAATACTTATCAGTGTTATACTTCTATATCCCACAACTTAAATCTCTTTAGCATACATTGATTATATATGAAATAGCATATACATTGACCATAACATTACATAATACAATAACAAATGGATGATGAAATGAACTAATTGGATACAGGAAATAGATGATGTAAATAAAACAGAACTCAGAGAGATTTGGAAGAAGTGGTCTATCTGGGTGGGGCATCCTGAAAGGCGCACACCAGTGAATGTTTTTTTCATCCTGGTTAATTTGTAATCCTTTTCTGTGCAATTGTTTTGGGCCATACACCTCCAGTGATCCATATCTGGAAAGTTCCATGAGTTTTTCTCTCTGTTGGAGGAAATAAAAATCAAAATACCCAGCCAAGAGAAACTGTTCACATAACACATTCTGAGGACTTGCTTTTATGTTGTTAGTTAGCCTGCAACATTAAGAATCCAGATATTTTCCCCTATATTCAGTTTTCTGAACTGAAGCTAGCTAGAGGTTTGTAATGGAGAATTAGTCTTGCTACACACTCATGTTTTCTAATGCAAAAGCTTTCTTCTTGTCCTACAAAGTCAACATTTACCAACTGTCACCACAAAGTGGTATCTGGCTATTCTAAATATTGTATTTTCACAGATAGTGCTGTGTGGTAACTCATGTTGAATGTTAACCTTATAATGGGAGCCACTTGCCTGTTGTTTGACTTTATCTTGGTTGATTTAATCAATTCATACAAAGGTATAGGGAAAGAAATATAAGGATGCACAGTCTTCTCAAAGACTAACCCCAATTTTTTTTTCTAGGACACCTGTAGGACAGCTATTTAACAAGGAATTTAGGGAGAGAGAATGGTGATTTATTGTTGATTAAATACAAAAAATGGGGTACATCTTTCCATTAAACTTGTCAATTTATCTTGGCATGAGAATGAGGATCCTTCATAAGAGACTGTATATGCAAAAGAATGAAGACATTCAATAGCAATCCCCATGGAGTGTATCAAGATAGCGATCTAAATCGTTCTTTGTATTAACTTAGAATCAGCATGAATGCAGTGGAGACTTTCTTTGGAGCTCAGCATACAGTGAATGATAGCCTGTCTGTGATCCATGGCAATTGAGTAATGGAGATAACAACATATAGCACCAATATCCAAAGAACCACTAGTCAAGCCCGACAAATAATGTAGCTTCACATTGATTGCACGCCATTTAATCAGAGTGATGCTCCTACATGCTAAAGACATTCAGGCAAGCACTATTAGAAAGTGACCCTATTAGCACAATACACATGGAATATATCTTCCAGATTTCAGATCAATACTATCCCAGGCAGAAACAATATTTAATTCAGTCTGAAATCAACTTTTGAAATTGAATGTAATTTAAATGTGTATGAACGACATGTAATATTGTAAAACCTACATTAAGGTGGAAACCAGAGTTGACTATGTTTGATTATTGCAATGCAACAACCTTTTTCACCATAGTAAAATATGGGGAAAGCCATTCAAAAGGAAATAGTGGCTCTTACTGCTCTGGCCTCTTGTGAGGCTTTGCAATGGGTGTAAAATTAACCCAGTGCACCTCTGTCATTGAGCCTGATGATTGCTTTAGCAATAACAACTGAGGTGCAGGGCATTTTCTGGGGATTAATGACAATTTAGGAGGAGTTGATGATCCAGATCAGCCTATTAACCCCATTCAGTCATTAGTCCCTAAAACATAGCACTGAAGTCATTACTGTGATCATAGAATATCAGGGTTGGAAGGAACCTCAGAAGGTCATCTAGTCCAACCCCCTGCTCAAAGCAGGACCAATCTCCAGACAGATTTTTTTCCCCAGATCTCTAAATGGCCCCCTCAAGGATTGAACTCACAATCCTGGGTTTAGCGGGCCAATGCTCATTATTGCTTGTTATAAGGTGAAATGAAGGGGAAGAGAAAGGAAGGCGAAACAGGCATACAGATATGTTTAATGAGATAATTTTAGTTTCAGTGGAATTTAGGGCTCGGCTCAACTCAGCAAAGAACATATCCTTATATTGAGCATGAATGAGTTCATCTGTATTCAGCTAAGCATTTGGGGCCTGAGCCATAGCCCACTGAAGTCAATGGAAAGACTCTAATTCACCTTAATGGGCTTTAGAGCAAGTCCCTTTAAACAGGTGAGTAGTTCCAGTAACTTCAATGGGACTTACTCATGTGCTTAATAGTTTTGCTGAATCACAGGGCCTCAGTGATTGAATGTTCTGTGCATTACACTAATTTATCAGATTACTTGACCCTCTCAATGCCTCTCAGCATTCAGCTGAATTAACGGTGGTCCTATACTAGCTTTTACAATACTTTAGGTAGCCTAGATCTTCATTTCCTTTCCATGTAAAAGTATCGCTCATTTTAGTTCCATGAAGTCAGTATAGCACACTTTCTTGAAATTGTTTTGCATTTCTTGCTGCGGGATGAGAGCCGAGTTTGCCATTCTTGTTCAAAACTACTGTTCAAAATGAAAAAACGATGGGGACTGTCTCACAAAGTTACATATATTTTACCAAAACCCTCACTTTTTAAAAAACCTTGGTATTTGTATATAAATTAAAAGTAACGGGCATTAGCAGGAGTCATACTTCCATAGAGATTAATAGCTTTGAAACAATTTTCCAAGATAAATTGTGCACAAATTTCCCATTAAAAAGATCAGTCATAATTATTTCTTTTCCACGGTATTTGGACTTGGTTGAAGAAAACATACCTATGATGGTATCACTACCCTAACAATCCCAGTCTCTATAAATACCAACATTTCTCTTTGTTCCCCTTATACAGCATCACATGGGAGTGATTGTGTAAGAGGAACTTGTTCATAGCCCTAATGTCTTGTGTTGGAAAAACTCCCTTCAAGACTCCAGTGATATGTAACAGTCAGTAGCATTATTGTTGTACAACATTATTTCCATGTTTTGGGGAAACTGAGATTTATATTCCTTTTTGTATGGAAAAATTTAGGCCAGCCCTTGAGAAATAAGATGCTACAGGCCTGCTAAGTACCCTGTATTAGCAGACCACTTCTGAAAATGTGGGCCTCCATTTTCTCATATCCCTTGCACACACTGATACTTGCTCTGGAGGATGAGATAACCATAGCCTTTCGGACTTCAGAAACGACAGCATTCATTGAAGGGCAGGAGTAGGAATAGTTTCTGGATCACTAATTTAGTCTGAATTCTAACAATTTCTCTGCTTACTCATGGGGACCAGCCACCTGTCTGTTTCTGACATCACATAATCTGTTCCCCAATACATAAGAATGGCCCTACTGGGTCAGACCAAAGGTCCATCTAGCCCTGTATCCTGTCTTCCGACAGTGGCCAGTGCCAGGTGCCCCAGAGAGAGTGAACAGAACAGGTAATCATCAAGTGATCCATCCCCTGTTGCTCATTCCTAGCTTCTGGCAAACAGAGGGTAGGGACACCATTCTTGCCCATCCTGGCTAATAGCCATTGATGGACCTATCCTCCATGAATTTATGTAGTTCTTTTTTTAACCCTGTTATGGTCTTGGCCTTCACAACATCCTCTGGCAAGGAGTTCCACAGCAGCAAAAAGGGAGTCCCCTTATTTAAAATCCATACAATGTGCCATTAGTCTAGCCTAGCCAAAGACTAGAGAGGAGAGGCCTATTTTGGGATTAGTACAGTGCAATCATTGTACTTATCCTAATATGCAGAAGTTCCATGGGAAATGGTCCAGTCTTTTAAGTTGGGGGTGCGGTGTGAGTAGAAAGGCAGACTAGAACTGTTGAAATGCAAATAAGCAGCACACTACAGGTAAAATTTTCAAAAGTACCTAAGTCCCATTTCCAAAAGTGACTTGGACCACATTTTAAAAAGGTATTTAGATGCCCAAAGATGCAGATAGGTGCTTAATGGGACTTTTAAAAGGACCTAGGTACCTAAATCAGACACCTAGTCAGACATCTAAAGAATGTTGTTTCAAAACCAGAACCCAAATCCTTAGTTTATGTCTGACCCTCTCTCTGTATAATGGGATGAACTCGGGTCTGAACACCCTCAAATTTGGGGTACTTCAAAATCTAAACCCATTTCTAGATACATAGACTGTTACCATAGAAGAATGGGTTCATGTTCCCACAGCCCACAGATGCAGAGATATTTATTTCCAGAGCTAGAGACCATGAAAAAAATTCTTGTCTTATCAGACATAGTGAGTGGACAGAGTGGAGAGTAGAAGAAAATGGAGCAAAGCAATCCCTCACAAAAATATTCCAATTGTATAGAGATAGGTTGGGGATCCCATACCTCAGCAGTATGATAAGCAAGTTTTTCTTAGTATATTAGTGATTGTTTGGTGAGCACATTGCCTGCTTGTAGCTGGCTCCCAGCATTAGGCTTTCACAGTCCTGAAGTTTTAAAATTCCACCTGGTCTTCAGGAAAGAAATGTTTTGCAGTTTTTTGTTTGTTTTTGTTCTGTTCTGTTTCCTTTTTTTTTTTTTTAAAGGAACTCAGTGTTATCAAGAGAAATTCACTCTAAAAGGTGGAATTTTCAGGCTCCAGGAGTATAAACATGTGTATGAGGTTTCTCTCCTACTCTCAAACAACAAACTGATGACTGAAATCTGAGGGAGGAGCAGAGACAGCAGCAGTTAAACCTGAAGCACATTTAAGGAGAGGGCAAAGGGCATTAGCAGATCATAAACTCATCAACACACCAACTGCAACTAAGTAACCGGGTCTTGCACAGAGATCGCTTTCTCAAGGACATTCAGTGCCAGAATGCACACAATTTAATATATGAAAGAAATGGCTGTTTTTGTTTAGCTCACCTCAATCTTATTTTCCAGCTTGTTTTCCTCAGATGCCTTAATTAGCTTTCTTTCTGCCAAATTCTCTCCATCTCTATACTAATTCTTTGTAAAGCTTCCTGACTGTGGTGCGAACATTAGCTGCTAAATGAGACCAACCGTAGGCCATTTGTCTTTTTATCAAGAGCCCCAGCAAGGTGGACAAACATTCCCAGGTGGAAAGCAGAACAGAGTAGTGTGGAATGAATTCCCGCCTGATGGCTTTACTACATGCCCTACTACTCACTCTGCTATAAACCTCTTGTCTTCCACATGACCCTGTCATTAACTGTACTGCATAAAGTAACAGTTAACTGAGTCGGGGGGGGGGGGGGGACTTAAACTAAACAGAAACCACACCACCTTCCCCCCACACAATAGTCCTAAATAAATCATCTTGGTGAAGTAATCAGTCTAAGCACATTGTAACAGTATATCTCTATAATATAATGCTTTATATATACTGAAACAGTCCCAAAAGGGTTGTCTGGAGAGTTTCCTCTTATCTCTGAAAAGGGTTTCTTTATTTCTCATCTGATATAGGAATACAGTCCAAATGGAAAGAAAGACACAGTTATAACAAAAATTACTAAACATGTCCATAAGTTGCAAAGCAAAACATGTAAATGAATCATTTTTTAAAAAATATCTGACCTGCTATAATGAATATGAAATTTAATGCCACCTGATTTTTCCACATGTACAAAAAGCTTTAAAGACAGATTGGAAAATCATAACAAATCTTTTTTGTTTGCTATAGCAAAACTGTTCATCTTGTCGTCTTTCTCATTACATACTGAGTCATATGCCCCAGAGGAAGTAAAAGGAAGCATACCATCGTTAATATATGTTATAAATTATACCTCAGGACATGTTCCACTTCCAGAGATGAAGCTATAAAAAAACAGTTTCTCTGAATAAAAGTGCCTGCCCTGCGATCCGCTGTCACTTGGTTTTAGAGCCTCAGCATTTTGAAAAATGATACAGTTTGGGATAGTGCTGAAACACAAAGGGTGACATGCACAGTAATAAAACAGGTCTTTCAAAGGGTATAAATTAACTGGTCCCCCAGTCTGTATCTACCTCCCCACAAAATGTGAACTTGGTATTGGTAGCTGACTTGATATTGGGAGTTAAGTCCAAGGTCTTAAATTCAGGAAGCCTGTGGCAGAATCAAGGATAGAATCCAGAACAGAATCCAGGTCTGCTTGAGCTTTAGCAACAAAGATGTCCTTTCCCTGGTGGAGAATGGGGGGAGTAGTGACTAGGTGTTGAAGTGAGCAAGGTTCATCTTTTAGCTTTGACACCAAATTTATATGAAGACAACTATCTTCCACACGGGGGGCGGCCATGTAAAGCTCAAGCTGCAGCTTGCACCAGAAGGGATCCTGCCCTCAGTCTGAGGTGCCAGCATCCTGGAAGGGGACTCCGCCACAGAGAAGGACCTACCAAAGCTGGTTTGTAAAGGGTGTGCTATTTTATTTTTTTACTGCACAAATTTATGAGGCAAACATTAAGCAGGAATATGGTAGGCCAGATCCAAGGCCACCAAAGTCAACCAAGAGCCTAACACTGACTTCAGTAGGGTTTAGATAGCAAGGGGGAAAGAAAAGTAATATATGACACAGAGCAAATGGCATATGAGTTTCTAATTACAGGTCAAAGTCAAAAGGCAACTTCCTATGGTAATCTTGTACAACGTTATCATCATTATTAATTTGTATTACTGTAGCTGGAGTCTTCGACTCAGATCAGGGCTCCATTGTACTAGAGACTGTACAAATACCCATTGAGAGACCATTCCTTTTTCAAAAAGTTTACAATCTAAATAGGTAAGATAGACAAAGGAAGGAAGGGGAAACAGAAGAGCATAGATTAAGTGATTTGCCCAAGGTCACATGGTAGGTCAGTAGCAAAGCAGGTCTCCCAACTCCCAGTCTGATGCCCCCTACCATTAAGCCATGCTACCCTAGTTACACAGCCTAATTATGAAATCTTCACTAGATTTCTTATCTTTATTTAAAAACACAAGGACAGTTTCTGATATCTACCAAAAATCATCTGAACATTCTAATTAACTGCTGGGATTGTTTTTAAATTGATTTTTCCTAAATAAGAGCGATCTGTGGGTTTTTGCACTGCAGGCCCAGACTTTGTTCTGCCCTTTTTTGATTTTCCATGCACATGTGTCTTCCTTGGGGCCAGTGCTGCATTTTTATATAGCATAGTACAAATTAGAATTCGGTTTAATATAGCACTTCACCTATTCAAGGTATCCCAAAGTGCTTCGCAATAATGAATTACTAATTAGCAATGCAATAGCTTTGCAGGCAAATCTGGCACCTGATACATGCTCAGCAATTGATCACATACAACTGAGGACATTAGAACATGTTGTATGGTGAGGGAATGTGGGCCAAACATTAGGTATATCCCCCTGCTCTTCATTTTTAATAACCTGGGATATTTTATAGCTGAACAACCATCAATGTTGGGCTGTAAGGTTTAGTAATTATTTGAAAGACAAAATTTCAAAGTATGTATCAGTCCATTAATATTGCATTGTGTATGGTATAAACCCCAGGCAGCCTGTCTCCTCCCTCATGCAAGGGTTTAGATTATATCCCCCTGCATTTCAATGTGAGATATAAAATGACCCCCAAAAAAGCATGATTATGCATGAGACTTACTTTTACATAGTACATTTCAGCCATAAACGTCTCAAAACACTTTATAAAATGCTCGGTGCACTTAATGAGGCAGGAGTTCTGTGGAAAAAGTAGTATGTGATCATGTAATCACTGTATCATAATGCATATGCACAAAGGGGCCTAAAGATGGTTGCACAGATAATAGGCCCCTGGTGGCTGGCACAAAGAACGATATGGAGATGGGATCCAGTGCTAGGGGTTGTATCTGTGTAGGTCAGAGTTAATATTTGAGTTTACATTTTCATTGATATGATTGAACATATTGTGACATTCCATTCCATATTCCTTATAAAAATATGCTTATGATATGAATATGACATAACTAAGATGTACTTTGTGATTTACTGAACGTGATTATCCAATTTGTATGCCTGTATAATTTCTGTATCTGAAGTTAGGAATATTAACTATGTATCTGTATTAGGAATGTGTTACTTTGGGTGTTAACCCCAACCAGCCCATTAGGTACAACAATGGAAAAGCCAGACAGGGCCATTAGCAGAAACAATGGATTGTGAAAGAGCTGTGTCTTCTTGTGGACGCTGGAGACAGCCTACGAGCAATGGCTGCCACAGCCATGCAGAGACATGGGTCTGAGTCACCTGGTGCTGGATAGTCCTCCTCCCCTTTCGGAATGCTAGTGCAGCGGCCTTTCAAGACTTTCTGTCATCTGCCTACAACAATATCTAGGCTGAAAAATACTATTTGTAACCAATTTCTTTAGTAAAACTAGCTTAGTTTGTGTGTTAGGTTTCATTTGCTTAGGGTACGTCCACACTACCCGCCGAATCGGCGGGTAGCAATCAATCTATCGGGGATTGATTTATTGTGTCTCATCTAGACGCGATAAACCAATCCCCAAACGTGCTCCCGTCGACTCCGGAACTCCCCCAGGGCGAGAGGCGGAAGTGGAGTTGACGGGAGAGCTGTGGCCATCAATCCCGCGCTGTGAGGCCGGGAGGTAAGTCAAAATAAGATATGTCGACTTCAGCTACGCTATTCCCGTAGCTGAAGTTGCGTATCTTACATCGACCTCCTACCCCACTCCAGGTGTAGACCAGGCCTTAGTAATCAGCTTTGTTCTGTTTGCTACCCCTTTTACCACTTACAATCTGCCTTTTGTAGTTAATAAAATTTGTTTTGTTTATAATATAACCCAGTTTCTGTAATTTCTAACTGGGGGCGGGGGGAGAAGTTGTGCATACCTTCCTCCACATTAAGGGAGGAGGCAGATTTCATAATATACCTCTGGGCCTTCACTCCAAGGGAGGTGGACACTTGAGTGCTGAAGCAAGTCCCCAGGCCTGAGACTTCCCAAAGCTGATCTGCAGCTGGGTGTGGCCCTGCCTGTGTGTGTTAGAAGAGTCTGTAATATCCTGGCTCAGCAAGACAGGTTAAAGGGGGCGCAGGCTGGCAGAACAGGTAGACTCAGTGGTATCTCAGCACATCAAGTGGCTTCCTAAGGGGCATAACCCATCACACATATTTAATTGGAAAACATGATTCTATTTTTTGATTGTTTCCTTGAAAAGATTATGTTTTAAACTGCCATTGAAGTCAGGATTTGTTGTAAATCACAGTGGAGAATGTGTATCATTCATGATTCATCATGCACAATTGAATTCTAAATTATTCCTTCCTTTATAATTTCACTTGCATGTTTCTATGGAAGCAAGAATCAATACACTCAGAAATAAAGGCATAGTACATTACTTTTATTGCATTTCTTTGGAAGATGTCATATATAACGACAGCTTTAACTCTCAGCAGCATATAAAACTGCCCCAAATAAAACATGAATCAATCAAATTGGAAAAACAAATACATATTAGACCCATGACATACATCCAGATTCAGGACTGCTAGATTTGCTTTGGCTAAATCTTGTTAAGGGCTCAGTTCTACAAGGGGCTGAGTACTCTGGCCTCCTCCAGCAAAGCACTTAAGCACATGCTTAACTTTAAGTTTGATCGTAGTCGCATTAATTTCTCACTTTGGGACATTAAGTAAATGGGGGTACTCACATGCTTAAAGTTAAACACGTCCTTAAGTGTTTTGTTCAGCATCCCACAGGTTTGAGCTCAGAATAAAGTGATGAAGATTAAAAACATTTGGGGTTGAAGTCATTGAGTGCTACTGCCAGATCTTTACCACCTGTACCTGCCACCCATTTGGAGTGCGTCTTTACCTTTCTAAGGGTATGTCTGCACAGTAATGGAAGGTGTGATTGCAGCTATTGCATTCGTTTTAATCTAGCTAGCACAGTTAAAACTAGCAGTGAATACACGGCTGTGCAGACTTCAGTGTGGGCTAACAATGTACCCTGGTGCTGTACAGCCCATACGGAAGCCTGTGCTGCCATGTCATCACTGCTACTTTGAGCCATGTTAATCAAATTAAAGCTAGTGTGGTTTCACTAGCTGTAACCACACCTTCCATGGCAGTGTAGACATACCCTGAGAGGCATCACCTGCCAGGACCAATTTTTCAAAGATATTAAGGTCGGTCATTTTGAAAATCTCACTAGGCACCTATCTTCACTTTTAGGCACCTAAATACCTGTAAAAATCTGGCCCTCAGAGCATAAATAAGGAGTGAAGATCTCCGTACCAGTGCAGAGGTGTGTGTGTGATGGTTCTCTGGGCACCCAGGACTGAGAGTCAACTCGTTACTCTGCAATGTGATGTTGACCCCACAATAGCCTGGAAAGGGTTAATGAGGCTGAGATGGGGCCAATTAACCGGATAGAAGGCCTAAGCAACCCCAATTGATGGAGCACAGCTGAGAAGGAACAGGAGAGGCTGCTATAAAACCAGGAAGTTGGCAGCACAAAATGGCGGCATGTTAGCTAGAAACAGGTTCTTAGAATGTGTTCTGGAGGCTGTACGTAAATCAAGCCTGCCCTAGATAAAGGAATGTGGATTCCCCTGTCTGACTGGCAGGCAGAGGACAATTAAAGGACATTTACGTATGAGGTAAACAAAGCCATCAAGCTAACAAGCAGGAAAAGAAACCGCTTAGTAGAGTCTTCACCCCCAGAAAGCTTTCCTGGCTGTTCAGGCAGAGGCAGCGGACTTTGGGTAATATAAGGGGTGCAAAACATCATGAATTATCCATTACTTAAAAGACAAAGAGGCCAGATCTCTTGAAATGTGTGAAAGGTGGATCCTTCAGCCATTTGGGTAGAAGTATCTGGGTGAGAAATTGCCTGGGACCAGGACTGCAATCTGTTAACCTTTAGACCCTAGAAAACTGTATATTTTTGTTTTGTTTGTAACCATACCTGTCTCTTTCTGTTGCTTAGTATCACTTAAATCACTGCTCTTTATTAATAAACATATTCTCTTTTTATTTCAAAACCACTTCTGTGCTATGTATTAATGAGAGGTGTGAATCTTCAGCTAACCTAAGAGGCTGCTGTGTGCACTGTCTCTTTGGAGGCTGCAAATTTAATAATTTCTGGGAGTGTTACAGTGAGAGAGCCTGGGCCCTGCAGAGAGACGTCTCTGGGGAACTCAGAAACTGGGGTTCACTGATTGTTACCGGCAAGGCTTACGCTGGCAGCATCTCAAGGAGTTTGCTGGTGAGGAAGACCAAGTGATTATGGCATGGAGCTGACACACAGCCTAACCTCCAGTAAAGCTCACACTCTCTCTGAGGCAGAGAGATCACATTGGCTTACAGATCTGGGCTGCCCTTAACAGAATGTCACAGCATTCCCCTGGGCTAACCAACCCCGATACTGACTACTCACAGAAATTTCAGATCCTCTGTCCCCAAGGGCACAGTGTGCCCTAATTTACCAGTTTTATCTTAAACCACTGCTCCTGTAATCCACACAGCACTTGTAAGCACTTATAATAAAATGAAAGGTTTGTTTAAAAAATAAAGATTTCTCTAGAAATGGTGGAAACAAGGGGTTACAACACAACAACCATAACATGCAAACCTGGATGTAAACTTCTCAATAGTTATCTTTCCTATCTAATAAAGGAGATTCTTTTCCTTCCACCACCACCCCTCCCCGCCCCAAAAGAGTTCAATGTATTGCAAAGCAGGCTGGTTTTTCAAGAACCAGGATCTGAATGTTCATGAAAGACTCTCGCTGTCCCACCAGAGGTTTTCCTGTGTGAATGGCTCCAGAGTGCCTTTCCCTATATTGTTATACTGCAGGCAGTCTTTCTGTTCACAGGCAGAGTGAATCCCTGCCTTATTGCAGAGTTTCTTTTCTACCTTTAAGTGGTTTGGATTGTTGTTGTCTCTGATGGTTTTCCATTGACTGTGGTGAGGGTAGACAGTACCTTACATTACCTTGCTGGCTGACTAGGGAGGGGTGATAACTCCCTCCTACTTTGAATGGGTCATCATCAAGCCATGTTACCTACTGGTGACTAATTTCTATTCCTAGTCTATAAAGCAAACTTTAAGTATAAATAGATTATTCCTTAAATAGTACCCCAAAATACATCTCCCAATGACTGCAGCTTGACAAGTTATGAGCCTTCTGTACATAGCTTACATGTTACTCTTTATGGACAAATATCCTGTAAGATGTTTGGTGTAATGAGTTTGTCAGGTCTGAGGTCAGAGTTGATTGCAAAGAACAGGGGATCCTTTCCCCAAGACGTCCCTATCACAGGGCCATCTTCAGAATCTAAGGTTGGATGAAGTTGGTAAGATGCTGTTATACCTGCTTTTTTCCCCTTGGCTTGCTCCTTCATAGTTCTTGGCCTATGTTATGTGGAGATGATGTAAAGAGATAGCTGTGTGCCATTAACTTGTTCATCTGAGGATTTTTTAGTTTTCTAACTGAGAAAGGAAGCTTGCTAACTGACTTCCCAGTGGGAAATTGGCTGAAGTGTCTGTATACTACAGACTAGTGTAAAAACTACCTACAGAGAAATAATTCAGCACTGAACATATGTTTAAAATTGGCTTTTAATTTAGCCGTAACTAGAGATTAACTATTATCACTGAAAATGAGTTCTAATGTCTTTAAAGGTGGTGCAGGGACTTTAATCAGAGAATTTACTCATGTAGAGTCTTAGGATTTGTCTACACTTGAAACACCACAGTGGCATTGCTGCAGCTGCGCTGCTGGAGCGCTTCACTGTAGACACTACCTATGCCAAAAGAAGGAGTACTCTCCTTGGCATAGGTAATCCACCTCCTGAGAGGCAGTAGCTAGATCAATGGAAGAATCTGTTGGGGGTAGGTCAGTTTAGCTACATCATTTGGGGGAGGGTGTGTGTGTGTGTGGATTTTTCACACCCTGAGTGATGTAGCTACGCCACTGTAAATTCCTAGTGTAGACCAGCCCTTAGCAGCTCATGCAAAACC
This sequence comes from Mauremys mutica, assembly GCF_020497125.1. NCBI lineage: Eukaryota > Metazoa > Chordata > Testudines > Geoemydidae > Mauremys > Mauremys mutica. The sequence goes on from NC_059072.1 coordinate 65,397,720, forward strand.
AACCTTCCCCCTCCCCGTAAAAAAACCAACAACAACTCATCTTAAACTCTTGCATATGTCCCTAAGTGCCCCTGGCAGTTGAACGAGGACTTGATTAAAAAGAACTCCTTTCCTTATGATTGTAGCTTCCTCTGTCTTGCAAAGTAAGCAATGTAATAATCTCGAACTTCCTCTATTTTTATTTTCCATGGACTCAGTTAAACTTAGTTTCTAATTTTGTTCTTATAAACGGAAAGTACACAATGAAACTAAAATTACATTTTATTAAACACAGGTGGTCTTAAATAGAATATCAGTATCTTTCTTGAGTGGATTTATGTACAGTAGCTTATTTCCTATAGGAACCTCTGCAGGTGAGCAGTGCATTGACCTGTAACTGAATCGATTCAATAAACAGCTCAGGACTCCAACACTCAATGAGTCTCTGTTCAGTCCTTCTACAGGAGCACACTTTGACCCTTCACAAAGAGAACTGAGGCTGGCCGCACAGTGGAAGGCAACACACTAGGGGTGAGATTTTCAAAGGAGCCTTCTGGAGTTAGATGTCCAAATCCTGCTGAAGTTCAAGGGGAGCTGGGTGCCTTTGTCTTGTTTAGGCTCCTGTGAAAATCCCAGAAACTATCCAGAATTTTTCTTGTTATGAAATCAAGTCAAAACCCACAAATGTTCCAGCTGTGGCAGAAATGCTATCTGTGATTATGTGACTTAGTCTCACCAGGTCATCTGGGAGGTTTTAGGCCCAGATCCACAAAGATCTTTAGGCACCTAGATCCAAGATTTTGGCTGCACTATAATCCCCAAAACCCCTATTTGGTTGCTGCCTAACCCTGTAGGTGCCTAAATTCACTCAGGGCCAGTGGTCCCTCTAATTTTTCCCATGTGCAGAATGAATTTTGTTATGTGCACCGATATGGAAGTAATGTGTGACACATCACCTCCATATTGGTACACATAACAAAATTCATGTAGTGGGGATGAGATCAATGGGTTTGGACCGTGGGAGGGGTCTCAGGGCTGGGGCAGAGGGTTGGGGTGCAGGGCTGTAAGGGTTCTGGTTGGGGGTGGAGGCTCTGGGGTGAGACCAGGGATGAGGGGCTCAGGGCTGGGGCAGAGGGTTGGGGTGCAGGGGGTGAGGGCTCTGGCTGGGGGTGTGGGCTCTGGGGTAGGGCTGGGAATGAGGGGTTTGGGGTGCAGAAGGGTGCTCTGGGGCTACGGCGGGGAGAGAGGACTCTCCCCAGCTCTCTCTTCCCACAGCAGCACCTGGGCTGGGGGAGAGAGGTGCCGCTCCCTGCCACAGCATCTCCGGGGCTGGGACTGCAGAATAGGCTGGGTTTGGGCCTGAGGAGGGGCGCAGCAGCAGGTTTGGGCCAAGGCAGAATTGGGGCCAGGAGAGGGGCACCCTGGCCATGGCAGGTCTGAGCCGCAGCAGAGTTGGGGTTGGGGGTGGGCCATCCCTCCCCCAGTCATGGCAGGTTGGGAGCCAGGCTAGGTGGAGAGGTGCCTCTGGTCTCGTCAGGTCCCCGAGTGGGTTCCCTGAGCACCTGTGCGGCACTAAATAGGCTGCTGCGCGGCCACACAGCTTACAGGGAACTTAGCTCAGGGCCTAAATTTTCAATCTAAAAGCTCCCTTTGTTTCTGCCTTTGGGCATGTGTACTGTAAGGTGACCATTTTTTTCAAATTTAAAACCAGGACATTTAAAATAGCTCAGCCAGCATGAGTAATAGTGGCTGTCATAGAATATAAGTTGAAAAAATATTGCTGAGTATGCTTATCTTTTTTTTCTTTAAGTGAAAGAATACAATAAAATGTACTTCTTTTATTTATATTATATATTATGAAAGTAATTTTGCAAAAAAAACCCAAATATTTGATATGGGTAGATTAGTACATAATTGTATACTTAGGATTTTGGAATCCAAGTAATAAAGAAACAAGTGTAGCAGTAAAACAAAATGGTTTTAATAAAAAATGATACAAAAATACTTAATACACATTCCTAATTTTGCTTCTTATATTTTTGTGAAGAGTGGATTGATTTTAATAATAATTCATTTTTCTGGATGTTTTTAGAAAATTCCATGCAAGTTTGGTTAAAATTATATTTAGTAATTAGCAAACATTTCAAAGTTTCAACATGTAATTGAGTTTTATCACTGGACCAGATATTGTTCATCAAAGAAAAAAGACGTGCATTGGTTCCTGGTAAACAGAGACAATATTCTACCAATTTGCCAATATTTTTGTAGGAAACATCATTTTCACTGAAGGCTTTGAATATTTCAATCCATCTGTTCGATACTGGTACAGAATTTTGTCTCCAGTGAGTAATTTTTTCATCTGTAATGTAGCGCAGGAAAAAGCAGGTTTCATCAAACAGTTCATCTTCTACTAAATTGATTTCAGAAAAATACTGAAGAATGTAATCACTGCAAACTTGAATGTTGTCATGGGTGAGTTTAGTGTTTAACAAAACCCAATTGAATTTTTCGGTATGCTTAATAGGTCCTTCCCGTTCCTCTAGATATTGAATACATGTGTCATAAAATTCTACCACTTTTTCTTTGAAAATAGCAGGTTTTAATATGCCTTCTTCCTCAAGCTGCTTCAAATTTTGCCGCACCTGTAACGGCAAGAAAACGTTTGCTTTTCTGTCTGCTAATTTTGTTTTTAAGTCACTGTAAATATTGCTAGTTTCTATAATAGAAATCTCCTGTCCTCCTATTTTCAAAATAGCATTGTGGAACATTGATGACACGTTATGCAAAAAGTAAAGCCAGGACTCTGTCTCTGAATTATCAAAATAATTTGTGATAATTGTGGGGCTCTTCTCGTTTGAGGCAAAATATGATTTTAAGGCAGGATATATTTGTAGGACGCGCTCAATCGCGGGTCGTAACGCCAACCATCGTGTGGCACTGTATCCCAAGACTTTCTTATATTCGATGTCCACGAATTCACAAAATTCTTTCAATTCATTAACGCGCACTGTATATATAAAAGTATGAATAAATCTTGGTGATGAAAGTTTGCACATCAATTGGTACACAGTCGGCTGCAGTTTGTATAGCATTGTTCAAAATATGAGTGGCACAACCAATTCCCACAAGCTCTCTTCCACCCAAATTTGATTTCAGCTTGGTAAAAATGTTATTTTTCCCACTTCTTCGCATTCCTCCAAAGTTAGTATTGGTGTTGTCAGCACAAAATCCAAGTACCTTGGTATCTAAACGATACTTTTTTAACACTTCCAAAATATAATCAGTAACTATGTCAGATGTTTCGCCTGGCAAATCTCTTACTTCCAAAATTTTGACGTGTATTCCAGACTGGTATGAAAAATATCTTATTATTATGGGAATCAACTTTACTTCCTTGTGGTTTGATGCATCCAAATAAATAGAAATAAAATTTGCAGCATCTAAATCCTCTTCCAATAACTGTTTCGCATAAGGCACCAGTACATCAGTAACTATTGCCTCGCATTTTGTTCTAGAACATGTAAACCTGGCATCAGTTTGCAGGTACAATGCATTGATCAGAATGAGTGATTATGCATTACTGTGTGGTACGTCCATAAACCTTCAGCTGCAGCTAGTTTTCTTTCAGCATCTTCAAATTATTTTTTCTTAAAATATGATGTCACACTCGTACTTGCAATTGCTGCAGACACGGCCCGTTTATGTTTGACTATTTGTATGTGGTTTTCAATGTCGGTTTTTCCACTGTTTGCAATAGAAAATATACTTCTGCATTTTACACATTCCACCTCACTATTGTCATTATTAGTACTTGCTTTGATGAATGTATATTTCGATTTTAACTCGTCATTGAAGACGCACTTTCATCGTTTTGGCGCCATGGGTGTCCAAAAATAAACAATTATTACAAACTTCGTCAGATGTCGGTCTTGGTCCGAGGGGGCGAAGTCACCGGTCCAGGATCGAGGGGGGTGAAGACGCCGGTCCTGGTCCAAAGGGGCGAAGGTGTCGATCCTGGTCCAAGGGGGCGAAGTCATCGGGTCCTGGCGAAGCAGCAAGGTGCGCCGTGAAAACGGCGGAGCGAAAAACTCGAGTAACCGAGAGAGCGCGGAGCTCTGAGGGCCAGTGTCATGGTCCGAAGATGCCAGATCACTGGTGCCTGTCCTGTGCTGCGGAGGGCCTTTTATAGTCCGAAGCTAACACCGAATTGGTCGATTTTGGCGGGCTCTGTGTGATGACGTCGTCATCGAGTTCCCATGGTCGGGCTGTATGTAATGTGCGGGAGTATTATCGAAGAGTCGCCGCGGCCACAATATAGTGAGAGTGCGTGTGCTGAATGCCGAGTATTGCCGAGATCCAATGACGAGAACCGTCGTGTAAAATAAAACTAAAACTAGGATAAATTAATAAAATTGATTTAGGCTGGTTTATCAAGGATTGATTTGATGTACTCAATCTTTTGATAAATTAATAAGTTTTGATTTTGTAGTCCTAAACTGTACTGGTTACATCTCATGACTAACCAGACCAATGTCCAAAAAACCAGTACTGTACTGGTAAAACCAGTACGTATGGTCACTTTAGTGTACTGCTGCCCCATTCTAGGCATCTGGAGTCCCAGTGCAATCCACAAACAAGGGGAAGCTAGGTGGAGGAGTGCCTGTTTTGCTTGCAGGGCCTGATCTGGTAGATGTGCTCAGAGCTTACCTCCCTGATCAGGCCCTATTCAATAGCTGAGACTGGTGGTGGTGCTAGTGCTCATTTTATATTCTTAGCCCATAGGTTAGAGTGCTAACCTAGGATGTGGAATACCAACATTCAATCTTCCCCTCAGCTTGATGAGGAAATCATAGTAGAATGCTAAACTCTATTATCCTGTTCAGACACTAGGTGGCGCTGTGTGTAAAATGCCTTATTTAAATGTACCTCAGCCATACCTGGCAGAGCATTAAAGCAGTGGTTCTCTACCAGGGCTAGGTATGCCCCTGGGGGTATGCAGAGGTCTTCCAGTGGATGGATACTCAACTGATCTAGATCAGTGTTTCTCAGCCTGGGGGCTACAGCCCCCAGGAGGGTCAAGCACAGGTTATGGGGGATCGCAAGTGCAGGGCCGGCATTAGGAGGTGGCAAGCAGGGCAATTGCCCAGGGGCCACCACAAAACTAAGTTAAATGCTTCAGCCCTGCTTCCTGGCTCAGGCTTCAGACCAGGCTCACAAGAGAAAACCAGGCTCAAATATCACACTGAAACTTAAGTGCAATATTTATATTCCGAGCGACTTATTTTATAAGTATATGGTAACAATGAGAAAGTCAGCAATTTTTCAGGAAAGGTGTGACTTTTTGTATTTTTATGTCTGATTTTGTAAGCAAGTAGTTTTTAAGTGAGGTGAAACTTGGGGTACGCAAGACAAATCAGACTCCTGCAAGGTGGGGGGGGGGGACAGAGTACAGTAGTCTGGAAAGGTTGAGAACCACTGCATTAAAGGATCTTCTGAACACCTCTGGTGAGTATAAGCAAGCTCTGTGATCAGTTTCCTACCTACTACAGGGACATAACAGGAAGAGCATTTAAACAGGGGCTCTCCCATCTCTCAGGAAAGTGCTCTAACCACTGAGCTATGGGATATTGTGAAGTGTTTGGTTCTCGATTTCTCCTATTGAAGCTGTTCAGCTTTGGATGAATACTTAGTCACTGGGCCAGAAAGAGAGAGCAAGTGAGAAAATAATTCTGTAATCCAGTGGTTGTGGCACCCAGTTGGGAGGTAGGAGTCCCAAGGTCCAATTCCCCTGCTCCAATGAGAGTTTAATTATTTATAGAAAGTGGAATAGCTTCAACATTAGAAATTGAGGGCACACCTATTGGAATGTCCCATTGCTCAGTGGTTAGAGCACTTTTTTCCTGAGTAGTGGGAGATCCTCCCCCCGCCAATTCAAATCCTTTCTAACAGTCCTGTAGTGCAGGGTATAGAGCCCAGGTCCCCCACATCCCACGTGAATGCTCAAACCACTGGGATGAAAGTTAAGATGGGCACTTCCAGCAGTCATTTGATGTGGAGCAAGGCAGGCACCTAACTCCTTGTCACAAGAAATGACTTAGGCACCTAAGCTGCCTGACTCCAGGAGAAGGCCCTTGGCTGTGGATTGTTAGCAGAGGTAGGTGTAGCCTGGGCTGAGGGCTTGTCTTCACATACAGCAGTGCAGCTGCACTGTTGTAATGCTTTAGTGAAGATGCTACTTCGCTGATGTGAGAGCTTCTCCTGTCAGTGTAGTTAATCCCCTTCTGAAAGAGGAGGTAGCTATGTTGATGGGAGAAGCTGTGCTGTTGACCTAGCACTGTCGAACCGGAGGTTGGTCTGAGCATTGCAATATCTACTCCTGAGGACATTCTGCACCAAAAAATTAAAAATCCTGTGCACAGTATTATTAAATTCTGCAAAATTCTGCAAATTTTATTTGTCGAATAAATGTGGTGGCTCTAGCGTGGCATTGGGGAGCACAGACCACTGGCTGCACAGAGGTGGGAGATTACTATGCAGCTCCCTTCCCCGAGGTTGCACTCAATCCTGACACAAGGCAAGGACTGGGCCTGCCCCAGAATCACCCCAGGGCCCTGCCCCTCCAGGCCAGGTGCACCAGGTGTGGGCAGGCAGGCTCAGCAAGGCAGGATCCAAGTGTGGAGGGGCTTAGTGTGGGGGGATCCAGGTGTGGGTTAAGAGGGTGTTGGTGGCTTAGTGGGGGATCTGGGTGCAGGGGTGGATCTGGATGCACAGGGGCTTGTTGGGAGGTTCTGGATGCAACAGTAATGGGACTTTTCAAGGGGGTCCAGGTAGAGGGCTCATCAGGGAGGGTCTGGATATGGGAGGGATAGAAACTGGCAGGGGGGTCTTGGTGTGTGGGGCTCAGCGTGGGGGTCCAGATGCTGGGGGAGTGGGGCTCAGTGTGGTGGGGATCAAGGTGCAACTGTTTGGGGCTTGGTAGGGTGGGGATCCAGCTCCTTGGGGTGGTGCAGGGGGAGTGGGGCTTGTTGGGGGGTTCTGGGTGCGTGGGGCAGTGAGGCTCGGTGGGAGGGTCTGGTTATGAGGGGGTCTGAATGCACAATGCTTGGGCGGATGGGGGAGCCGCTCCCTGTACAGTGATCTCTCCCACTTAAGCTGAGGAGCGATGGGTGCAGGAAGTGCAGAGAGGGGAGAAGTTTTCAGAGCTTCCTACAGTCAGGGGAGAAATATGGGGGTGGGTCTGACACGGCCCCAGATGCCATGCAGGTAAAGAGGAAGTCCTGTCCTCCCCAGCCCAGCTGGGACTAGCAGCTGAGCTTGGCGCAGGGTAGGAGCCACCAGCCAGGTCTTGCCCAGTCCCGCCCCTTGCCCCACAGTGATTTACCTCTCTGCTGGCTGCCCTGGGCACGTGAAACATACTGCTGGGGAGGGTCTCATGGCCGCTCTTGTGGCTTCCCTTTGCTTCCCCATCAGAAAGTCATTTTTCTGTGGGGAAGCAAAGAAATCTTTGGGGGACATAAATTCTGTGCATGCTCAGTGGCGCAGAATTCCCCCAGAAGTAAATACCTAAATCCTTTTGTGGGTCCCATCCTTAGCCTGTTTTAGGGCTTGTCTAAACTGGAGCTTTGCAGTTTTAGCTGTCTTCTAGTGGCTACTGCACATGAGAGGATAAGAACCTACCAAAGCGACTAGCTGCAGGAGTTGCTCTTTTAGTTCAAGCCATAGAGGCTCATGCTGTTTAGCTTTGATAGTCCTAGGTTCAAACCAAGCAAGAGGAGTCTGCATTGGTAATTTTGTTGTAGTAAACCTGTATGACTTCCTAAAAAAGATAGGAGATCACAACAAATGCTCCCATACTAGAGTCACTTACATTTTTTTCTTCAAAAAATCAGAGCTGGAAGAACAGCTCAAAGTTTCCCCCTCCCTCCACTGAACTCTGAAATGGCATCTTCTAACATCCCAGTGTAAGGTCTTAGTCAGTGGGCTCAAATTCAGGCAGCTGGGCAATATGCATTTGAGGGGATAGTCTCTTGAATAACTTTCTGTCATACCAAGGAACCCACCATAGTATATTCCCTGTGAAAATGGGGGAGGCTTCCTCTGAAGACATACTTTCTATACCTCAGAATATATGGCAAAAAAAATAAAATAAAAAAAATTGCAGCACTCATCAACCGATTATCTCATGTAAAGATTAGAACTCAGCATAATTCTAGCACTTACAATACTTGCAAATTTGCCCTAGTGGAAGTGTGATCAAGTAGAGGTGTTAAAAGTTGCCAACCATGCTCCATAGTGCTTAGCAGTCAAAAAGTCCAAATTGTTGGAGCATTAATCTATTGAGGTAATCTATCAACTCTGTGCCCATGATTATCAACGCTTACTGTAAGCAGTAAAATACCAGTTCTAAATGTATTCCTCTGCTCTTCTATGCATGCCAACAAAGAGAATGAAATATTAAAACAAAGGTAACACCTGACATCCTGCATGAACTCACTCATTATGTAGGTTGAAATGTGAAAGGTTTATAGTCTCTATTATATTTAAATATAATAAACGTTAGACAGGCTTTTTGTTCAAGTTGTTGTATGGCCAATTGTTGTCCAGTGGTAGCTGATTTAGAATGTTTCTATTCTTAGCAGAATAACTGATTGAACCCTTTAAAGCCTTTTAATAGGTCAACTCCAATATGTTTCTTATTGTTAGAGTTCCCAAATGCACATGACGTGTGATCAAGTTCAAGGAAGACATTGAGCAGAATATGTAGATCACACAGCAAATATGGTATCTTATATATAGTGTCACAGGCAGGTGTGTGCATGCACACGAGCGAGAGAGGAAGAAAGGGAGTCAAGCCAAGGAACTCAAACTGATTCTCATGCTTCTGTGGGAGGCTGATTTCACTGTAGTATTTTCCATGCCTGCTAATACCCAGGGCCTCATGGTTTTTGGTAAGTTCAGAATCCTCAGCCCAGTGCAAGGCTTGAATAATGGGACTGTGGTTTTTCAGGAAGTCACCTCCCCAGGTTGTGGCATGAGAAGCAGGCTGCTCCCTGGCTGAGTTTGTAGTCTCAGAACAGCAGTAGCCTCTATGGTTCCTGCTCCATGGATAGGTGGGGGGAAATGGCCAGTGAATCATATACTGGTAATTTCTCTGGCCTTGTCTTCATGAAAATCTACCTGCAAATAGGCCATAATAAATTCCTGGACAGCATGACTCTGCAGATTGCTGAGGGAGGGGAAATGGACACCTTGAACATGGCACTGGCAATCTGTCCACTTTCCACAGTGGAAACACACCAGTTCTGTGAAGTCAAGGCCCTTCATAGCTGTGGGAGGCATGTAGGGCAAGATTTGCTCCTAGATACACATTCTAGATATGGTGGAGGAGGCAAGTGCTGAAGCAGGCTATTACACTGTGACTTACCTGGCACTAGCCCCTGCATGCATTTTTTGCACAGTGTGAACTCCGTGCCCTTTAGCTTGCTTAGGACACATCTTGAGTCAAAGCACAGAGGCATTTTAACAGCTTTCATTAGAGGGCATTTATGCAGCAGCGACTCTAGCTTTTTTGCCGCCCCAAGCACAGCAGTCAGGCAGCCTTCGGCGGCTTGCCTGCAGGAGGTCTCTGGTTCTGCGGATTTGGCGAATTGCCTGCAGGAGGTCCGCCAGTCCTGCAGCTTCGGCGTACCTGCCACCAAATTGACGCCAAATCCGCGGGACCGTCGGACCTCCCGCAGGTGCGCTGCTGAAGGCTGCCTGACTGCTGCCCTCGCAGGGACCGGCAGGGCACCCCCCATGACTTGCTGCCCCAGTCACACACTTGGAGCGCTGGTGCCTGGAGCCGCTGCTGCATTTATGTACTTATAAAGCATGGACACACCACTCATCAGTCATACCAGTAAAGGACACATCCATATTCTTAGCAAACCTCTCTTACTCAAAGACCACATCTATCTACACTGCATCCGGGACCATGCTTCCCAGCACAAGCAGACAGACACATGCTAGCTCTGCTCAAGCTACTGCACTAAAAATAGTCCTGTCGCTGGGGTAGCATGGGCAGCAACTCAGGCTAGCTGCCCAAGTAGGTACCCAGGGGATCCAGGTGGGTTTGTACTCACGCAGCTGACCCCAGGTGCTGCCCATGCTAGCCCTGGCCACACTGTTACTGTTAGCTCAGTAGATACTGTTGTCTTAACACCGTTGGTGCATATATGTCATCTAAGTTAACGTAACCCAGTCACTGTCCGACGAAGTGGGTATTCACCCACGAAAGCTCGTGCTCCAAAACGTCTGTTAGTCTATAAGGTGCCACAGGACTCTTTGCTGCTTTTACAGATCCAGACTAACACGGCTACCCCTCGGATATTTGTCCAACATTAAACAGTGTTAAACAAGCTACGGGGTTTGGTATTCAGAGATGTCAGCCTGCTTAGAACCACGGCAAACATACCGCTAAAAATCATTTTAATCCTTTCTTAAAGCTACAGAGAAGAAGGAAAAAGACTGAAAGCATTTGAAGTAAAGTATTAAGTAAGACTTTCACTTTAACGTTTCTTGTTCCCTTTCCCTTTAGCTGGGGAGAGTTTTAAGAAGGAACATTTTTCTTCTTTGGTATCCTCAAAGGTATCAAAGATGGTGGTAATTGTCCTTTTGGGTAACGGAAATTAGTTGAGATGAGCTGGAGCTGCTGCTGTTGTTGCTGTGAAAGTTTAATCCTGTTTCATCTTAGGTGGTGGTTGGGCTTCAGATGGAGCTGATAGGGGGTGCAATAGAGAACTGGAGGATAATGGAACAGTTTCTATTTCCTAGGATACTATTTTATTTACAGCCTTTATTCTGCTGCCTGATTGTGCTAGAGGAGATTAAAGAAAATCTTCTGACTTGTATTTGGTCCTGAGTTCAGACACATTTGGACATTTCTCTATCCCTCCAAGGTACTGCCATGGCCTTCAAAGTTATTACATAGCACCCTCCAGAAATCTCTCTGCCACCTTCCACTTCATTTGCTGGCCAGCTTTGATCTGTCTCTGCTAGTCCATGTTTTCTTTGTTGTTCTCCCCTGCTCTCTTCAGCTACTCCACTGGCTGATATGTATAGTTGGCAGAATTTGATTTTTATTTTTGAATGGACTGGGGAGGCTGACAGACTGTGGGAGGCTGACTTGGGTAAAGTTGGTTGGGAGGAGTAAACCATGAGACCTATGCTATTTTAACCTATAGTTATTGCCCTTATCTGAGCACCCTGCTTTATTTTATTGATGCATTTGATGTAAAGCGTGCAATGTGCCCAAGAAAGAAAGACAGTCACTAGATACAAATAAATACATAGCCGAGCACCCAGGGACAGCACACTGTAAGGCATGCCAAAATTCCCCCAACTCCTGTTTCCACTGCGTCCTCTCTGTCCCTACCGCCAGGGCCGGCTCCAGGCACCAGCTAAAGAAGCAGGTGTTGAGGCGGCCAATACCAGGGGGTGGCCCTCTGGCCGCTATTGGGAGGGGCAGCTCCGGGTCTTCGGCGGCAAGTCCCTCACTCGCTCTGGGAGCGAAGGACCAGCCACCGAATTGCCGCTGAAGAGCGGAGCGGCGCGATCGCGCTGCCGCGGTTTTTTTTTTTTTTTTGCACGCCGCTTGGGGCAGCAGAAAACCTGGATCCGGCCCCGCCTACCGCTTACCTAGTCAACTCCCCAGCTGTGCTGTGAGCTCAGCAGCACGACCTGTTCTATTCAACAGCAGCTGCTGCTTCTCTTGCTTCTGGGATGCAGCTGCCTCACAGTAGCGCATCTGGTGAAGACGTGCTATGCCAACAGGAGAGCGCTTTCCTATGGGCATTTCTCCATGAAATGGAGAAGTGTCAACTATATCGGTGGGAGAGCATCTCCTGCCAACATAGTGTCTGCGTGAACAGCGCAAAACTTGCATCACTCAGGGGTGGGGGGTTCACACCCCAAGTGATATAAGTTAGATTGATCTGCCCTTTGACAGCAGCCTGGCTCTCTGCAAGAGCAGAAGGAAGCAGGCTACCTCTGGTTGCTTTTAAGAACTTGCACTCATCAGAGATCAGCCTGACTTTATACCACATGGAGCTTTCTGCCTTATGCTGGGAGGACCTTTGGGAAACTTGGAGTCCATGTGTACAAAAGCCCCAGGTCAGCTAGGGCACACTGGCAGGTTCCCTCCTCCCCCCCCCCTTGCACAAAGAGAGATATTGATCTACCAAAAAAAGCAAGAGAGGTGAAGGAAACAAACGTAGAGACAGATAAAGAGAGGGGGAAAGGAAGCAGGGAGAGGAGAGAAAGAAAACAAGAGAATAAAAAAATGGAAAGGAAAAGCAAAGCACAACAAAAAAAGTGCACACTTAAGGTAAATTGTACTTATGTTTCACCCCTGTTCTTTGCAACCTGAGTTAGGGTATGGCTACACTTACGGTTTGCAGCGCTGGTCATCCAGCTGTGCAGGGCCAGCGCTGGTGTGTGGCCACACTCACAGCTACCAGCACTGGTGTGTGGCCACATTTGCAGCATTTCCAGCGCTGTTGGGAGTGATGCATTATGGGCAGCTATCCCAGCATTCAAGTGGCCGCAACGTGCTTTTCAAAAGAGAGGGGTGGAGTGGAGTCTAGTGTGACAGGGAGCGGGGAGAGAGAGAGAGAGAGTGGATTTTTGGAGCCAACACTGTGTGTTTAGCTTCCTGCCTTGAAAAATCAGAACATGTTTCCAACCCCTTAGTCTTAACTCTTAATTGCAAACAGCCTGCAGCCAACACGACTCCCCGCTGTTTCATTCACTCCCTGCCTGCAATCTCATTTGATTGTTTACAGCCAGGTACAGATGATCACAGCAAACAGGAGCTCTGTTTGTTTTTTAGATAAGCAACAACAAAACAAAGAGAGGCTGCATAACAAAACAAAGAGAGTAATTTAGTTAAAAGCATTCTGGGATACATCCTTATACCCTGGAGGCCAATCACAGCGCTGGTGTGTGGCCACACTTGATGACCAGCGCTGCAGCACCAGCGCTGGAATCCTTATTCCCCATGCTGAGGGCTTGGCTACACTTACAAGTTGCAGCGCTGGTGGAGGCTTTCCAGTGCTGCAATTACACCCCGTCCACACTTGCAGGGCACAACCAGCGCTGCAACTCCCTGGTTGCAGCGCTGGCTGAAAACCCGTCCGGGTTGGGGTAAAAGGAGTGTGGACACTCACCAGCGCTTTAATTGTCCTCCAGGAAATAAGGAGTTATCCCAGAATTCCTGTTCAGCCACTCTGCTCATCAGTTTGCACTCTACTGCTCTTGCCTCAGGTGACCCGCCCTTTAAATGCCCCGGGAATTTTAAAAATCTCCTTCCTGTTTGCTGCAGCCAGGTGTGGAGTGCAATCAGTTAATCTTTACAGGTGACCATGCCTCCACACGGCAAACGAGCCCCAGCATGGAGCACTGGCGAATTGCAGGACCTCATTAGTGTTTGGGGGGAGGAAGCTGTGCAGTCCCAGCTGCGCTCCAGCCGTAGGAATTACGATATCTTTGAGCAGGTATCAAGGTCCATGCTGGATAGGGGCCATGATCGGGACGCACTACAATGCAGGGTTAAAGTTAAAGAGCTGCGGAGTGCCTATTACAAAGCCCGTGAGGGTAATCGCCGATCCGGAGCTGCCCCCACGACCTGCCCTTTTTACAGGGAGATGGACGCGATACTTGGGGGTGACCCCACTGTCAATCCCAGGATCACGATGGACACTTCTGAGCCGGGTGGGGGACAGGAGGAGGAGGAGGAGGAGGAGGAGGCGGAGGCGGCGGGGGGGTGGGAGGAAAATGTGAGTGAAGCTACTGGGATGGGGGAAGACACCCCAGAGTCCCAGGAGGCATGCAGCCAGGAGCTCTTCTCAAGCCAGGAGGAAAGTACCCAATCGCAGCAGCCAGCAGTTGCAGAAGGACAAGCGGAGCAGCGGGTTACCGGTAAGCGGCTTTTATTTTCTGGGTGGAAATGTTTCTGGAGAGGAAGGGGGGTTAGGGCTGTATGCATGCCAGCCTAGATGTGGAATAGCCCATTGATGTGGTCTATCACGTCGCGGTAATCAGCTGCAGTAATCTCAGCAAAAGTTTCAGCCAGAGCGTGGGCAATATGCCTGCGCAGGTTTATAGGGAGAGCCACTGTTGTCCTTGTCCCAGTCAGGCTAACGCGTCCGCGCCACTGTGCCGCGAGGGGTGGGGGGGACCATTGCTGAACACAGGCAACCCGCATAGGGTCCAGGGCGGAATCCACATTGCTGTAGAAGAGCCTCCCGCTGTTCCCTAGTGACTCGCAGCAGGGAGATATCTTCCAGGATTAACTCCTGTGAAAAATGTTGGGAGACTCTTTAGTGAAGCTAGTGATAGAGATAGGGAGATAGTGAAGATCACCCCTGCAGCTGCATCTTCACTCAACCCCTCTATCACTGCAGCTTACCCGAAGGAACCAGCACCCCTCTATCACTCAAGCCCCACTTCTCCCTCTATAAGCACCCCTCACTCACCATTTCGTGGCTTCTGCTGTGTTATGTGTGTGGTAAAAGAATGCTAAAGTGAGGACTAAGAACTCCTTCAGTGTGTGGGAATTTCAGTCTGGAGATAATGAACACAATGCTTCCCTGTTAAATGTTGTCAATTCTGCCTTTCTAAAGTGACCTTGACTGCTGGACTGACCAGATGTACCACAGCACAGAAGCTGCAGAATTTGAGAAAAAATCCCCGAAAGAGCAAGGAAGACATGCTGAGAACTGTTATTGCTCACTCTGCTAGAGAGAGTAAAAACTTGCAGGAGTGGAGAGAAAAGGAAAGCAGGATCCGCAAGAGAAATGCAGTGGCCAAGAGGAAAAGCACAGAGCAGCTGCTAAGCATCCTGTCGCGCCAAGCGGACTCTATCGAGTCACTCGTTGCCATGCAAGCAGAGCACTACCGTGCTACTCCCCCCCTCCCCCGTCCCAAAGCTTTTTGCCTTGTGCACCAATGTCAGTTCAAACCCCCCTTCCCCAGCATCCAGGTTCTTACCACCACCAGCTGCCTCCAACACCTGTACGTTCACCAACCAGCCTGATAACTACAACCCTTACCCTCTGCACTCAACCCCCATCACCATGCAGTTTATGCACCCTGAAGTGCAGGATTCATTGCACAGCACTCCAGACAGGACGTATGCAAACTTGTGACTGTGCAGTTCACCAACCCACACCCCTGCCCTCTTGTGTTCATGAAATGTTGTGTGTGTCTGTCTGTCTGTCAAGGAAGTTTTTTTCTTTTCAATAAAACAATTCTTGGCTTTGAAAACAGTCTTTATTATAGCAGATAGTGAAAGATACCTTAGCCCAGTAAAGAAACAGGCACTGCAAATCATTTTAGGGATAATAGAATAACAGTGTAAACAGTGCACTTCACTCCCATGCAAGGCAGCAAACATTACTGTTGGCTTTCAGCCTCAAATTCTTCCCTCAAGGCATCCCTAATCCTTGAAGCCCTGTGCTGGGCCTCTCTATTAGCCCTGCTCTCTGGCTGTGCATATTCAGCCTCCAGGACTTGAACCTCAGTGGTCCATGCCTGACTGAATGTTTCACCCTTCCCTTCACAAATATTATGGAGGGTACAGCAAGCGCATATAACCGCGGGGATGCTGCTTTCCCCCAAATCTAGCTTCCCATACAAGGATCTCCAGCGCGCTTTTAAACGGCCAAAAGCACACTTCACAGTCATTCGACACCGGCTCAGCCTGTAGTTGAACCGGTCCTTGCTCCTGTCAAGCTTCCCTGTATAGGGTTTCATGAGCCAAGGCAGTAACGGGTAAGCGGGGTCTCCAAGGATCACAATGGGCATTTCGACGTCCCCTACTGTGATCTTCCTGTCTGGGAAAAAAGTCCCTGCCTGCATCTTCCTGAACAGGCCACTGTTCCGAAAGATGCGTGCATCATGCACCTTTCCAGGCCAGCCTGTGTAAATGTCAATGAAATGCCCACGGTGATCCACAAGCGCCTGGAGAACCATAGAGAAATACCCCTTACGATTAACGTACTCTGATGCCAGGTGGGGGGGGCCAGAATAGGAATATGCGTCCCATCTATCGCCCCTCCACAGTTAGGGAAACCCATTTGTGCAAAGCCATCCACAATGTCCTGCACGTTCCCCAGAGTCACGGTCTTTCTTAGCAGGATGCGATTAATTGCCTTGCAAACTTGCATCAACACGATTCCAACGGTCGACTTTCCCACTCCAAACTGGTTCCCGACCGACCGGTAGCTGTCTGGAGTTGCCAGCTTCCAGACTGCAATAGCCACCCACTTTTCCACCGTCAGGGCAGCTCTCAATCTTGTGTCCTTGCGCCGCAGAGTGAGGGCGAGCTCAGCACACAGTCCCATGAAAGTGGCTTTTCTCATACGAAAGTTCTGTAGCCACTGCTCGTCATCCCAGACTTCCATGACGATGTGATCCCACCAGTCAGTGCTTGTTTCCCGAGCCCAAAAGCGGCGTTCAACAGTGCTGAGCATTTCCGTGAATGCCACAAGCACTGTAGTGTCACACGCGGCAGGCAAATCCATATCGATATCATCGTCGGACTCCTCACTGTCACTTTGGAGCTGAAGGAATAGCTCGACTGCCAAACGTGTTGTGCTGGCGACACTCATCAGCACAGTCCTCAGCAGCTCGGGCTCCATTTCCCACAGAAATCGCGATTCACACACAGAGTAAAACAGAAAGACACTCACAATGGCGCCAAACGTTGCCGGAAAGACAGAATGCTGGGATGTGAAGCGATGCACCACGGGGCGTTGGAACAGGAAGCGGAATGTCCCACACACTTCCTTCCCCTTCCCACAATACTCAGCGCCAAAACGGCGCCAAAACGGGACGAGGTGCTCTGTGGGATAGCTGCCCACAATGCACCTCTCAATACAGCGCTGGAAAGTGCTGCAAGTGTGGCCACACTGCAGCGCTGGTAGCTGTCAGTGTGGCCACACTCCAGCTCTGGCCCTACACAGCTGCATGACCAGCGCTGTAACTCCCAGCGCTGCAACTTGTAAGTGTAGCCAAGCCCTGAGTGAGGTGTACGGCCAGCGCTGCAGCCAGGGAGTTGCAGCACTGGAAGTGCCCTGCAGGTGTGGCCACTTACTAATTGCAGCGCTGGTGGAGGCTTTCCAGCGCTGCAACTCGCCAGTGTAGCCATACCCTCAGGGGCAGCTCTCAGCATGGGAGCTATTAGAGTTGTGGTCTGTAAACAATACATTCAGTAGCACTTAAACATTGCTGACCTCTTTTGTTTTCCAGGAGAGGGGGCACTCAACAACTCTTCACCAGGGGCACCACTGTCCCTAATGTCTGGCCCTAGCTGTGATGCAGCTATGTATGCGGGGTGGGGGTGGGCAAAAGTGGAAGAAAAAATGTGAGAAGCTTGGGTTGCAAATGTTCCCTGTTTTGGTTCAGGTTATTCCATGTCCCTGGAGGTTTGCTTTCGACACCGTCTGTTTGGACAATAGTCCAAAAGTATGTGCAGGCGGGCAGTTGTTTTTATTTTTTGGTTTTACTTTGGAACCTGAGAAAATGACACGTTGCTCTAAATTGTATGTCTGAGCAGAACTGGGATTCCCTCCTCCTCAAGTTAAACAGAAGCCTGTGAGGAAGCAGGGGCTGAGCTGGATTCCTCAAGGGAAGAGGATGTAGGGGTTTCTTGTAGGTTCAAGTTTTGTATAATGTGCCCTTCCAAAAGCACTTACAGGGGTTGGTCCACTGAGATCCCCTGTGAAAGGAGCCTGAAGGACTCACTCAGACCCAGCAGTGAGGAACATGCTGACTATTTTCGGGATGTTAGACTCAGGTCACAACCGAGGATGGAGGTGAGGGGCAAGAGGGAGGACACATGTGGCAAAGTTGGCTGAGGAACTTGCCCTTCATTGTAAATGAGACTCTGATTTGAAATGAAAATTTGAAGCATGTCGCCAGAGAACTGCAGCTTCGTTATGGAATATGGAGGAGAGGAATATTCTGCTCTACCAAGTCTCAGGTTTTGGCTGTGACACAATGTCTAATACCCTGTCAGAGGAGATTACTTATTTCATATGGTAATCAGCACTAGCATCCTAACAGATTAAAAATGTCTTTTTTTGATGAGCATGACTTGCACTGAAATAACTCAGGGTAGAACATTCTCAAGGCATTTGCTTTACTCCCTCAGAGCATGTCCTTTCAGGGGCAAAACTGGCCTGCACTTCCTCCTCCTTCACAAAGGAAAAAGGTTCTTTAAGGGAGAGAACTGGCAAAGTGGAGCAGTTTGTCAAGATGGAAATCTGCCAGTCTAGGAGTGTTTTTCCTTCGAAACTGACCTCTCCAGACAACAGGCTCAGTAATTACAGAACCCTAATTCATTCACTGAGCACCATCCCTCCTGTGCAGTGAATAAGGCCGGGGTCCTGTGGGAAACAATTGTATATGATCAGATAATCAAAGACTAGCATAAGGCATCGGCACAAGGGAGCCAAACTAAGGTTTCATGGGCAACCTTAATTCTGGCATTTCCTAACTTTTCAGTACTTTTCCCTGCAGTCTTTACATTCCTTTAACCTAGTTCTTTTGCACATGGTTTCAAAGGCTTTTAAAATCAAAGTGAAAAATCAAATTCCATTATGTGGAACCATGCCAGGGGCGGCTCTACAAATTTGGCCGCCCCAAGCAGTCATGCCCGGGAGGCGCCCCCGAGCCGCGGGAGCAGCGGACCTCCCGCGGGCATGACTGCGGAGGGTCTGCTGGTCGCGCGGCTCGGCTGGACCTCCCGCAGCTGCGGGCGGTTCGCTGGTCCGGCGGCTCCGGTTGATCTGCCGCAGGCGTGCCTGCGGGAGGTCCAGCCGAGCCGCGGGACTAGCGAACCGTCCGCAGTCATGCCTGCGGGAGGTCCACTGGGGCCGCCGGCTGAGCGTCCCCTCCGCAGTCATGCCTGCGGCAGGTCCGCTGCTCCTGGGGCTCCGGTGGACCTCCCGCAGGCATGACTGCGGCAGGTCCGCCGGCCCAGCCTGCCGCCCCCCCGGGAAAGGGCCGCCCCAGGCGGGTGCTTGCCCCGCTGGGCTCTGGAGCCGGCCCTGAACCACGCAGGCACCAGTATGGTTCCATTCCAGAGCAGCAATGATAGAACCATTAGATGCACAGCACAGACCTCTGCTACTTGAGCCACCAGAGAAACTAATAGCAATATGTTGTCATTCTGAGTCAGCCACTAGAGGGAGATGAGGCAAACATACTGCCAGTGGGTTTCACAGCTATTTGCTCTCAGCAGAGGAATGGTAAGACTCAGGAATCCAGAAATTGTCCAGTGTCTGAAAAGGGGGCCATAGGTTACCCTTCTGCCCCTCACTCCCTGTACCATATCTTGTTCCCAGTGTCCCTCCCCGCCCCCGCTCCTTGTTCCACTCCCACTTTCCAGCCCCTTACCATCACCCATCAGCTTCACATCCTAATTCCCTAGCCCTGTCCCAGCTCCTCAACCCCACTTCTTGTCCCCTTCACCAAGCTCCTTGTCCCAGCCTCCCCTGAAACATTCCCAGCCCTTTTGCCCCATCTCTCCCCAGGCCCAGCTCCACTCTTCTGCATTCCAGCCAGGCTGCTTCCTTCTCCTTACTGCCTGGGCACTAGCAAGGGAAGCACTGAGACAGTCCCCCTGCTTCCTGTGCATAGTGGCCCTGGTTTCCAGGAGGATCAACTGCAAGGGAAAGTCCTGGTCAGCCCGTGGAGCTCCCAGAGGAAGCAAGCTCAGTGCAGACAAAATCTTCAGAAAATTTAGCTGCCCAACTCCAACAATTCTGTACTGAGTATATGTTAATAGGTGTCCAGAGACTCAGAACTTGAGCAAACTTGTTTGGATTTTCATGGGGATGGCAAAAGACACACCCCTGATACTAGGGTGACCCCCTGCCAATTTCAAGTACCTGCTCCAAAGCATGGAGGCTCGAACAATTCTCAATGAAATGGCTGTAAGATTTTTTTTTGTTAACTTGGGCAAAATATTTTTCCTTATCCTTATTCTGAGAAATGGGTGAACTGTATTTGCTGAAACTTTCCAAAGAAGTTCAGCCCGAGACAGATAACTGGCATGGAAAACTTCAGCCCAACAAGTTAGTTTGGCAAAGTTATAAGCAACTGAAAAAAAGGTCTTTGTAATGGAAAGTGTTGGGCAATCTTAACTAGGCATCACTCCCTAGCACTAGCTGCACCCTTCCTATCTGTTCAGGTATTTGGCTCAAGCTCTGTGTCTGATAACTCTTCTTCAGCTCTGAAATTCAGCCCTGGCACATTAAGGTTGCAGTGTCAAAGTTCAAATACAGACTTGCTGCTTTAATCCTGTTTCATGTCAATATAATTGTAGGTGTGTGACGTTATTGACATGAACTGTGACCATACAGATCATTGTTGCAACCAGGGTCCTATAGTTGTATCAAATCTTGTACAAAGGAGGCCAAATAAGGTGTCTATGAAAAGGTTGTAATTTGCTGGTTATGATTATGCTGTCTGTATGTGTGTGTCGTTTTGTATGTGAAGTTATAAATATGGGCTATGTACTTGTATCTCAATGTGTTTGTAGCATTAGTGAAGCATTTGGTCAGCTTCTTGAGAAAGAATTCTTCAGATTAAGTGCCCAATCAAGAAACACTTAACTGACAATGGACCTTGGGAGTCTCCAATCCACATATGAAGAGCCTTCCTGGAAACATTCAAGGTAGCATGTGAGCAATGGCTGCCACCTGCAAACTGAGTCATGCATGGACATGTGACTTGCCCATGTGACTCCAAACTCCATCTTGCCGCTGTGATTTTCCACAGTAAGAATAAAGGGGTCCTTCCACATGGCAGAGGATATAAAAGGCCCTGGAAGCCCCTCCATTTTGTCTTCAATCCTGCTTCAGACCTCTGGAGGAACTGTGCTTGAAGCTGAAGCTCTGAACAAAAGACTGAACAACCCATCCAAGGTGGGATGTTTGTACTCCAGAGACTTGATTGGTTTAAATCAGCAATAATCCTGTCAAGTCTGAAACAAGCCTGAACTAAGAACTTTGCAATTGTTGTATGTATTTGATACCATTAAACAATTTTAACTCTTATCTATATGTCTTTCTTTTTATGAATAAACCTTTAGATTTTAGATTCTAAAGCAGCAAAGAATCCTGTGGCACCTTATAGACTAACAGACGTTTTGCAGCATGAGCTTTCGTGGGTGAATGCCCACTTCGTCGGATTGGGAACAGCATGATTTGTGGATAAGATCTGACTGGTATATTGACCTGGGTCTGGGGCTTGTTCCTTTGAGATTGGGAGAACCTTTTTTTTAACTGGGGTATTGGTTTTCATAACTATTCATCCCCACCATAATGAGTGGTGCTGGTGGTGATACTGGGAAATTGGAGTGTCTGAGGGAATTGCTTGTATGACTTCTGATTAGCCAGTGGAGTAAAACCGAAGTCCTCTCTGTTTGGCTGGTTTGGTGTGCCTTAGTAGTGAAGGACCCCGAGCCTTGGGCTGTGACTGCCCTGCTCTAAGCAATTTGTCCTGAATTGATACTCTCAGTAGTGTCCCGCCAAAGGCCGCTTTGTTACGAGGTGTTATGTATAATCTGGCCTGAGACTACAGTATGGAGGGTTTTAGATAAATGCCAGTGTGTACTAACTGAAAGAAAATGAGGCATGATATAGGTCAAACAATTACTCTTGCATGGAGTTCCACTGATTGCAGGACAGGGGCTATAGCTTTTTCTTTTTTTTACCTAGGGAAAATTAGTAATTATTTTACCAATATAAAGTGAGTGCTGATAGGTTATATTTATGGATTTAACATTTCCTTTAGGAAGATGGGATTATTTTTTAAATTGTTAGTGGACTTGCTTTATTAGCTGAAATTTCCTTCTTGTTGGCTTCTTGATTTCTTCTTGGCTTCAAGTGAAATTAGGAAGTGGGTAATTTGTCATTACTTACTACTATATTATACCTATGACTAGAAGGAATCCTGGAACCACCTTTATCCTACAGCGTGTCTTTGTAATCCTCTAGATAATGCATAGGGCTGGAAGTCAGAAGATCTATGCCCTATTTCCAGCTCTGCACAGACTTCATGTGTGACCTGGAACACACTGTTCAACTTTTCTGTCCTTCCGTTTCCCCGTCTATAACATGGAAATGATACTTTACCACTTACCTCCCCACAGGTGTACTGTCTATTCATTAATATCTCTACAGTGTCTTAAGACCATCATATGGAATGTGACATAATTTTCAATTGTATAGATTTCACTTTAATAAACAGATGTCACATTCTCATGTAAGTGCAGAATACTATTGTACAAACAATGCAGTTGAAATTAGCAAGCGAAAGTTTATGCTATAAGAATGAAAAACTTAGAGGTGTTATTCCTTTCTTATTTATACCAACAAATTTCCATTGGCTTTGTTTTTGTTTAGCTTTTAGTTTGTTCAGATTATTGGAAGTGTTTACTTCATCCTAATGTATAGGGACCAAATTATTTGCTACTGTAAATTGATGCTGCTCAATGAACTGCATCATTTTACACCAGCAAAGACTTTGGCCTAGGATATAGGTCTTGGAACACCAGCCATAAGTTTGCATTGTACCTAAAAGAGTGAGGTGCAGGAGAGAGAAAGAAGTAAGTTATTTGTATTCTCTTCCTATAGTGTCTTGACATCTTGGGAAAAGAAAACAAAGTTGCCCCAGGTAACTGTAATTTACTATGTCCATTACTTACTCTGCAACTCATCACACCATAGGTTTCACGAAGCTTGGCAGCATTACAGGGTTATATTTTCACACCCAGCTGCTTAATGGCATGTCACCTAGGTTATAGTGGCCTAGGATTCATGCTCTCAAGCTGCCGTTCTCCATTTTTTATTCAGATGGTCTTCCTGTCTGGAGATCAGGGTTCAGTGTAATTGTCTGAATCTCACCTAGAAATGCTACCCCTCCCAGCCTCAGACTCTAACTTTGTCTAGTAGGTTATAGGATACCTTCCAATATTCTGACACCTTTCATTGTAGCGTCCCTTCTTCCAGCACACTACAAAACTAACTTTTAATTAAGATGCATATGCAACTCCAGACTTTGAGCTGGATTCACTAGTACGTGGAGGCTCCTTTGCAGTGCTTCAACAAATAAATTAGAGAACTGGGATATAGACAACAAAACGAAATTCAACAAAGACAAATGTATGATGCTACACTTAGGAAAGAAAAACCAAATGAACAAATACAAAATGGGGGGTAACTGGCTTGGTAGCAGCACTTCTGACAAGGATCTGGGAGTTGTGGTGGATCACAACCTCAACATGAGTCAGCAAAGCAATGCTGTTGCAAAAAAAAGCAAATGCAATTTTAGGTTGCATTAAAAGAGGCATGGCATGCAAGTCACAGGAGGTGATAGTATCGCTCTACTCGGTTCTGGTTAGGCCTGTGGAGGCCAAGAATTAATTAATAAAGGTTTGAAGGGATCTTAATGCTACATAAAAGCGAGAACTGAGTTTTTCTTCGACAGGCCTCAGCTGAGTACTTTGTCCAGTATTCATCATATATAATTATGACGCATTTTGTACAAGATGGGTCATGTGAGGTGTCATTGGAAAAGTTATGATTTGCTGAATATAATTATCCTATATGTGTGCATGTATCATTTTTGTATCTGAAGTTATGAATATTAACTATGTATCTGTATTTCAAATGTACTTACTCTGGGTAACACCCACAACTAGCCTTTCAGGTACAACAGTGAAGAAGTTAGACAGTGCTAATGGCTTAGCAATGAAGACAATAGACCAGTGTTTCCGAAAGTGTGGTAAGTGTACCCCTGGTGGTATGTGAAAGGATTTCAAGGGGTACGCGGTAGAATTTTTTATTTTACTTTATCATAGGTTGGTTGTTTTTTTTTAGCAGCAGAAAACAATTCACTAAAATTTAATATATAAGAATGGTGTACACTTGTACAGTAGAAATACACACAGGTTTACATTGTAACTAATATGATAACACATTCAGTAACATCTAATAGCACAGCAGAGCCGACGCAAACCACGTGTGTGCGTTCCTGCGGCTCGGGCAATACACTTGCCTTTGTGGCATGTGCAGAAGTCATACTGATCGATAAAAGATAAAAGTGAATAACTACTCGTACTAATCTAAAGATCGTAGCAAGTACATACTTGGTGTGTATTAATATACAAAATTTCTCTTTTTGTTTTTGTTAAACCCATTTACAATGGATTGCTAGCTAAAAATGGGAAGTTTGAAACGTACAAAAGAAAATTATGAAGGAAATACGAATGTTAGTGATAATTATGCTGAAAAATGCAGTGATATGGCTACATCAGACAATTGTGATGACAAAATTAGTGAACCATGTGAACCATCTATAAGTTTATTGAACATATCAGCTGCAAAGAAAATGAAAAAAGCCCGCAAATATGTTGAGAAATATCTTAAACTGGGATTTTCATGGACTGGCAATGAGGTGGAGCCTGTTCCATTATGTGTGATTTGTTACGAGACTCTCACAAATGAAAGTAAGAAACCATCCAACCTAAAACACCATTTCAATAGCAAACATAAAGAATATGAGGGAAAACCTGTAGAATTCTTTGAAAATAGGTGCAAAAATCTCCAAAAGTTCCAGAAAACAATTCGTAATGTGACGGGCGGTGAAAATATGAAAGCTTTGGTAGCTTCATATAGTGTGGTGTACTTAATTGCAAAGTCTGGAGCTGCTGAAGTGATTGTCGAGACATTAGTAAAACCTGCAGCCAAAGTAATGGTGCATGTGATGATTGGAGACAAGGCTAGCAAAGCTATAGATTGTGTCCCCCTCTCAAATAACACTGTTGTTGCCGGCTCAAAGAGCCTGAGGCGGAGCAACAGCAGGGTTCATTGCCCGGTGTGCATAGCACTAATTAACACACCAGGGTGGAGAAGCAAAACCACGTTTATTTGAGCCCAAATAAGGTGCCAGGGAGAAAAAGCATTCTCAAATCCTGCACACCCGCGCGCAGGCGGGGTCCCAGCATTTATACCCCCGTTGTTTGTGTAAGCCTTTTGTTAGGTTTTCCCCCTCACCCCTCCCTTCCCAACAGCAGTTACTTTAAACATTACATTTCAGCGTGTTAGAAAAGTTCCCATTCGCAAGCTTATCTATGGCCTTCACAGCACAAACGCATACAGTTTTTCCTCCCCCCTCTCCCCCTCCTCCCCGCCGCTTCTGCTGTTTTAAACTCCTGCATTTGCAAGCTGAGGCAGCTGACAGTTACACATTTTGCTTGCAGTCTGTTAGCATCTTAGGCTGGTTAAAGTTCACAGCATGGAAGACCTCTGGTTCACTCAGGCCTGCAGTCACAACTTTGGTTTACTTAGGCCTAGTGACACCAACAATTCCCCCCTTTGAGAATACTCAACAAACTTTTGGCGAGTGTTCTCAAACTTTAAAGACAAAAAGCAATAAAGCAAGCTCTGCAAAAATATTTACAACTGCTCTTTTGAGCTTAGTCACCCCCAACCCAGGAATGAATGCATGGACAAAAGAGTGGAATGTTCATTTAACAACTAAGGGATTGGGGCACTGACTATAAATCAGGTAGGTATACCAAGTGGTTTAATTTCCCAGATGTCTCGGTGAATAATTCAGTCCCATATGCATGCTCCCCATGGACCCAGCAGGATTCGGTATGTGGGAGCCCACACCCACCCTAACCGGTCCATATGCTTGGAAGGAGCACTGTGAATGTCCACACTTCCATCCAGAAAGTGTCCAAGTATGTCTCCATGACCACAGATCAGATGGTACTCCTGATGTGTCTGTAAGGGCAGTGGGCCAAGTCTGGTGCTCAAGATCACTCGAAATCCTGAATTTCTAAACAGACTAGATCCCACTGCAATGCCTTCCCAGCCTCAGTGATATTCAATACCATCTCTGTCAGTAACTTCTGGGTCATAGAACTAAGGGTGGAAATGACATGTAACTCACCAACTTCAGATAGCTGAGTTTCAAGAATAAGGATAGTAGCCTTTTCTAGTTGGCCCAATTTCTTATCACATTCTTGGCTTTTAAGAATATTCCAAATGGCTGTTGTTCTATAGGCCCCTAGCCCACAGGGATCTGGTTAATTCTCTTTCTTTCCAGAGGAAATAACCCAGGCCCTCTGTTGTGCTAATCTAATGGCAGCCCCTTGTGAGCAATCTGGGTATGTAGAAGTGATCTGAAAACTGGATAAGGGCAATGTCATTTAAAATCCAATTAGGGAGGGCAATACATACTGACGGATTCATCCAAAACACAGGGCGCAGCCTGTAGATTAAACCCCAAAATCCAATCAATACCACATTCCCAAGCATGGGTCCCACAAATTTTTTCCTGCCAGTGTATAATTCTTTGTTTCTTCACCAGGGTCAGTTCTCAATGTCCTTTTTAGTCAGGAATTCCTGGACTTTGGCAATGTCAGTGGAGTGAGTGTTTCTTCTTCTTTCCCAAAACAATTGTGGTTTAGCATCCTACAGGGGAGAGGTTGCTAGCACATATCACCCTGTAATGGCTTTGCTTTTTTCTAGAAAAGTCTAAAGGCACAGTTGGTCTGTCAGTGGACAAGGGAGAGGTTGCTAGTACGTCACCTTGTCCTTTTTCCCTGCTGTCCAGAAGCACAGTAGAGCTAGAAGAAAGAATAGGCTAATCATCAGTAGGAAAATTCTTCTGATGTGGAGGGGTCTTTTTGCAGTGAGAATCATGGGTCCAAGCAGTCAGTCTTTGGCACTTCACAGCGGTGTTGGTAGTCAGCAGGACTTGGAAAGGGCCTTTCCAGCGTGGAGCCAAGGCAGTCTTTCGTTGATGGATCTTTATGTAGACCCAGTCTCCTGGTTCCAAGGAGTGGCAGGGCTGCTAGGATCTTTGGGTTGTTTCTTCTTTACCTGTGAGAAAAGAAACCTAACACATTGCATTAGTATCTTTGCAGATTTTACAAATTTTATAGCTGCATGGGCAAATTTAAGTCCCCCCCTTTTTCTGGTTTTTAGCCAAGTAATGGCTCTTATACTTATCAGTGCCAAAGGAAGGGCATCTGGCCACTTTAAGTTTGTCTCAGCACAAATCTTGGCCAGTTTATTTTTAGCATGTTTTTTTCTTTTCCCATTTTTGGCTTCTTTAACCTATAAAGGAAACTTTTACTTATACACCTTTTGTTAACAATGAACACATACACAGTACATTAGTCTTATTATTTAATGTATGCCACATATACCCTTTCACTAAAATAACCTTATTACAGAACTTTGGAACAACAAGCCAGGACAAGCACATCCACTTTGAGAAGTTTACTTAATATAACCTCTAGTCCAATAGCTTTCCACCTTCCCTAGCCCTCTGGCTAAAAGTCTGAGGTAGCCAGAAGGATCCCATGTACAATATGGGGAGTGGGTTAACTCTCCATGTCCTTGCTTTTAAAGACTGTTAGTATGCAAATTTTAATAACCACTCTAAATTAAAAGATTTGGCCAATGAAGTTTCTTTCTCTTACTTAAGAAAATGTATTAGACTTTAGTATATCACATTTTTCTGATATATCCAAACAGTTTGTATTCTAAGTGGAACAAAACAAGTATCTGCATTTCAATTTAACACTGCCACTTGATTTTAAATCAGACCATCCCATAAAAATATTAAACACAACAATTCTGGCCACAAGACAAACACCACAAGACAGAACATAGAACACAAAACATAATTGTTACTCTGTCAGTAAATGCATGATACGTTGAATGCTGTTCAGCTGGCATTAGTTTTCTTTGATTATCTGAAAGACAAAAACAGAAGTCTATCCTTTCTGGGCAGTCAATCATTACTTAAAATATACAAATACTCTTGTTGATTTTAGGCAAAACAGGAGAATTACCCCATATTTTCTTTGCCTGAATTTATTTACAAACATTTCAAAGACACCAAAAACTTTTTTCTTTAGCATTTTTACAAAGTTCAACTGCTGTTCCCTCCAGCAACTACAGAGTTAATCTTTCACTTTCCCTTAAAAATCATTTGCTTTTCCCTTAAATCACTTGCTTGCCTTTCAACAGCCACTTACCAATTCAAATCACCATTTCAAATATCCTCCTTAGTATTTGAAATTCTCATGCTTATACTCACTTACTTCTTCCATCCACTACACCCTCAAAAGTTTCCAACCTGTTCTCCAATCTCTCTGTCTGTTGCCTGCCCGCCTGGGCCCGATCCTGCTTTTCTCGCTGAACCGTCCCTTGTTCCACTACCAGTTTAGCTAGGAGGCTGGGCTTCTCAACTTGCCCCCACCCTTCTGGTCTTTTCCCTAAAACATTTTTACTTACAAGACTACCCGAGTCCTGCCTAGTAAGGCTTGCCACCTGGGCAAAAAAATACATGGCCATTGGGTAAAGGCCATTTACTTAACACATAATCCAAACCCCTTTAGGGGGTCTACCCAGAGACCCACCCATTTGTCTGCTGACACTTAAACAGAAAAGAAAATTACACAGAGAGCAGAGAAAATTACAATCGAAGCCAGATTTTTCCTACTTCTATTACATTGTCCGTTACAGGGGGCGGGACAGAAAGATCTCAATACAACCTCAGAGCTTCATCGCACACATGGCTTCCACCCTGAGGAATTACGAACGAGAAGTTCAGTTCCGCCCACACACCTAACGCCCAAATGAACAGAGCAGAAAAACAACAGTAACCGGTTAAACAGAACAGAACCAGAACCAGATAGTGCACCAAAACCAGATAGTGTTTCCTTATTCTATTAGGGCTCACCTTTAATCATACAATCCTTATCATATAACACCAACAATACCAAACAAAGCAAGCATAAAATAACAAGGGTAAAACAGATAGATGGTGTAAATTCTGCAGGGCTCCCCCATTCTTAATTGCTCACCAAACTGTGACAAATTTCTGTTACCAATTTATCCCTCATGTCAGGTGATCAAACTGACACTGCATATAATCAAATTTTAAAGCTTCATTAAAAATAATAAAACAACAATGGAGAGTGTTGGGAACGCTCCCACATCACTCAGGAAAAATATGAATGCTCCAAGCCTTAAGCCACTTTAATACTTACACATATCCAGACTGGCCACGTCTGTGTATAATGTTCAGAGAAGGGAAATAGGTGGACGGGAGATTATCCTGTATACAGCTTATCCAGAATTTCCAACATGCTTCTGCTCTTGGGATGGCTGTTCTTTTACACCCTGGAGTCTCCTGCGGGGTGTCTTTCAGAGATTCCAGTTCAGGTCAGCTGCCTGTCCGGCTTCGGGGTTGCAGAAGCACACTGTTGGATTTCACTGGAAAGTTAAGCTTTGCAAATGTAATTTCAGTTCTGTAACTTGTATTGCCTTTGGTTTGCCTCTGTCTCTATTTTCCACAACCAGCTGGGGCTGAAAGCAGTTTTTCTTTGTACTTAGCATAGTCTGTGCTGGTTCTTGACCTTGAACACAAAGCAACTTTTCATCTCTGGGACAAGCTGAATTTCAAATTAACCCGTTCCTAGACAAATTGCTCACACTGTGTCAGAGGCTTTTCTTTGGTGATTAAAAGCTCCTCTGAGATATATGATCTTATCTAGATTGAAGATACCTTCTAATGGGCACTGTTTAGATGGATTTTCACGCATGTGAAGATTCCAATTCTCTAAATACCTGCAGGTTTTAGGACCATAATGTACGTACATGTACTATGCTGGGGTACCCTTAGGGGGTGAGGTAGAATGTTTAGACTGTCCCTTACCCATTTTCCACTTACATACACAGAGAGGGTGCCCTGTCCGCGCTAGCGGCTCATAAACTAAGGATCTCTCCCTACAGGGCACTCACACAGGAGAGACTAACGGGGATGACCATGACTCTCCTACACCTCCCTTCAGCAAAGAGTGTCGGCTAGTCTCTGGGAGACGGCGCCGCTTACTCTGATTGCATCCAGTGAGATGATCAGACTGTCAGTAGCCCACATGGAAAGGAAGGGGGGGGAGGGAAGATGGGTTCACACATTCCTAGACCCAGGCAGCTTCCTCGCCGGACGATGCCAGGCCGAGTCAGCCCACCGTGGGTCGGATCTCCTAAAGATCCACTAGTTACCGGGCTTGCGTTAGAATATTCCTGATCATTAGTAATCGCTTCACAGGGTAGTCTGGGTGTCTTCCGGTAACAAACACTCACACTGGTATACACACACACACACACACACCAAGGCCATTATTTCCTATTACCACGATGCATCTTATCTTGCTGCACAGTCAATAAGTTCAGATGGCATGAGCCCAACAGAGACAGACATTCCCACGGACAGTCCTCCTCCCAGTGCAGCTCTGGGGCATATGATGAGGGATTTTTACAAGAGCTCTACATACAAACAGCTTCAGAAGCTACCCATTCGCTGACAAAACAGAAGTAATTGAAGGATCATGTTGTAATTAAGTGATCCTTCTGGTGGCCACCTTTCCTGGTCCTCTAACTGATACTGAGGCCAGTCTACTGTACAAAATCTTTTCAGTTTACTTTTAGCCAATGGATCTGATTCAAACACTTTCCAATTCGTCAGAATGCATTCTAAGGGTGTACACCATGCCCTGCCTATACTCTGTCCCTGCCCCATACCCTAGGGAGACACTGGGCGTCCCCAGGTCTTAACAAGAAAAAAAGGTTCACAGCACTGGACTGTTCCTACCTTATCCACAGGACCGGTTCCTCACTGTCGCCTGCAACTGCTTCTCCACTATCTGAGTGTGTTGCACCGTTGTGTCCTTCAAGGTCGGCCTGACGCGTCTCTGCCGAGGCCCCCGGTAAAGGCACCGGTGTGCGCTGGGCGTCGGCTGTGACCATCGTCCACCGGCCATTGGAGGAGTCCGGGCAAGGCACAATTTTGCCTCGAGCCCACCCAGGGACGCCAAAACTGTTGCCGGCTCAAAGAGCCTGAGGCGGAGCAACAGCAGGGTTCGTTGCCCGGTGTGCATAGCACTAATTAACACACCAGGGTGGAGAAGCAAAACCACGTTTATTAGAGCCCAAATAAGGTGCCAGGGAGAAAAAGCATTCTCAAATCCTGCACACCCGCGCGCAGGCGGGGTCCCAGCATTTATACCCCCGTTGTTTGTGTAAGCCTTTTGTTAGGTTTTCCCCCTCACCCCTCCCTTCCCAACAGCAGTTACTTTAAACATTACATTTCAGCGTGTTAGAAAAGTTCCCATTCACAAGCTTATCTATGGCCTTCACAGCACAAACGCATACAGTTTTTCCTCCCCCCCTCTCCCCCTCCTCCCCGCCGCTTCTGCTGTTTTAAACTCCTGCATTTGCAAGCTGAGGCAGCTGACAGTTACACATTTTGCTTGCAGTCTGTTAGCATCTTAGGCTGGTTAAAGTTCACAGCATGGAAGACCTGGTTCACTCAGGCCTGCAGTCACAACTTTGGTTTACTTAGGCCTAGTGACACCAACACTGTTCATCGTAGAATCGCAGTTATGGCTGAAAACATAAAGCAGCAATTATTGTAAAGAGTACAAAAGAGTTGCTACTATGCACTTCAAGTGGATGAATCCACTGATATTGTGAATTTAGCTAATCTTTTGTTTGTCAGATACAAGCTAAATAATGAAGTCCCCGATGATATTTAGTTCTGCCAACCTATGCCAACACATACAACTGGAGAAGCTATTTTTAAAGTTATCGATGACTTTATCAAAAACAATTACTTGGATTGGAGTCGTTGTCTTGGAATAAGCACACATGACACCAGAGCCATGATTGGTTTGAAGAAAGGAGTTGTTGCATGTGTTCAAGCTGTTGTGCCAGAAGCAAAATCGACTCATTGTTGCATTCACGGGGAAGCAGTTGCCACCCAGAACATGCAGGCAGATCTAAAGCAACTACTGGATGAAGCTGTGAAAATAATAAATTTTGTGAAAGGCTGCCCTCTGAATGCCCGGGTGTTTTCTCAGCTTTGTGATGAGATGGGCAGTGATTACACACAACTCCTATTTCACACTGAAGTGTGTTGGCTTTCGCATGGAAAAGTTCTGAATTGCCTGTTTGAGCAGCGAGAAGAACTGCAAGGTTTTTTAGATGAAACCTTTAACCTGCGAGACTGTATACACGACTGGAAATGGCTATGCAAACTAGCATATATTGCAGATATCTTTGCTCATTTAAACAACCTCAATCTATCCTTGCAAGGGAAACTCATATCCATTCCATGTTCAAGACAAAATCACAAAATTGAAACTGTGGCATAAACGTCTTAGTCGTCGTGAACTGGATTCCTTTCCATCTCTTCATGACTTGGTAATAAACTCGACTAATGAACTTGATAGTGATGTGTTGCAAACCATGAAGCAACATTTGGAAAGCTTGCAGAAAGATCTTTGTAAGTATTTCCCTGAACCAGACGGCACCCTTGAATGGATAAGGAACCCTTTTATCATCAATGTTCAAACATTGCCAAATAACCTCTGCTTCAGAAGAAGAACAGCTCTGGGAGCTGGCTTCAGATAGCTTCGTGAAAACAAAATTTGAGCAAAATACACTGATGTCATTTTGGTTGGGGGTTAGCTCTGAATATCCAGCTCTATTGGACAAAGCTGTCAAGTATCTTCTGCCTTTTCCCACCTCGTATTTGTGCAAGATCCGATTCTCTGCGCTGGTTAGCATAAAAATAAAAAAATGAAATAGTCTTATTGACGTGGAGCCCATCTTCGTCTTAAGATCACAAACATTGAGCCAGATAACCCCTCGATAGTGTCTGGTCAAAAGCAGTTCCATCCCTCGCACTGAATAGTTTGGTTTGTACTGAAAAATTTTCAATACCGAAATAGTAAGTATTAAAACTAGTGCTTTCTTCACTAACCTAACCAAACCAGCGTATTTTAATTTCAGAATGATAAGAATTCACCATCTATCTATCTATCTATGCTGTTCTGCTAGACTGTTGATTTGCTTCTATTATTTTAATTATTTCTAGTACTATTTCTATATGTAACTATTATTTCTATTAAAAGTTTTGTTTCAATTGTATGTAATATAATTTTGTATTTATTTCTAATAAACATTTAATCCAGAATTAAAATGAATTAGGAGTGTGTTATAAAAATGTGGCTACTAACCACCCCCTCATTATCTTCACTGGAGAAGGGATACGCCGGTAAGACAAATGTCTCAAAAGGGATACGCAACTGTTGTAAGTTTGGAAACACTGCAATAGACCATGGAAGAGCTTAGCCTTCATGTGAACATTTCAGCCAGCCTATGAGTAATGGCTGCTATGACTCAGCAAGGCATGCAAGGGCATGTGACTGGACCACATGACACTGAACTCCATTTGGGTACCTGTATTTTTCCAGAAACTGGATTGGGAACTTAGCTTGGAACAAAGGGTTCCCGCCATATGGAAAAACTATATAAAGTGGGAAGTTACATCATCTTGGGGCCTCACTCCTCACACAAAAGAACTCCTGGAAACACCTGAGGAACAAAGACTAAACTGTGGGACGTGCTGGTCCCAGGCTAATGGGATTTCTAGCTTGTATATGGAAACTTGGTGGACTGCTTGTATCATCAGTCAGGATGAGAAATAGGTAGGATTTGAATTAGCAATCTAGTATGTTAGGCTTAGTTTGCGTTTTTGTTTATTTGCTCGGTAATCTGCTTTGATCTATTTCTAATCACTTAAAATCAATCTTTCTATAGTTAATAAACTTGTTAACCAGTGTGTTTTGAGTGAAGTGTCTGGGAAAATCTCATATATTGCATATATTTCCCACATCGAGGGGAAAGTGAACTATATTAATGAGCTTGCATTGTACAAATCCCTGTGCAGTACAAAAAGGTATAATACTGGGTTTATAATCCATCAAGGGTGCAAGGCTGGGGAGCTGGGAAATTGGCTGTTGTCTTCTGTCTGTCCTTGAGTGGCTTAGGTAAAGCACTCAGGTAGCTCAGCTGGGTGTGTGTGGTTCCACCGGCTGTCATGTTGGGTGATAACAGAGCCTGGAGAGGCTGGCTGAATCACCAGCAGAACAGTGTGAGAGAGGCCAAGCCAACTGTATGGTTACGGGGCTAAGTGGTTCCCATGGCTCCCAGACTGCACCACAGGGGTGACAGCCCCTCACACCTGGGTCCTGTTAAGGTTACTTTGCAATGCTAAAGTGGCACAAAATGATCTTAAAGATGCTTTGAAAGGGCAGCTGATGCTTAGCTCAGTGCAACTGAACCCAGGGCCAGCTCATTTACTGCTGGGCTGTTCTGGGGCAGTGCGTGGATATGACAGAAACCAGGGAAGATGGGGACAGAGATCAACACTAACAGTAAAAAGTTCCTATGGGGAATATGCTAGCTGGCATAAACTAGAGCAGCCCTGTAGGTGCTCTAACTTGTGGCAAGGGTCAGGTCTGGCCCTTGATGGTTCAGGATTAGGGGAGACATGAAGGTGGCTTATAACCCCCTCTGCTTCACTCCTTCCCCCTGCATTAAGAATGAGCTCTACTCGTTTACTTTAAAAACATACAGTACATATACAAAAACTACTACCTTTGCAAGACAGCTGCAGATTTTGCAATTAATACAGAGCTTCCACTAAACTGATTACTTAATATGGGAGCTTGCTTTATTTCTGTTATAATACAGAATGGCTTCTGTATTTGTGTATTTGTAATTTGAGGAGACCTGCACTCAACACTTGCAACATAATCTCTTGAAGGGTCTTTAAATCAGAAAAAAATGAAACACAGATGGCTGTATAGTCTGTCTGTCTGGGTTGCACAACACAGTAACATTTCATCAAGGAGCCATATGCATGACTGTGAGACACTCTTGGAGACCAAAAAAACTGCTGAAATGTCATGCTTGTTCTCCATTAGGGGAAGATGCCATATTTGCTGCTCTTGAA
The DNA here is from genome assembly GCF_020497125.1 of Mauremys mutica. Lineage (NCBI taxonomy): Eukaryota > Metazoa > Chordata > Testudines > Geoemydidae > Mauremys > Mauremys mutica. Next base: position 65,432,640 of record NC_059072.1, read on the forward strand.
ACACAATCCTAGGATGATTAGTAGAGCAGGATTAATAGTAGCCAGGAGAAAATCATGTTGATGGCATATTGCAACAGGAGTAATGCAAAGCAAATACTGCAGTGTTCTATCCACTGGACCAGACTGATGGAGTAATGCCAGATTTATACTGGTATTTAGTTCAGTCCAGGTCTCAGTGGACAGGTGTCTACATCACAAAAATCATAGCTAATTTGTCACCCTTGTTTTCAGTAGTGGGAGAAAGACCAAGGAGTGAATGAGCATTGAAACACCATTACTCTTATCCACAGAAGTCTCTCTAGGTCAGAGAAGAAAGATACCAGCAGGGCAGAGTGGAGAATCTTGCACTGCTTGTTCCATTGCCCTATCTGTTCTGTGGGGAAGAAGTTCACCCAGATGCAGAGGGATAATGTTTAAGTCCAAAGTAGTTCATAGACCTTATGTTCACCCTATACAGAGGGCCAATACAGTATGCCCTAGATGACTATAGTATGAACTCTCTAGGGTTCTCAGTTCTTCACAAGGACTAAATTCACTTGCAGCCATGTTCTGACACCCTTACATATCTTCATGTCAATGGGACTGCTTGTAGAGTAAGGTGCCACTGACCATGAGTGACAGGCCAGAGAATCTGGCCTCTTTTAAATAATCAAAGCAGAATGAGAAGATCCAGAGTCTTTCCAGCATTGGTTGGAAATCTCTGGAAATCCCCAATAGAGAATGTGATATTTCTAGGTCTACATGTGTGGAACAGACTTAGCCAACTGCTATTTCTCAACATTTGGGAAGGAATGGCCAGCTGATTAACTGATGGTGAAATTCAGAGTCCCAGCATTCCAGAGGTGAGAGGGGAGGTGTCGGAAAGTCCTTGCATGTGGTGCGGTGTTGAAGGGCGTTCTTTACTCTACTGACAGTTGTGAGAAATTAAAGATACATTAGGCAGAAGTGACATGCTGCAAAATAAAGGCCCCAAATAAATGAATCTGGAGGCTAACAAAGAAGGCAAAGAGAACAGTTTGGCTCAGGTGACTGTAGTACCCTTTCCCATCACCACTGCACAGCTGGCAGCTGCACTGGACCAGCTTATGTAGGGCTCAGCAGACAGTTGGTGCTGTAAGCTTACCAAGATAGGACCACCTTGCCCATTCCCACTAAGATGAACTTGGAAGAGTTTTTGACTAAGCAGCGATAACTTGAATCTAACCTTTATTATGAGAGATTTGGGGATGGAAGGTAAGGTAAGGTGGCTAAACTGACCAATTAACCATTGAGGAATTAAACCTGGGAGCATCTGATACCTAGGAGCCAGGAACAGATCTGGACCTATTTGAAAACAAGTACACCTCTACCCCAATATAATGCGACCCGATATAACACAAATTCGGATATAGCATGGTAAAGCAGCGCTCCGGGGGGGGCGGGACTGCGCACTCCAGCGGATCAAAGCAAGTTCGATATAACACGGTTTCACCTATAATGCGGTAAGATTTTTTTGGCTCCAAGGACAGCGTTATATCGGGGTAGAGGTGTATCTTATCTTCATAGTATTCTGAGCAAGAGAGCTATTCGTTTAATTGCAGAACTACACACATTTTGTACTTTTCATCCACCACCAAGCAAAATGTAATGGGGAGAAATAAAGCCCTTTCAGGTTCCAGTGAGGTGGAGGGTGGAGTTATTCTCTGTCCTGAGAGGAATATTGTATCTGTTTAATAACTGGTCCTTCCCTGATTAGCTATTAGTGTTTCCAAAGTGGATCTGTTTGAATCCAATTACAGTATCTCTCAGCTTTTCCCTTTTTCCAAGCCTGTTTCATCAAAGAGTCAGAATTTATCTTGCTCTTCTTTGCATCCTTCAGGATTCTCTAAGAGCGGGATTAGGAGTTGAGCAAGCTGATTCTATACCCTCTGTATATAGGGAATGGTTTGATACCTGTGTAAAAAAAGCAAAAGGTCTCAGAACTATTCTCTAACGCCATTCAATTCAAAATCCTCCACAGGCTACACAGTAGTAGAGCCATCCTTTGGGAGCATGTGGCTGGAGGCGGGAGGGGAATTCAGGGTCTCACTAGTTCATGTGGTTTGCTGATATACAAAGTTCATCCCTTTTAACCAAACATAGTTATTAGAACAAATTTGGTTCTTGCCTCCAATCCACCATTTATTCTGAGAAAACACCATGAACCTGTCTAGCCGGAGTCCCTGTGAGCAGTTATTGCTCCAGAGTGCCATCAAAGCTGCCAAAAGCTGATCTAAAGTGACAGAACTAGTTCAAATGAAGGAACAACCCACCTGAACAGTTCCTGCTTCCTAGAGAGAATCTGACCCATTTACATGGTTCAGAAGAAGTCAGATAATACTCTGTGCAAGTCCTTGTTCCTTTTGCTGCTAGAGTTGTGGGGTTTAACAGCCTCAGAGCCCTGAGCATATATGTTTCACTTTTGATAAAAAGACAATATAGCGCTTGTTCTTCCTTCAGTCTGGGGATGATCTACTGTGTCTTTCCTGTAGCTATTTATATACTGTGACATGCTGCAGAGCTAACAAATGACATCCTAAGATTAAGGCTGGAACGCATTGTATGAATGCACTGTTACACGAAAAAGGTATTCCCATGCTATTACATGCCAATTCTTCTGAGTCCGAAGAGGGCCTGAAATCTATTGCTTTCTTCTTTTCCAGTGCTGACCATGTTTTTGATTTCACAGATCTGGGATCTCTATGCCACTGTCGAGAAACAAAAATTATGCGAAATATCCCTGAAACACAAAGGATTTTCAGTGCTTTGTATTCTGGTGAAACTGATCAGGACCTTTCAGTTGATGTTAGAAATCTGTAGAGAGAAAGGTTTTTGGTTTAAGTTTTATGTGTGTAGTGGAAGCAGAAACAGAAGAAGTGTGGAATAAATCACATTGATATCACACTCTTTCATAGTTTAATATTCCAGCATTTCTCAAGTCCTCTGCTGTTTACATAGCAAACAGAAGACACTTTAAAAGCCCTTTACCCTGAAAAAGGAAAGTGTATGTATCAGTCACCATATGCTCCTTGTGGGCCAGATTCTCATGTCTTGCTGAGTTGTTCTGGGCATGAGGCCGGAGGTAGGACAAAGGTGGCTTTAGGCCACCTTCACACAGGGCCAGCTGAGGCTGGTCCATTCCCTAGTATAAGAGCAACTTTGCGGCACATCTAACTTACAATCATCTACCCAGGGTCCTAGTGGGCTATTTTGATAGCAAGCAGTCCTGGTATAGTAGGGACACCCTAGCCAAACCTTCTTTTTTCCATGCCTAGACTCTATGCTGGGCATAAGAGCATCCTGAAAACTTACAGACATTAGCATTTCCAGTGACTGGTAATGAAGGAATCGAAATAATAGGGACATAAGTAAAATGGAAAGGATTTAAATCAAATACAATTGGTGTCAATCAAAGTGATTTTTCTTAGTGGCTGCCCTTTTCCCTTATATACATTATCTAAGAATGTAAATCCGCAATTACTCAGAAAACGGTATATTTATCAGTTTGATATAGGGTTTTTTAAATTAAAAAATGGCTAATAACCCTTGTTTTTACAGATCAGCTGATTTTAACACACTAAAAAGCCAGTCAGAATGCATACTTTAAATTGTGGTACACTGTTCAACTCTTGCTTCACCACCACCATGTACATCTGTCAAATAGAACAAGAGCAGCTGAATCATAAATCATTTGCTACAACATTAGTAAAGTCTTTGTATCAGGCCACTGTTACAGAATAAATGTTTTCCCCTTTGAAAATAGATTTCTTGCCTTGGCTTTGACGTTCAGTTTGATAAATGATTCGACTTTGCTTTAGGATTTCTGTGGTAGTGGGAGACCATTATTCCACAGCAACATTTAATTTCATTGATATTATCTATTAATTTAATTGTATCTGAAGCTCGTGACAATCCTGAATTTGGAGGGGAGAGGGGAAGATGCTAAATTAACCTTTTACACATCAGGCTCACAATACCAGCAGCTCATTAACCTTAGGAAACAAATTTCTACCTAAACTAATATTTTTGCTCTTTGCTATTCTTCAGTATTATTCTGATCATCTCAGGCGCTACTGGTAATGGGGAATGGGGCACCACAAACAAATATACTGGGGAGTGTGCTAATGCAAATAAAAACACATTCCGTGCTGGCATGCTTCCTGTGCACGGGAAGGCCCTGTGACCTTGTAGATAGGTAAATCAGGGGACAAAGGTACAAGCCAAAATTTCAAACAAGGCCTCCGAGTTTTAGGGTATGTTGGGCCAGATTTTCAGAGGTGGGACCACCTGCAGCTCACAGTGACTTCATTTGGAATGATGCGTGCTCAGCACTTTGGAAAATTAGGCACTTGGTATTTTAAGTTGGGAGCCCAAAGTCACAGACCACTTTTGAGAATTTTGGCTTAAATTGCTAGAGTCACACAGGAAGTCAGTGGCAGAACAGTAATAGAAGGCAGGTGTCCTGATCAGCAATCCAATTCCCTATACATTATTATACCAGTCTGCCTACCAGTCTCCTATCCTCCACAGGCTGCCTTCTGAGCTCTTTGCTTATCTTTTGCTGCTGAGCTGAATGATTCTGTGCAGGTAGCATCTTGCTTTGCATGGGACATTTCCAACATGTCCTCGGTCACAGAGTTTTTAATAGTACTAACGAGATCAATGCCCAGTATTTACTTATTAATATTTAATGCTGAATTCTACTAGGGTGACCAGCCAGCAAGTGTGAAAAATCAGGACGGGGTAGAGGGTAACAGGAGTCTATATAAGAAAAAGCCCCAAATATCGGGACTGTCCCTATAAAATCAGGATGTCTGGTCACTCTAAATTCTACTATAGCTATGTGATGCACAGGGATCCCAAACAAGGAAGGCTTTCTTATCAGATACTTAAAATAACTCAGAGAGCTTTCACACATATTTTAACAGTAACAGAAAAGTGCAGATGAAGATGAAGGAATGGAATACCAGACGCTTGCTGTTGGCATGAAAATTAGATACAGCAAAAATAATAATGTAATGCAAATATATCTTTACAAAATGCATGGATTCAGAAACCTACATCTAGTAAAAGGTTTTACTTAGTGAGTTAACTAAATGGTAATAAACAATTAGAAAATGTGACTTACTTTTTTGCAAAATTAAATTCAAATTTAAAGCAGTATGAAGGGACAGCCATTGGGAAAACATTCAGTAACCAATGCTGAGAATTATATTTAACCTCCAGCCATAATAAAATGTATGCATTGTAACATCTATATTTCATTCTTTGAGACTGCAGCATAAACTATGAAAATAGATGACTCTAACATATGGTACATGATTTGCATTATTTTGTGCATGGTAGCCATACAAATATAAATACACATGCCTGAACATACCAAAATAATATAGCAGACAGGGAGGAGGAAAGATAAAATTAGTTTTAAAATTGACCAGGTTTTGATAACTTGAGACACTTCAATGGCACTGGCCACTTTTAAGATAGCATTTGAATTTATGTTTATGAATTTATTGGGGCCAGGATCATATTTCTTATCAAAGTAGTGGGCTTTAGGAAACAAGCATGAAAGGGGAAACTGTGTTCTTTGGAGATCTTTCTAGTCAGATCAAAGAAAGAACTGAAGATGAGCAGCATGGCTTTATTGTTAGGGCTATATGAAATGTTTGCATGAAAACCAGGAACTGCATGAAATGTTCCTGACTTACAAACTGAAAAGCACAGCCCTAGTTTATCAAGAGGTTTGCTAAATTTCTTTAAATTTAAGAGAACTTGGACCAATTAATGATTTTTCATCCAAAGTAAGGAAAGCTCATCATTTTGACATAAAACCAGGTGATGACTTCAACTGGATTGAGTTTTTGTGTGTGTTTGCACCAAAATTTGAAGTGAAATTTATTGGATACAAAGTCAGATTAACAGAAACCCAAAAACTTTATTTGCCCAGTTTTTCATTAGGCTAGGGCCATGTCATAGATGCCTTTGCTATGTGGGGGCTTCCCTATGCAGAACCACAAAGGAGTGCATTGTGGGAAAGCAAGAGAAGTGGCAGGGGTATAGGCAGGATGTGCCTCCTGTGTTGATTCACCTGTCCAGATGAGTTTGGATGCACAGCGAACCACTTCCATTGTTCCTTCCAATATCCAGGAGTAGAATGAATAATGGATTTGTTTTTGGCTCACTGTTAATTCCAAAACATTTTGGGGAAAATCATTTCAGGTTACACCAAAATCTTTTTTTTTGTTTTGTTTGTTTTTTTTAATAAAAAAACTGGGGGGGGGGGGGATGGTTTTGATTTTCTCTGCATTTTTTTAGTCTTTTTTTTATTTTTAACAAAACAATTCAGTGAAACTAGTACAAATTTGTGAAATGTTTTGGTGTCACCGAATCTTCATTTTCACTGATGAAAATTTCACTTCGTTCTATCCAGGAATAGTAATTGCCAAACCTGACTACACAGGAACACTGGGCACTTTTTGTGAATTGCAATAGAATTCAATCCTTCCTGTCCCTGGGATTTCACTACACAAAGCATTTTACTCTGCCTGTGTGCTGGGGACCAGGATTTATTCCAATATCTTCTACTGATGCTCCACTAACAGGAAAAATTGTATTTGGCTTTTTTTCAAATTTGTTAAAAAAAATAAACAAACTGTGTGTGTAAGCAGTTTCTGCCCAAAATTTGCTTTTCAGAAAGACAATCTGCAAACAAGGACTTTAATGAAAAGTTCCTTGTCAGTCTTCATTCTATCAGCTCTACCATAGTCCTCTACTTCTGAGCTGCAGATGGACCATAATGTTCTTTTATTTTGATGGAATTTCATGAGTTCAAGCACGATGGTTTGCCTGAGGTGAATCAGGAGACTTTATAAGCTTTTCTTGTCCATCTAGGACTCTTAGCACACAGCGCTATCAAAAGTAGATCATCTCAGGTGTCCGTTTACCAGCCTCAGTGATGTTTCAGATCATCCCAGTGATTATATATCACAATGAAACGGGAAGAAAAGAAACCATTGTCATTTCTGTAGTGGCCTCTCAAGGTAATTTAGGGCTATTAATGAATAACTAAAGATAAAAACTTTTCATCCAACCTAATTCATACTGGGTGAAATTTGCTCCTTCAGACAGATCTGAACAACTGATTTAACTACGTTGCCTGGGGAAATCTGAGCACCATCATAATAATTGAATTAGGCACGTCTCTGACAACTTAAGTTCTGCTTATCTTTACTCTTCACTTATAACCAGATATGAAATGGAAAGATTTAAATATTGCGATAAAAGATGAACAGGATAAAATGGATCAGCAGTAATAGTGTAAGAGAGCTTGGCACGAGCATCTACTTTTGACATTTTCTAATCTAAGGTATTTTATTTTGACCAGGCATACAAACAGTTAATGTCCTTTATGCATTTCCGATTTAAAATCAGTATATCTAGGTTTTATCTACACTGTAATCCTACCTCTTAGGTGCTGTGTATCAGTTGCATAACCTTGGGGAAAGGCACTGTTGGTGTCAGACTAAACACACTGTCAGCCAAAGTAACAGGATTGTTGCTTACTTCTGACATCACTTAGTCATTGTTTGTCTCCGATTTTTATCGGTCTGATCTTGCTTCCATTGGGCCTGTAGCGGGGCGACTGCCCCGCTCCCTGAGAGTGTGGGCTGCGGCAGGCCAGTGGGCCTGCGCAGTCCGACAGCCAATAAGAAAAGGGCTTACAGGGGGCCAATCAGAGCCAAGATTGGAGACAGCCAATCAGGGCTCAGCTTGGCCCTATATAAAGGCTGCCCAGGAAGGAAGCAGGCAGTCTGTCCCAGGCCTTTGATAGGGGAAGATCAGTCTCCAGAGCTGGGAGACTAGCACCGCAGACAGCGCAGTGCTGGCCAGGCTTGGGGAGCAGAAAGGAGCTCTAGTTCATAGCCTGCCGGCTGCAGGCCCTGAAGGGAAGGGCCTAGCGGGTGCAAGGGGCCATAGGGGAAGCGGCTCAGGGAAGTGGACAGACGAGGGGAGAGAAGGAGGACAGTGAGGTTGCCGCCAGAGGGTCCCTGGGCCGGGACCCAGAGTAGAGGGCGGGCCTGGGTATCCACTCTTCCCCCCCCTTGCAGTACACCCCACCATCGGCCATGGGGAGCGGCCATCACAAACTACACCAGATCCCTGACAAGAGGGATTAGACTTTGGGGGTGTGGTTGGACATGGTGGCTGGGGTGTAGGAAGACTGCTGATCACCACTCCCCCTACCCTGGAAGGGGATGTGGATGGACTGAGGGGCACTTCCGGAGGGCAGTGGTTCTGAAGAGGATGCCGCGAGCTGGTGAGCAATGCGGGCTCAGATGCCAACCAAGGGCAAGACAGCAGGCGGGACACCACTAGGAAAGGGAGCTCCACTGGACTGAGCTAATTCCTGGAGACAACCAGTAGGAGGCTCTGCCGTGGTGAGTCCCAACCTTGTCACACGGCCCAATTCTGCTATCTTTATACTGAGTAGCACTGCATTTCAATGCAAATACTCATCATTTAAGCTAAAGGGGGCAATGATGTTTTGCACAGCCTAATATGCTTTGCGTTTTTTGCTCAGGAGAGGTTCATGATTCTGGAGCAGCAGAAGAGATGCTGGTCACAAAAGAAGGGCTCTACCATTGCTGTGTAGGAACTTGCATAACACCTGTGAGCAGCATGACTGGAATTCTGGGCCATAAAAACAAGGTAGAATTAATCTATGAAATGTTAGGTTGAGTGATTCTTTTATAAGGATTTAAAAAATACATAAAAATGCAAGATACAATAATGATCAACTAGAATCTCAGGGTTAACTAGAATTTCCTTGATAACATTACTCTGTTTAACATTATTTTAATTAAATGTACTATAGTACAGATGCAGCTACACTGAGAGAAAGAGAGGCAGTGTTCTTTCTCCATAAATATATACAGTTAATATAGAGGCAGGGTTGTCACAGTGCGAAGGCAAAGGGGCATTAAGACCAAAGTCAGTAATAGAATTGGAGGGTCCTGTGCAGGAAAGTGGTTAATTTCAGCATTGCCCTTAGGAAAGAGGGTGATTGACTTCCAAAATACCACATTTAATATGTGTTCTCCTGCAACTATAAAAATCTTTCAGGCCTTTTGCCAGCAAGTTTACTGCAAGGGATCAGGTCACAAAAGCTATGGGTCCCATGCAGGATTATTCTTGCACAGATAAATTCAATAATCCAGAATAAACTTTTACATTTTAACTGTATAGGATTCAAAGTCTCTGCATCAAGAACCACAAATGCTCCAAATTAAATAGGAGCACCTTCAGTGTGGTACTTGGGAATAAGACAGAGAAAATCCATATTAACAAAAACAAGAGGGGCACTCTTAATAACTCCGGCTGGCACCATCCTGAACATGTATCCCGAAGGGTTACCTCTTTCAGGAGTGGGGTTGTGTTTCATGCTCACAGAACTGTCCATGCACATAATAGTTCATGTCGAGACCGGGTAATTGCTTGTGGAACTACCCTATTTTTATGTGCAAGTCTACAGGACAATTTGAGGCTGGCTGAAAATGTGGCCTTGAATGTTTAAAAACTAAGGGCATAATATAGAGAGGAGAATACAGTATACTTTTAAAAATGTTATACAACTGGACTGGGAATACTTACAGTTTAACTAGGTTATGAATTAATACTTAACTGCATTAGTGCAGCAAAGCCATGACCCTCATCTGGCCTTGGGATACATTGTACAGTCTCCTTTAGCTGCCATTCTACTGAAAATAATGGGGACATGCATAATAATACAGTCCTGGAGTGCAAGGAGGATATTAGAGAGATAAAGTTGGTGAGGTAATATCTTCTATTGGACCAACTTTGGTTGGTGAGAGAGACAACAAGCTTTCAAACTACATATCCAGAGCTTTTAGGGACTGGATTCAGATACCTTTACGCATGCTCAACAGTACTTTACACCACAGATCTGGGAAAGGTACTCAGAATGTCACAGCTAAATACAAGGTCAAACAGATGGCATAAGTAGTTAGGTCCCCAGGCTGCGGCCTAGCACAAGGTCAACAGGTAATGGGGGTTGCAGAGGGCAGCCCAGGGGTAGGCCAAGGCAGCAGGTCCAACCCAACCTTGCCAGTGATGAGTAGGCTGATACTGCAGTCTGCCCCAGGGCATGGGGACTAGACGATGACTGGCAGTAGCCGTATACTGAGGCGAGGTGGGGATAGAGGGTGGGGGTTCCCCTGGAGGGGAGACTCTGAGAGAAAGGGGTTACTGCCAGGGGGCAGCATCCCAGTTAAAAGGGCACCGGTTCCTTGGAGGGACATGGGGGGCCAACGGCAAGCGGATCACCAGCCTGCAGAGGGCGTTCCAGAGCTGGAAATTGAGCTAATTCCCAGAAGACCAGCAGGAGGTGCCGCAAGGGTGAGTCCGCACGTCTACAAGTACTCATTGCTTTTTTTGCCTCAATCTTCACAGACAAGGTCAGCTCCCAGACTGCTGCACTGGGCAACACAGTATGGGGAGGAGGTGAGCAGCCCTCAGTGGTGAAAGAACATGTTAAGGACTATTTAGAAAAACTGGACATCCACAAGTCCATGGGTCCAGATCTACTGCATCTAAGGGTGCTGAGGGAGTTGGCTGATGTGGTTGCGGAGCCATTGGCCATTATCTTTGAAAATTCGTGGTGATCGGGGGAGGTCCCGGATGATTGGGAAAAGGCAAATATAATGCCCATATTTTAAAAAGGGAAGAAAGAGAACCCAGGGAACTACAGACTGGTCAGCCTCACTTCAGTCCCTGGCAAAATCATGTAGCAGGTCCTCAAGGAATCCATTTTGAAGCACTTGGAGGAGAGGAAGGTGACCAGGAACAGTCAACATGGATTTACAAAGGGCAAGTCATGCCTGACTAAACTAATTGCCTTCTATGATGAGATAACTGGCTCTGTGGATATGGGGAAAGCGGTAGATGTGATATATCTTGACTTTAGCAAAACTTTTGATACCATCTCCCACAGTATTCTTGCCAGAAAGTTAAAGAAGTATGGATTGGATGAATGGACTATAAGGTGGATAGAAAGTTGGCTAGATCGTCCAGCTGAAAGGGTAGTGATCAACAGCTCGATGTCTAGTTGGCATCCGATATGAAGCGGAGTGCCCCGGGGTCGGTCCTGGGACCGGTTTTGTTCAACTTCTTTATTAATGATCTGGATGATGGGATGAATTACACCCTCAGCATGTTCACAAATGACACTAAGCTGGGGGGAGAGATAGATATGTTGGAGGGTAGGGATAGGGTCCAGAGTGACCTAGACAAATTGGAGGATTCGGCCAAAAGAAATCTGAGGTTCAACAAGGACAAGTGCAGAGTCCTGCACTTTGGAAGGAAGAATCCCATGCACCTCTACAGGCTGGGGACTGACTGGCTAAGCAGCAGTTCTGCAGAAAAGGACCTGAGGATTACAGTGGACAAGAAGCTGGATATGAGTCAGCAGTGTGCCCTTGTTGCCAAGAAGGCTAATGGCATATTGGGATGTATTAATAGGAGCATTGCCAGAAGACCGAGGGAAGAGATTCGGCACTGGTGAGGCCACACCTGGAGTATTGTGTCCAGTTTTGGTCCCCACACTACAGAAGGGATGTGGATAAATTTGAGAGAGTCCAGTGGAGGGCAACAAAAAGGATTAGGGGGCTGGGGCACATGACTTATGAGGAGAGGCTGAGGGAAACTGGGGTTATTTAGTCTGCAGAAGAGAAGCGTGAGAGGGGATTTGATAGCAGCCTTCAACTATCTGAAGGGGGGTTCCAAAGAGGATGGAGCTAGGCTGTTCTCAGTGGTGGCAGATGACAGAACAAGGAGAAATGGTCTCAAGTTGCAGCGAGGGAGGTCTAGCTTGGATATTAGGAAACACTATTTCACTAGGAGGATGGTGAATCACTAGGGAGGTGGTGGAATCTCCATCCTTAGAGTTTTTTAAGGCCTGGCTTGACAAAGCCCTGGCTGGGATGATTTAGTTGGTGTTGGTCCTGCTTTGAGCAGCGGATTGGACTAGATGACCTCCCGAAGTCTCTTCCAACCCTAATATTCTATGATTCTAACCTGTGTTAAAGCCCAGGGGAACCTAGGTTTGAATTCAACCAGCTTAGCTTTTTTAAAGTCTATGCTTCTTTGTCTGTATTAGACAGTACAATAGGTTAGCCAATAATTTCCAGCAACACACCTGTGGGCCATGAATGTTTTTGACTTTAAGCATGTGCTTAAGTCCCATTGGGACCTAAGCACATGCTTCAGAGCATTGCTGAACTTGGACCTTCGATTGTAAATTCATTGGAGCAAGGCCATGATCTTTGTGTGTAAGTGTTTTTGGTGCTATAAAAATTAATAATAATACAAAAGGGAATGACACCAAAACAGCATACATAGGGAGTATTCTGGTACTGCAGTATCAATCCCAGAGATAAATCGGCACCATAGGCCAAAATGATGAGAGAAACATGACAGAACCTATGGCAGGGAGGTTGTGGCACCTAACTGCAACAATTTACCCCTCTTGCCGACCTCCTATAATGGGTTTTTTATAGTTATTCAGATCAGTCTGGCCCCTCTTTACTGCTTCCAGTGTTATGCTTATAAGAAGCACATGGGATCTTTTTTAGGGAAAAAGGCAATGCACCACATTTATTGAGAATACAGCAGTTAGCATATGCTTTTCAGTCACACATATACACACACCATGCACACAGTCCCGCCAGTTGATGTTTATAGTTACCAGTCTGGAGTCTGGATCAATCTAGTGGCCAGCCAGATTGGTCGCAAAGGGGAGCCGGGCTCTGTCGGTCACAATCCGATGCTCCTGGAGTTGTGGCAAGATGAACCCAAAGTCCCATGGCCAAGCATTCTATTCTTATAGTCTTTTTTTTCTCTGTTGAAGTCTATGGATTTTGCTGTGTCAGTTTGTGACTGGTTACTCCTTAATTGGTGTTATCTTTTGATGTTAACATTCCAAAACACCTCCGAGAGGGTCATCCTGTCCTGGTTTTGATTTAATCAATTGTCTTGTCTTTAGGGGTATCAGCCTCCATATCAGGGTCATCAGTCTGTGCTTCCTTCATTATGGATGCGCGTTGATGGTGTCGTTAAGTCTCTTCACTCCTTCCTTGACCATCTGGCTATAACAATGGCCTTCACACCTTATCTTTTCCTGATGCATACATTCCTCATTCGCACAATCTTTTACAGAGACCTTCAAAGGTATACAGCCATTTTTATGTTGAGCAAGAAAAGGCATTGTAAATTAAACCTTACTAAATCTTGTAATCAAAACAGTTCACATTGTGGCCCAGGCCTTCAACATTCCTCTAATCTCCTTAACATAGACACAACACAAGATCCTGTCTCTTACTTACTAAACCTTAAAACAAATAAATGTATATTTAACTAGAATGCCTAATTTATAATACATATAGGAAACCATAGTAGACATTATAACTTATCCTAAAACAAAAAGGTGACCATAATCAGTCATAAGGATTGTTCTGGTCTGTCCCTACCTTAACATCAGTACAGACACTGACAGTCTGTCGGATGCATTTCTACTAATGTCCCAGAGAGTCATTCCTTTCTGCTATTCAAAAAGGGTGGCTGGCAGGATGATCAAATCATACATTAATTTGTATAGTACAAATATAAAATCCCAGGAAGGGTTTCAGTGCCAGCTATGCAGATTTTCCAGTTGCTAACATATTTCTGGAAGTGCCACAGTTCAAGATAGTTACAGTGCAGTCAGGGACATGGCTTGTCTCTGGCAGGGAGGTGGCAGCTTTGCCTGTGGGTTGGCATTCGTGGCCAAATCTTTGCTAGGAGACAGAGAAGAGTCCTGTGACATCTGTAGTTGGACCATCTGGTTCAAAACTAAGGGCCTAATTCCAAGCTCACTTTCACAATGGAGTTACCTCAGTGTAAGGGAGTGGAGAATCACACCCTACCAGTGTAGACACAATTTGTCATGGAGACAGGGTGACCAGACAGCAAATGTGAAAAATTGGGACAGGGGGTAGGAGATAACAGGAGCCTATATAAGAAAAAGACCCAAAAATCGGGACTGTCCCTATAAAATCGTGACATCTGGTCACCCTACATGGAGAAGCAGCAAGTAATTTCTGCATTGGCCTGCCACATGAGATTAACACTGTTCATTGCAGTTTGCCAAGGGCTAAACACTCATGCTGAGACATATCTTACTCTACTAGTCGTCAGTGGGACTACTTGCAGTGTAAAGTACTGTTGAGTATGCGTAAAGGTATCTGAATCCAGTCCTAAAAGCTGAGTGTTTCTCATCACAGTTCATGAAGGAAGGGAGAGTGTCCTCTTACTGACAACTGTTGCCCCATAGAAAGACATCTCCTTTCCCAAAGCTGAAGTATCTCCTGTGCATTCAGGCAGCAATATCCTCCAGCTCATAAGGACTGAATTAGCAGGGCCTGTGGGAAAAGATAGATAATGTTAAAGAATTGTACTTGTTTATATTTGGGTTTGATAACTGGACACTTAATTAATCCAGTGTTGAATGCATAACACAAGAAGATAAAAATTATAACAATTTTGAGACAATGTGCAAAATCACAGGTGCTTTGCTGCAAATTAATTCAATATTTTATTTCTGTTTGAAGACAGACCTTCTTGAACAAGTGACACTCATGCAGTTATCTAATTAGAAGAGGTCACAAAACAGATCTATGTTGAAATAGCATGTAATTACTAATTAAGTAAACTAATTGCTGCTTTAAACCACTGTTTCATTAAATTCTAATACTGAGCTGGGAAAAGCATTCTGCACACCAAGCAAACCCAATGAATTCTGGTTTTGCAGTGCTGTGCAAAGGTGCAATTTATAAAACTGGCACCAAGTGAAAAACAATATTTTAAATGCTAAAACCTTGTGTTGTCCCCGTGCAGAATCCTCACTGCAACTGCTGTACACAGAATGACTCCAGTCTTTTATGGAGTGACCACACTGGCTTAGGTGATCTACCCAATGATGAGAGACCCTCATCATCAGGTTCAGACAGGCTCCTTCTAAACATCTAGGACGTAGAGCTTTCACTTGGGCATTGAACAAAATGCTGAAAAAGCAAAGGAAGCCACAACAAATAGTTGTTTCTTTCTTTGTTCCCTGTGTTTTCATGTGTGTGTGACTCTATAGTTCAGAGATTTTTTTGAAATGATTTTTTTTATTCATTATGGCTGTAGAACCCGTTGAAAAGGCTTTATTGGAAAAATGTGTTTTGTTTACACTTTGATCTGAGCTGGGGCTCACTCCGCTATCTTAGGGCAAAATGTTGTGTAGCTGGGTTCCTAGCATTGAGACTAGTCAGGCAGGTGCTCAGGTTATGGCAATGTGTTGCCATTAGATGATTATCTGCATTGCATTTACTTCACTCATCCAGAAAGCAGGCTGAAAATCCTGTGAGAAAAGACAACATTTGTCTGGACAGGAGTTTGCAATTCAGGTCAGGCTTCAAGAAAAGATTTGGCTTGAAATAAAGGAGTTGCCATGCCAGAACAGACACATTAGTCCAGAGCATTTGGTCGTAAGAAAGAAAGAAAATGTCAATGAGAATGATGAGAAACATTCTTTTGAGTCAGGAATGACTAATCTCCTTTAGAAAGTAATTTTGCAAATTCATGTCTCTCTAGTTTCATATTCTATGGCTGCACCCTATGATGTCTTCAATAAAATGTATAATTATGCTGTAGGACTTCATTTAGGCAAGATAACCTTACATTTTAGCTCAGAGAATATTAGTTTTCACTTGCTTTATGTTCAGTCTGGATTATAATTAGATTATCTAGTGACACCTAGTGACAGAGACCAGAACACAGATACATCCAAGAGATGTTTGCATTGGAGAGGCTGATGCTGTGTAAAGTATGAAGTGCAAGCATGCTGCTTGCCAGAGATTCTGCTTGGGGAGAAAAACTCTAGCCATTCTTGCCTAGTAACATCATAATAATTAAAAATAATTGTCCAGGCTTTAGGCTCACCACATCATAAAGTCAATTGTGGTTGTGAATGGATCCCTCAGGGCCCCTTGATAGTAAAAGACCTTCAAGCATGAGGCCATTGCGACGGGAAGAGAGACTGGACATGGGAGTGGGGTATGAAAGAGCCATAGGGAGGTAGGCGAGATGAAAGCACTGTGAAGAGCATAGGGGGTAAACCACTTTTTTTGCAAATCGAAAGTGCTGCTGTTGCCATGGGGGGGGGGGAAAGAGTTTAGTCTAGAATTGGAAGTGGATGGGATACTCTCAGCTCCTCAGGAGGCTGAACAGGGCATGACCTACACATGGAAGATGTTGGCATATGAGGCAAGGGTTGGAGAGTAGTGGAGGCTTTAGAGGGTTGGGGACAAGAGAAGATACCTGCTACATGCAATTTTACAAGGGCTTGCCATTTTCTTAAATGACGGGCTGGATTCTCTGGTGTGCTGAGGTCACCCTGTGAGAAGTGTGTGAACGGCCAGTAGGGAATTGTACAATGCACAGAAGCTATCTTCTGACAGAAAGCTGGTGGAATCAGCTGTACCACATACTACACTAGCAAAAAGAAATGACTCATGGGCAGCCTGTGAATAGGGAGGGAAAGATTGTAGTGGAATGGAGCTCCCTGCACCCAATCCATCACTGACATATGGTCCTGTGCAGTCCTAACTTGCACAAGAGCAGGGCACCCCTGAAATCAGGGAGCTGCAGCTGGATCCCTCAGGGCCCCCTCTCCACTCCATCTTTATGTAGCTGTACATTCAGCTCACACAGATGTGCAGATCTTACAATTTTTGCTGCCCTCTACATATTTATATTAGTTTGGAATAATTTCAGTGCACTGAAAGCACCTTAAAAACACTTTTAAAACCGTAGAATAGATTCAGGAGGAAGCATAGCCAGTTTTCTTTTTAACTCCCGAGTATGGTATGTATGACTGCATAGGATGAGAATGTAGTGCAATGAATAAAATGGTCCCTAGAGTTTATTCATATCTTCCACCAGAAAAGGGGGAGAGGGGCTGGGAGGCAGAAAAGTCCATAGTGAGAGGGGAGAAATGTAGGGTGTTTCAGAGGCAGCTGAGCCCATTTTCTCCAAGTGCAAATGGTTGGAGCCTGTTGCAGTGGATTCCCTCCACTGCAGAGCTAAGAGGGCCAGCTAGCTTAAACTCTTCAAGGCAGGGACCATCTACTACCATGTTTGTACGGTGCCTAGCACAATTCTTACCACTGGATGTTCTTGGTTGGATTTTAGGTACTGCTGTAATAAACATCATTAAGCAGATTAAATGGAAAAGATCACTATGACAGTGCAACTGCTATTTAACAATGGATTTATTTTTATTATTATTTGTGCATACCCACTATTCACTGACATTTTCACTGGCACTCGAAGACTGGAATAACAGAAATGAAATTCAACAGTACAAAGTGCAAGATCATGCACTTAGGATCTGAAAATAAGAACATTTGCTATAAGTTGGGCTTATCAATTGGAAATGACAGAGGAGGAGAGACCTGTGTGTGTGGGTCTACCACAGGATGACTATGAGCCACAGATATGATGCAGCTCAAAAAAAGGTTGATGCAATTGTAGGATGATGTAGCAGGCAAGACAATTTTAATAGAGATAGAGAAATATTAATGCCATTGTACAGGGCACTGGCAGGGCTGCCCAGAGGATTCAGGGGGCCTCAGAGAAAGCAATTTTGGGGGCCCCTTCCATAAAAAAAAGTTGCAATACTATAGAATACTATATTCTCGTGGAGGCCCCTGTGGGGCCTGGGGCCTGGGGCAAATTGCCCACTTCCCCCCCTCTCCCTCCCTCCCCCCCGGTGGCCTTGGGCACTGGTAAGACTCTTCTACAATACAATGTACAATTTTGGTCGCCCATATTCAAGGAAGATGAATTCAAACTGGAACAAGTGCAGAGAAGAGCTACTGGGATCATCAGGGGAATGGAGGGCCTAGCTTATGAGAGGAGATTGGATTTAGGCTTGCAAAATAAAGGCTGGGAGGGGAGATGACCATTGTCTATAAATACATTAGGGGGTAAACACCAAGGAAGGTGAAGAGCTATTTAAGCTAAAGGCCAAGGCTGGCACATGAACAAATGGGTATAAACTGTCTATACACAAATTCAGGCTGGAAATTAAAGGGTTTCTAACCTTCAGAGAGGTAAGGTTCTGGAACAGCCTCCCAACAGGAGTTGTGGGGGCAAACAATTAGTTTTAAGAGCGAGCTGGACCAATTTATGAGGGGGTTGTATGACAGGGTTACTTGTGATGGTGCCAGCAGGGCTCTACAGCCCTGGGAGTCCCTTCCAGTTTATGTCCCATCCAGTCATGCTTCAGGGTTTCAGCTGGTCATCTGGAAGGGTTAGGAAGGGTTCCCCCTACCCCACACCAGTGTATTCTGGTTTGTTTGTTTGAGTTTTTCTTTCTCCTTCCTCTGAAGCATCAGAGATGGCCAGAGCTGGAGATGGGACACTGGACCAGGTGGCCAATGCTCTGAAGTGGTGCTGGCTGGTTCCTTGATCACATGTTCAGGGTCTAACTGATCGTAATATGTGGGAAAGAATATTCCCCGAGGTCAAAATGGCAGTGGCCTTGGGTTGGGGTGGGCTCCTCTTCCTCTGCAACTTGGAGCATGGGTCACTTACCAAGATTATCCAGGTATATCTCAATTAAGCAATTCCCTGCCATTGCAGGGGCCATGGGCACTGATGCATGTCCTCAGTCCCTTCTATTCTCTGCTATCTAATCTCCTGTAGGCTGTAATATTTGGTCTGATTTAGGTTGCTGGGTTTAGTGTTTATATGCTGGGTGGTGTTGGTTGCCTGCAATATACAGAAAGGTGGAGTAGATGATCTGGTGGTCCCTTCTAGCTTTAATTCTTTGGCTCAAATCTCTGGCAGGTTTTCTGTCTTGGAATCCATTTGAATCATACAGGATGTAGTGAGGCGGGGTGGCCTCCCGAGGATCTGGAGTGGGAGGGCCCTCGCGCTGAGCCCTGGTGGGCAGAACCAGGGTTTAGTTGCCCCTCCCCCAAGAAGTGGGTGGGATGGGCAGGAAGTATAAAAGGTGGCCCAGAAAGCTCAGTAGGGAGGCAACCACTAGAGCCACCAGATGCCTCCCGAGCTGGGAATCAGCGGAGGGTGCCTAGGGAGCAGAGGACCGAGGACAGAGGGTGAGTCAGCGTGTTGCAGCGTGGATACCCGCTGACCCAGTGACAAAGTGCTTTGTCACTGCTAGGACAATGGGCTGGGATGCAGTAGAGTGGGTGGGCCTGCGTCCCCTCTGCCACCACAACCCAGGGTGGCAGTTTCCCTTCCTCAGACAGATGCTAGAGCAGGGGTCTGCAACCTTTCAGAAGTGGTGCTGAGTCTTCATTTATTCACTCTGATTTAAAGTTTTGTGTGCCAGTAATACATTTTAACATTTTTAGAAGGTCTCTTTCTATAAGTCTATAATATATAACTAAATTATTGTTGTATGTAAAGTAAACAACGTTTTCAAAATGTTTAAGAAGCTTCATTTAAAATTAAATTAAAATGCTGATCTTACGCCGCCAGCCTGCTCAGCCCGCTGCTGGTCTGGGGTTCTGTTCATCTAGGCCGGCAGTGGGCTGAGCGGGGCCTGCGGAGGGGATCCCAGACCTGGGGGGGGGGGCTCAGGGGTCAGGGCAGAGGGGGGGGGGATTCAGGACAGAAGGCTGGGTGTGTTGGGGGGATTCAGGGGTCAGAGAAGAGGGCTGGGGGGCGTGGGAGGTATAGGGCAGAAGGCAGGGTGTATGTGGGGTTCAGGGCAGAGGGCAGTGGGGGGGTTCAGGGGTCAGGGCAGAGGGCTGGGTGTGTGTGGGGTTCAGGGCAGAAGGCTGGGTGTGTGGGGGGTTCAGGGCAGAGGGCAGTGGGAGGGTGTGGGGGGGTTCAGGGGTCAGAGAAGAGGGCTGGGGGGTGTGGGAGGTATAGGGCAGAAGGCTGGGTGTATGAGGGGTTCAGGGCAGAGGGCAGTGGGAGGGTGGGGGGGATTCAGGGCAGAGGGCTGGGGGGGTGCAGGGCAGAGGGCTGGATGTGTGGGGGGTCAGGGCAGAGGGCAGTGGGAGGGTGTGGGGGGGTTCAGGGGTCAGGGCAGAGGGCTGGGAGTGTGGGGGGTATAGGGCAGAAGGCTGGTGTGGGGGGGGGTCAGGGAAGAGGGCTGGGGTGTGGGGGGTTGTAGTGAGGCGGCCTGGCTCCCAGCCGCACCTGAGAGGGACGAGCCAGAACAGCTGCCTCAGTGGGCGGAGCCACCGCCACCTGTCCCCGCCCCCCCGGAAGTCAAGGGGCGGGACAGGAAGTATAAAGGCCCGGGCCCAGCGCTCAGTTGCTGCCCGGCTGCCGGAGAGGACAGACGTTACTGACCGAGCTCCTGCTGGACCGAGCCTCCCCCGAGCCCGGTACCCTGAGGAGGGCTGGCCGAGCCTCCCCCGAGCCCGGTACCCTGAGGAGGGCTGGCCGAGCCTTCCCCGAGCCCGGTACCCCAAGGAGCCGACCCCAGTCTGGCTACAGCAGACTTCAAGCCAATGTTGGTGTGTTGCGGTCAGGACCCCACCAACACACCAGCAGACTAACTGCCGCTGCTAGGGCCCCGGGCTGGGACACAGTGGAGTGGGTGGGCCTGTCTCCCCCCTGCCACCCTCCTCATGGATGGCAGTCTCCCCCTTACACCCACGGTCAGGCATAGAAGCCTGGACTTACTGTTGTTTGCTCAGCTCCTGCCTGAGGACCTGAGCCCTCAAGTACTGACTTTGTTTGCCCCGCCCTGCCTGAGGGTCTGTGCCTCTGAACTATTGCTTGTTGCCCCGCCCTGCCCTAGGGCTTGGGCTTAAGAGACTGTTTGCTTGGCCCCTGCCTGGGGGTCTGAGCCTACGAACTACTGTTTGTTGCCCCGCCCTGACCTAGGGCTGGGCCTTAACTACTGTTGGTTTTGCTCAGCCCTGCCTGAGGGCCTGAGCCCGGGTATTACTATTTACTGTCCCGCTCTGACCTTGGGCTTGGACTCTGGAGACTGAACTGCTCACTAGCCTCGCGTAGTGAGGCGGCCTGGCTCCCAGCCGCACCTGAGAGGGCCGAGCCCCCACACCGGACTCTTACAGGGGTGTAGGGCAGAAGGCTGGGTGTGTGGGGGGTTCAAGGGTCAGGGCAGAGGGCTGGGGGTGTGGGGGGTGCAGGGCAGAAGGCTGGGTGTGTGTGGGGGGGTTCAGGGGTCAGGGCAGAGGGCTGGGGGTGTGGGGGGTGCAGGGCAGAAGGCTGGGTGTGTGGGGGGGTTCAGGGGTCAGGGCAGAGGGCTGGGGTGTGGGGGGTGCAGGGCAGAAGGCTGTGTGTGGGGGGGGGTCAGGGCAGAGGGCAGTAGGGGTGTGGGGCTCATTGCAGGGGGCTGGAAGGGATATGCCCTGTCCCACCCCCTTCCCCAAGGCTCCGTCCCTATCTCTCTGCCTCCTCTATGGAGCTGCCTGCACGCTGCCACTCTTCCCCCTCCCCCTCGCTAGGGCTATCAGCTGATTGGCACAGGGAAGGAGAGGGGGAGGGGCAGGAAAGCACCACGCTGGGGGAAGAAGCGGGGGAGGGGGGAAGCTCGGCTGCCGCAGGACCAAGCTTCTGTCTCTTGCCCCTGCATGGGAGAGTGGTGGGCAGGAGGGCTGAGTG
Organism: Mauremys mutica; assembly: GCF_020497125.1. Taxonomy (NCBI): domain Eukaryota; kingdom Metazoa; phylum Chordata; order Testudines; family Geoemydidae; genus Mauremys; species Mauremys mutica. Next base: position 65,454,375 of record NC_059072.1, read on the forward strand.
GGGCTGGGGGCCAGGACTGTGGCAGGCAGCAGTGTGCCACTCAAAATCGGCTTGCGGGCCGTGTTTGGCACATAGGTTGCCGACCCCTGTGCTAGAGCCTCAGACTCTTTGTCGCCCCACCTTGATCCAGGGCCTAGGCTAATTGACTGTTTATTTTCTGCTCAGCCTGCTTACAGGCCTGAGCCTCAGACTCTGTGTTGCCCTGGCTTGATCCAGGGCTGGGGCTCATTGACTGTTTCCCGCCCAACTTGAGCACAGGCCTAGGTCCCAGCTGCAAGCGGAGATCACTTCGTTCCTCACGGCGGCCAATGTAGCAGGGTGGCCTCCTGAGGACCCGGAGTGGGAGGGCCCCCACACCAGGCCACTACACTTGGTGGAGAATATGGAAATCTACCCGACCCCTGCAAAAAGGAGTCCCGTGGCTGCCCCTGACAAGTTCTTGAAAAAAATAAAAGAGAGAGAAAGGGATGAAGATGGACAAGCTCCTTCAGCACCTGGCTGAAAGCCAGCAGCAGCAACAGCAACTAGTGCAGCAGTGGGGGCCCAACAACCGCAAGTCCTCTGGGAGTTGGGGGCACAACATTAGGAGCTGCAGCAGCAGTGCCTCCAACAGCTCGTGACCTTCCTACCCCAACCCAGTGAGCCCCCATCTGGGGAGGCCGTCGGCCCCACTGTGGCCCCGGTGCCCGTCAGGGTCTCCAAGATGGGACCTAAGGACAATCCAGAAGTGTTCGTGGAGATCTTCTAGCGGGTCACTGGTGGCCAAGTAGCCCCAAGAGCAGTGGGCAACCCTCTTGGCCCCATACTTGAGTGGAATCACCCAGACTGCTTACCGGGGGCTGCCAGTTGAAGATGTGCAAGAGTACAGGCGGGTAAAGACAGCCATCCTGGACACCCTGGATATTACATCTGAGACCTTTCGTTGATAGCTCTGAAAGGCAACCTACCTTCCAGGGGCCCAACCTTGCACCATTGCCCATGAGATAAAGGACCTTTGCTGGCAGTGGTTGCTCCCAGAGTGGCATTCGGCGGGAGAAGTCTCCGAACAAGTGGTCCTGGAGCAATTCACCCAGATTCTCCTGCCCTGCGGTAGGGCATGGGTATCCAACATCACTCAAAAACTTTAAGCATGACCATCACCTTGATGGAGGACTTCTTGGCTGCTGAAGATCTCATTGGGCTGGGGGCCTGGGCTCTGGGTACCACAGCTAGGGCAATAACCCCAGCGTCGACGCAGAGACCCGGACCCAGACCTGAGCAATGCTCAGGCACCTGCAACTCAGAGAACTGCACCTGCAAACCCCGCATCCCCCCCGATCATTCACAGGGCAGACCTCTCGAGGAGCCTTGAGCTTGGCAGGCCCAGATTATCATCGGAGCCCACCTCTAAAAGCGGCGCCCCTGGCAGCGCATTCCAAAATGGGGCCCTGCTCCACGTGTGTCCATTTCAGACACTTACAGCGGGAATGTCTGGAAATAGACTGTAGCTTTGTCCAGGTCTGCACCGGGGAATCTCGGGCCTGCGAGCCATCCTTCCTGAAGCTGACAACGCCAGTGGAAGTGGTCCCCAAGCCTGTCATGGCTCTCCTGGATTTGGGATGTGGGCAGACCCTCGTACGGCAGGGAGTCATCCCAAACCCAAAAAGGACTGAGGGAGAGATTCGACTCCAGGGTGTTCATGGAGACATAAAAGTATACCCCTGGGTCCGGGTACTTCTAACAATAAATGGGGCTTCCCCGAGAGCTCCTTACCAACCAGGGAACCAATTTCACATCCCAGTTACCCTGTAAAGTGTGTGCCCTGCTTGGCATTTGGAAGCTGCAAACATCTGTATACCATCCCCAGACAGATGGGCTCGCTGAACACTTCAATAGAACGCTCAAGACATTGCTGAGGAAATTTCCTCCTCAAGAACTGCAAAAGTGGGACCAGCTACTTCCGCTGTTGCTCCTGGCCATCCGTGAGGTACCCCAGTCATCCACTAAGTTCTCCCTCTTTGAACTCTTGTATGGAAGCCAGCCCCACGAGGTACTGGATCTGATGAGAGAGAGAGAGTACACCCCTCAACATCCCAAGGGCTCCTCCAATATGTACTGCAATTGCGAGACGGGCTTGACCAATCTGGAACCCTCGCCCAAGAAAATCTTCAGGCGGCCCAAGGGATCCAGGAGTGGTGCTATAACCACGGGGCCTGAACAAGAAGCTTTGCACCTGGGGACCGGGTACTTCTACTCCATGAGTCCCTGGCTACCTTTCAGCGCCATCTTCTGAGTCCACATATCACCTACGTGGCCGCTTACCTAGATGACATTGTTATCTATTCTCACCACTGGGAAGAACACTTACTCTGGGAAGCAGCGGTCCTGTGGACCATTCAGAAAGCTTCATTCCCAATGGCAGCTGACACATCAGTGACGTAGTGAGGCCTCCTAAGAACTTGGAGTGGGAGGGACTCCGCAATGAACCACTACACAAGAAGTCTCACCTTGCTCTGAAATCCATTTAAACTCCCTACAGTAACACAAGGTCTGTCTAAACTAGTTTTTAAAAAGAACTGAAAATCAATGTTATAGATTTACCCTTTGACCACCCACATCTGTACATTCATCCTATGTGTGTCTCAGGGCTCATCTAGATGAATAGTTAGTGCACAGCAAGCAGGGCTGTAAATCTAAAATGCACTAGCGTGCTGCGCACTAACTGTCCGTGTGGACCTTAGAGTCATAGAATCATAGAGGTGATCTAGTCCAGGCCCCTGCATTCTAGGCAGGACTAAGGCCTGGTCTACACTAGGACTTTAAGTCGAATTTAGCAGCGTTAATTCGAACTAACCGCTCAACCGTCCACACCAGGAAGCCATTTAATTCGAACTAGAGGGCTCTTTAGTTCGAATTTGGTACTCCACCCCGACAGGTGGAGTAGCGCTAAATTCGACATGGCTAGCTCGAATTAGGCTAGGTGTGGATGCTAATCGAACTTAGTAGCTCCGGGAGCTATCCCACACTGCACCACTCTGTTGACGCTCTGGACAGCAGTCCGAGCTTGGATGCTCTGACCAGCCACACAGGAAATGACCCGGGAAAATTTGAATTCCTTTTCCTGTCTGTGCACTTTGAATCTGACGTCCTGGTTGGACATCGGGGTGAGCTCCGCAGCACCTGCAACGATGCAGAGCTCTCCAGCAGAGGAGTCTGGGCAATCCAAGAATAGAAAGAGGTCCCCAGCATGGACTGACCGGGAAGTCATGGATCTGATCGCTGTGTGGGGCGAGGAGTCTGTGCTCTCGGAGCTGCGCTCCAACAAGCGGAATGCAAAGACCTTCGAGAAGGTCTCCAAAGCCATGATAGACAAAAGATACAGCCGGGATGCGATGCAGTGCCGCGTGAAAGTCAAGGACCTGAGACAAGGTTACCAAAAAGTCAGAGCGGCAAACGGACGCTCCGGAGCACAGCCCCAGACATGCCGCTTCTACGAGGCACTGCATGCCATTCTCGGTGGGTCTGCCACCACTGCCCCACCAGTGACCGTGGACTCTGAGGATGGCATAGTGTACCTGGACAGTTCCTCGGCGATGTTCGCCGATGGGGAAGATGAGGAAGGGTTTGTGGAGGACGGCGCAGGCGACAGCGAACACAATACCGCTTGCCCTGACAGCCAGGATCTCTTCATCACCCTCACAGAGATCCCCTACCAACCGTCCCCGCCCGTTAACCCGGACTCAGAATCAGGGGAAGGATCAGGCGGTAAGTGCTATAAACATGGAAACATTTATTTTTTAAAAAACAGGTATAGAAAAAATAAAAATACTATATACAAAATTTTAAATGTCAAACTATATAAATATTAGGTCCACACATATAGGGATTGAACAATAATCCTCTTGGGACAGTTCAACAAAGCTCTCAGAGAGCTGCTCGAAAAGCCTCCGCAGGAGGTTCCTGGGGAGAGGTGCCTTATTGGGTGCTCCGTGGAAGCACACTCTTCCACGCCAGGACATCCTAATGTAGAGAGGAATCATCGCCTCCACCAGCATTGCTGCATATGGTCCTGGTCTGTGCAGGGCTTCCATTAGCATCCGCTCTCTCTGACTCCGAGTGACCCGCCTCAGGGTGATGTCGTTCTGGACAGGCTGCATCTAAGTAGGGCAATTAGTGTATTGTTACTATTGTTAATGGTTTAAAATTAGGTTGCATAACAACGACCCTCGCTTAACAGCCACGTGCTGGAGGCCACAGAGAACAAGCATACATTGATCTTTCCCGTGCACTGGCGGGAGGGGCTGGAAAAGGCTCAGCCTTTCTGCTTTCCAGATTGCCTTTAGCAGGAGAGCACAGCTATCCACTAACTGATAAGCATTATCTACTTTAAGGCTTACCAGGACTGTCTGCAAGACGGATTCAGCTGTCTCTCCCCGCTTGTCCGCTCTCCTGTGCAATGGCGCTGCCAATGAGAGCGTATTCCGAACTCTCGAACTTGTCCTGAGATCTCGTGGAACTTGGTGCCCTGTATGGTCTTGTTCAGAGAAACTGACTAGACTGTGTTCACTGTTCGCAAACATGTATCTGTTCAAGGAAATCACTTACTGTTTCCCATCACACAGCTTCTGCTCTTTCCCGGACTGCCCCGGCATCCCCCTCGCAGAGGCTGGCTCAGATTAGGCGGCGAAAGAAAAAGACTCGGGACGAGATGTTCGCGGAACTGATGGCCTGCTCCAGAGCCGAGGCGGCCCAGCAGAGCCAGTGGAGGGAGACCCTCTCTCAGCAGCAGCGCTCACAGAGCGAACGGGAGGACAGGTGGCGGCAGGAAGACCAGCAGGCGACTCAAACGCTGCTTGGGCTAATGAGGGAGCAAACGGACACGCTCCGGCGCCTTGTTGATGTTCTGCAGGACCGCAGGCAGGAGGAGAGAGCCCCCCTGCACTGTATCTGCAACCACCCTCCAACGCCAAGAAGTCCTGTCCCCCCCTCACCGAAAATTACAAGACGGAGGGGCGGTAGGGGCCGTGAGAACTGTCTCTGCACCACAGCTGAGCGCTAATGTACCACACACCTCTGACGCTATAACTGTGTAGAAGCGCTTCCCTTACAGGATCACCCAGTCCCAAATCCAAGTTTCATCACCCCACTATGTAGTAGATTAATAAAAGCTGTTTGCTGTTGTTCACTCTTTCCGTCACGTCTTTCGTGTCAGAAGACTGTGTATGTGGGGGGGGCAGGGGATTTATAATTGCACGGGATAGCCTACATTAGCAGGGTACAGACTATCGGGGGCAGGATCAACTGCAGGGCACACACAGACTGCAGTCAGTAGTCACCAGGGTCACTCTGTGTGGTGTATGCTGCCCCGGGTCATTCTGTGATGTGTACGCTTGTCCACGGTCCTAGCGCCTGCCACCCCCTAATGTTAAGGCATGCTGCCCTTACCATGCACTTCCACCGTAGGCGCGATCCTCTCCGCTGCCCTGAGCCCCAACAAGAGCCCTCATCCACGGACAGATACTCACCCTTCCCCCACACCCCTCACCCCTTCCTACGCCCAAACCCGCAGCCCAGAGCCTGCATCCAAATCCCTATCCAAAGACGGCACCACTCGCCCCTTCCTGCAAACCCACCCCTAGATGCACAACCACTTGAAACCGTCCCCCACCCCAGAGACCTATGTAGGAGCAGGAGGCTGTCCGTCCTGTATTGTACAAGCGGTCTGTACATCAGTGCACACCGTACCCAGCACAGTATGCGTCCATGTTTCAAACCCTGAACAGAAATGCAAAGTAAAAAAAAGATTTATTAACAATAACTGTTCCGTTTAATTTGTTTTAAAACGTGTTTTGGAAGTGGGGGAAACTTGGAGAACGGGGTATGTAACCGCAGATCTCACTCAACACATAGAGACACAGGCCCAGGATCAGCTTCTCTTAAAATCAAGTGGAGAGTCATAGGTTACCCTGCTCTCCGAGGAAACTTGCTTTCAAAGCCTCCCGGATACACAGCGCTTCCCGCTGGGATATTCTTTCGGCACGGGTGTCTGGCTGAGCGTAAACAGCAGCCAGGCGATTTGCCTCAACCTCCCATCCGGCCAAAAAGGTCTCGCCCTTGCTCTCACAGACATTGTGGAGCACACAGCAAGCAGCAATAACTACGGGGATATTCTTTTCGCTGATGTCCGAGCGAGTCAGTAAGCTCCGCCACCTCCCCTTAAGACGTCCGAAAGCACACTCCACCACCATTCTGCACTTGCTCAGCCGGTAGTTGAAGAGTTCCTTCTCACTGTCCAAGGCGCCTGTATAGGGTTTCATGAGCCAGGGCATTAGCGGGTAGGCTGGGTCCCCGAGGATCACTGTAGGCATCTGCACATCCCCAACCGTTATTTTGTGGTACTGGAAGAAAGTTCCTGCCTGGAGGCATCTAAACAGACCAGAGTTCCTGAACACACGCGCGTCATGAACCTTGCCCGCCCACCCAACGAAGATGTTGGTAAAACGTCCCCTATGGTCCACCAGTGCTTGCAGCACCATTGAAAAGTAGCCCTTTCGGTTAATGTACTCGCTGGCCTGGTGGGCTGGTGCCAGGATAGGGATGTGAGTCCCATCTATAGCCCCACCGCAGTTTGGGAATCCCATCGCGGCGAAGCCATCTATGACGACCTGGACGTTTCCCAGAGTCACTACCTTTGAGAGCAGTTGCTCAACGATTGCGTGGGCTACTTGAATCACAGCAACCCCACGGTAGATTTGCCCACGCCAAAGTGGTTCGCTACTGACCGGTAGCTGTCTGGCGTTGCAAGTTTCCAGAGGGCTATGGCCACTCGCTTCTGCACACTCAGAGCTGCTCGCATCCGTGTGTCCTGGCGCTTCAGGGCAGGGGCCAGCAAGTCACAGAGTTCAAGGAAAGTGCCCTTACGCATCCTGAAGTTTCGCAGCCACTGTGATTCATCCCAGACCTGCAGCACTATGCGGTCCCACCAGTCCGTGCTTGTTTCCCGGGCCCAGAATCGCCGTTCCACACCATGAACTTGATCCATTGCCACCATGATCTCCACGGCGCGGCGTACCCTGCTTTCTGAGAGGTCTGCGCCACTCTCCTCACCGCACTGCCGGAGCCTCCTCGCCCGATTTCTCAGCAGCTGACTGTGGAAGAGGTGGACGATAAGGTGCGAGGAGTTGACAACGGCCATAAGTGCAGCGATGATCGCAGCGGGCTCCATGCTCGCAGTGCTGTGGCGTCCGCGCTGTAACCGACCAGAAAAGTGCGCGAACAGATTTCCCACCGGCGCTTTCATGGAGGGAGGGCGTGATTGACGGTTCGATGACGACAGTTACCCAAAACCACCCTCGACACATTTTTCCCCCAGCAGGCATTGGGAGCTCTACCCAGCATTCCAATGGGCAGCGGGGACTGCGGGAACTGTGGGATAGCTTCCCACAGTGCACCGCTTCGAAAGTCGATGCCGGCCCTGTTAATGTGGACTCGGAAATTCGAATTAGTGTATTTACTGTGGATACACAAATTCGACTTCATAAGGTCGAATCCACAAATTCGACTTAAGTAGATTCGAAATAGTCTTGTAGTGTAGACAAGGCCTAAGTATTATCTAGACCATCCCTGACAGGTATTTATCCAACCTGCTCTTAAAAATCTCCAGTGATGGAGATTCCACAACCTCCCTAGGCAATTCATTCCAGTGCTTAACCACTCTGAGAGTTAGGAAGTTTTTTCTAATGTCCAACCTAAACCTCCTTTGCTGCAATTTAAGCCCATTGCTTCTTGTCCTATTCTCAGAGGTTAAGAAAAACAATTTTTCTCCCTTCTCCTTGTAACAACCTTTTGCATACTTGAAAATGGTTATCATGTCCCCTCTCAGTCTTCTCTTCTCCAGACTAAATAAACCCAATTTTTTCAATCTTCCCTCATAGATCATGGTTTCTAGATCTTTAATCATTTTTATTGCTCTTCTCTGGACTTTCTCCAGTTTGTCCACATCTTTCCTTAAATGTGGCACCCAGAACTGGACTTTGCTGCCATACAATAAAATTTCCCTAGAGCGCACTGGCCTATTCTAGTTTCGAAGCAGAGTAGATCAAAGCGCACGAGGGAACTTTCAGTGTGCAGTAGCAAGGTTCACATGGGCAGTTAGTGTGCAGCAGACTAGTGCATTTTAGATTTACACCCCCGCTTGCTGTGCACTAACTGTTCATCTAGACAAGTGCTTAGTAGCTCAGCTTACTGTTCCGGTAGGTGAAGCCACCTTAAAATATCCTGTTGTAGCTTAATAGATCTTCCAGATGTGGCCATTCTTGGTGGAAATGGTTGGGTTGTAGTCTTTGTTCTACGGCAAAACATCCAGTTTGGAGGTAGAACAAAGTGCTGTGACAGTTCAGACTGCACAGCTGCCAGGTGCAAACAGTTGATAAATGGGGAAAAGATACAGAGCAACTGAGCAAAAACCAAGTTAACTTAGTGCTTGAGGTGAAAGCCAAGTGCATCATGTCCAGAAATCCTATCCTTTTGGGAGGGAGCAGGGTCTAATCTCTTAGCTTTTCCTGTGATTTTTGGGAATGGGCAATTATTGCAAAGCAGCAACAAATTCTATAGACAGCAATGTTCCTGATCCAGAGGGTGCTCCATGCACAGAAATGTGTGTATGCTGCCATCTGCTGCACCTTTAACATGAGCAACGTATGCAGGCTAAAAGGAGCAATAAAGAGTGCTCACAGCATGGTAAGATAGCCCCCTGGAATCCTCCCCTGCACTGGCAGGATTCCTTCTAATCAAGAGCCATCTGTGTCCTTGGTCTAAGTCTCTCCATGCAGCCCTTTGTGGACATAGGTACGGCTAGTTTGGAAAATCGGACTAACCCTTCTGTTGCGGGTGGCTCCCAGAGCTTGGCGTCCCACTGCTGCTAACATGATGTGTAGTGGTGTTTCCACTTGTCAGTCAGGGGTTGTCAGGGAGCCAGGCAGCACTGGCCTTGGCATACATTAGGGCAGCCTCCAGGCTTCTCTAAGTTACGCCATCAGTGTACGAGCTCTAAGGGACCACATGCTAGCTGAAAATCAGTCTAGCATAGCTCCACCCCAACACCCCCCCTATGCTGGCTTGTGGGGAAGATGGTCAGGCAAAGACTGTTGGTGGCATCCTGGACCTTGTAGGTGGTACAATCAAATGACTTTGCACAGGGCTCTAGATTTTCTTGAGTCAGCCTTCTACTCAGGTAGGATTTGGCTTTAATAGCTCTTATTTTAATGGTATTTAAATAGCATTTCTATTTGTGAGTGTCAGTTGTCGACAGGAAATGGAAGTTTTTTCCTGTGGTTAACAATGATTTTACTGCTGATACTGCAGCTTAAAATGTGTCTCTATTAGCACAGATGGCTTTGTACGAGGGCTGTCAAACTATTAAAAAAAATCACCATTAATCACAGTTTTAATTGCACTATTAAACAATAAGAGAGTACAGTTTATTTAATATTTGTGGATGTTGGGGGAAGTGTGTGTGTGTGTCTGTATTGGGGGGAAGTGTGTGTGAGAGAGACTCTGTGTGTGTTGGGGGAGTGCGTGAGAGAGACAGAGTGTGTGAGTGTGGTTGGGTTGGGTTGGGTTGGGTTGGGTGAGCGTGCGCTGTCTCTTTAAGCAGAGCACTCACCGGCCTGAAGGCTTGTTCAGAGAGCAGCAGCCACAGACAGGCTCCCACTTCTCATCCAGAAGCAGCAGCACAGACAGGCTCCCTGTCCCTCCACTCGAGCTCAGTGGAGATTGTGTACATGGGTGGGGGGGATGGGACACACTGATATCAGTTTCCACACACACGCCCCCCCAGCTCTGCACAGCTGATGAGTTCCAGGTCCCCAGCACCTTAGCCAGGGGCAGCTTCAAGGTGTGTGTGTATGTGGGAGTGGTGGGGAAGCTGCAGAAGGCAGCAGAGGGAAGAGGGGCTCCCCTGCTCCGGAGGCACCCCCCTGAGCATGGCACACTGGGCTGTGGCTAGGGTGACCAGGTGTCCCGATTTTATAGGGTAGTCCTGTTTTTTGGGTCTTTTTCTTATATATAGGCTCCTATTACTCCCCACCCCTGTCCCGATTTTTCTCATTTGCTATCTGGTCACTCTAGCTGTGGCCCAGTCCACCCACACCCCTCCTGTGCCAGCAGCAGACCCCTCCAGTGCCCACACCCCTCCTGTTCCACAATCCCTGTTTAGCAGGGACTGGGTACACTATCAGAGGGAAGGGAACATGACGGCATTAGCCCCACCCCCACGCTGCACAGCTCCCGGTCTGGAGCAGCTTGGCCAGGGCGGCTAGAGCGGAGGGGTGCACCTCTGCCCCAGAGGCAGGCGGTGCTGCCCCTCTCTGAGCATGGCACCCTGCTGTGCAATCAACGCTTGTTTAAAAAATATAATATGTCCATTTGTTTTGAGTTAATCGCATGCATTAAATGCGATTAATTGACAGCCCTACTTTGTACCCAAGTGCCTCCCTCCTGGGCAGGGCAGCTCTGTTGGATTCACACAGTCAGGGCTTCCAGCTGGTGGCTGCTCCTAGCACCCCTCAGCCTGACCATGGAGAGGGTCCATGGTAAGATGATAGAGGCTGTATCCACAGGACTGGTGGGAGGATGTTGTGAGTCCTGTTCAAGACCACCAAACCTTCTGGTCCCTCCACTCCTACAGCTCCCTGGAGTTCTTTGAGGCTGATCCTCCATTTCACACAGGGTGGGAGATCTCTGTGCAGAGGGTATCCTCCATACACTAGTCTTGGAAGCATGGTTGGACTTTTAGTTATTACTAAGTCCTTACCCCAGAAAAACACTCCTCACTTACTGCAGTGCAGTCCCATTGATTATGGTCCCATTGCACTTCTTCTTCGCGTATGTGCAAAGTACCTCAGGTGACCATGATTCATCCACCGCTGGTTGGGTCATTAGCTTCCCTGACCCAGTGCTGATGGGGAGTGCGACATGAACACTGACCCATGCCCTCCCCCACAGTTGCACTGAAGTACCAGGGCAGGGTAATTTGGCTGAATGAAAGTTTTAGCAAAGAAAAGGCCGAGTAAGAATTTGGTACATTCTGATTAAAGAATCTGATTTAAAATGTTCTTGCAAGATTTCAGCCCCTTCTGATCTGGGAACAGAAACTAAGCCCTTTCCGTTTTAAATCAAAGCAAACATCATAGGGTGGGCACAAATATGGGGATTTGAATTTGAACCCCCACCAGCTCCCAAAATTCCAAAGGGTTCAGCTTTGAGGTTTCATTTTTGACTTGCGCAATGCAGGCTGAAGTAAGCATCTTGTTGCTGCTGTAAAGGGCCTGGCCATTACTGCAGTTCTTGTGCTCACCTGAGTGGGGCTAGCAGTGCTGGCCACTTCAAAGGGGGCAGGGAAGAGTGAGGAGGTGAGGCAATGGACCTGCACCCTCTGTGCTGGCCAATGGAGATGAGTGCATGCTTTAGGGGTGAAGCACCAGGCACATGCTCCCTGCACATCTGGGATCCCTAGGAAGCACTGAGGAAGCCTGATGCCAGCTCTACACTTAAAACTTAGGTCAACATAGCTACAGCACTCAGCACTGTGAAAAATACACACCCTTGAGAGCCGGCGCTGTGTTGACCTAACCCTCATTGTAGACACAGCTAGAAAGTTAGGTTGATGTAAGTCCATTTGCATTGACTTAGGCCTTGTCTACACTACAAGACTATTTCGAATCTACTTAAGTCGAATTTGTGGATTCGACCTTATGAAGTTGAATTTGTGTATCCACAGTAAATACACTAATTCGAATTTCTGAGTCCACAGTAACGGGGCTGGCGTCGACTTTGGAAGCGGTGCACTGTGGGAAGCTATCCCACAGTTCCCGCAGTCCCCGCTGCCCATTGGAATGCTGGGTAGAGCCCCCAATGCCTGCTGGGGGGGAAAATGTGTCGAGGGTGGTTTTGGGTAACTGTCATCATTGAACCGTCAATCACGCCCTCCCTCCCTGAAAGCTCCGGCGGGAAATCTGTTCGCGCCCTTCTCTTGTCAGTTACAGCGCGTACTCCACAGCACTGCGAGCATGGAGCCCGCTGCGATCATCGCTGCACTTATGGCCGTTGTCAACTCCTCGCACCTTATCGTCCACCTCTTCCACAGTCAGCTGCTGAGAAATCGGGCGAGGAGGCTCCAGCAGCGCGGTGAGGACAGGAAGTCACAGAGTGGCGCAGACCTCTCACAAAGCAGGGTACGCCGCGCCGTGGAGATCATGGTGGCAATGGGTCAAGTTCATGGTGTGGAACGGCGATTCTGGGCCCGGGAAACAAGCACGGACTGGTGGGACCGCATAGTGCTGCAGGTCTGGGATGAATCACAGTGGCTGCGGAACTTCAGGATGCGTAAGGGCACTTTCCTTGAACTCTGTGACTTGCTGTCCCCTGCCCTGAAGCGCCAGGACACCCGGATGCGAGCAGCCCTGACTGTGCAGAAGCGAGTGGCCATAGCCCTCTGGAAACTTGCAACGCCAGACAGCTACCGGTCAGTAGCGAACCACTTTGGCGTGGGCAAATTTACCGTGGGGGTTGCTGTGATTCAAGTAGCCCACGCAATCGTTGAGCAACTGCTCTCAAAGGTAGTGACTCTCGGAAACGTCCAGGTCGTCATAGATGGCTTCGCCGCGATGGGATTCCCAAACTGCGGTGGGGCTATAGATGGGACTCATATCCCTATCCTGGCACCAGCCCATCAGGCCAGCGAGTACATTAACCGAAAGGGCTACTTTACTATGGTGCTGCAAGCACTGGTAGACCATAGGGGACGTTTTACCAACATCTTCGTTGGGTGGGCGGGCAAGGTTCATGACGCGCGTGTGTTCAGGAACTCTGGTCTGTTTAGACGCCTCCAGGCAGGTACTTTCTTCCCGGACCACAAAGTAACGGTTGGGGATGTGCAGATGCCTACAGTGATCCTCGGGGACCCAGCCTACACACTAATGCCCTGGCTCATGAAGCCCTATACAGGCGCCTTGGACAGAGAGAAGGAACTCTTCAACTACCGGCTGAGCAAGTGCAGAATGGTCGTGGAGTGTGCTTTCGGACGTCTCAAGGGGAGATGGCGGAGCTTACTGACTCGCTCGGACATCAGCGAAAAGAATATCCCCGTAGTTATTGCTGCTTGCTGTGTGCTCCACAATCTCTGTGAGAGCAAGGGCGAGACCTTTTTGTCCGGATGGGAGGTTGAGGCAAATTGCCTGGCTGCAGTTTACGCTCAGCCAGACACCCGTGCCGAGAGAATATCCCAGCGGGAAGCGCTGTGTATCCGGGAGGCTTTGAAAGCTAGTTTCCTCGCAGAGCAGGGTAACCTATGACTCTCCACCTGCTTTCAAGAGAAACTGACCCTGGGCCTGTGTCTGTATGTGTCGATTTCGATCTGCGGTTACATACCCCGTTCTCCAAGTTTCCCCCACTTCCAAAGCACGTTTTAAATCAAATTAATTGTTACACTCATTATTAATAAATCTTTGTTTTACTTTGCATTTCTGTTCAGTTGCTGAAACATGGACGCATACTGTGCTGGGCACGGTGTGCACTGATGTACAGACCACTTGTTCCATAGAGGAATGACATCCTCCTGCTCCTACATAGGTCTCTGGGGTGGGGGACGGTTGCAAGTGGTTGTGCATCAAGGGGAGGGATTGCAGGAAGGGGTGGGTTGCAGGAAGGGGCGAGGGGTGCCGTCTTTGGATAGGGATTTGGATGCAGGCTCTGGGCTGCGGGTTTGGGCGTAGGAAGGGGTGAGGGGTGTGGGTGAGTATCTGTCCGTGGATGAGGACTCTTGCTGGGGCTCAGGGCAGCGGAGAGGCTCGTTGCTACGGTGGAAGTTCATGGTAAGGGCAGCGTGCCTTAACATTAAGGGGGTGGCAGGCGCTAGGACCCTGGACAAGCATACACATCACAGAATGACCCGGGGCAGCATACACCACACAGAGTGACCCTGGTGCCTACTGACTGCAGTGTGTGTGTGCCCTGCAGTTGATCATGCCCCCAAGTCTGTACCCTGGTAATGTAGGCTATATCGTGCAATTATAAATCCCCTCCCCACCCCCATACAAAAAAAAATCCTCTGACACGAAAGACGTGACCGAAACAGTGAATAACAGCAAACATCTTTTAATAATCTAATACACAGTGGGGGGATGAAACTTGGATTTGGGACTGGGTGAGCCTGTAAGGGAAGCACTTCTACAAATGTATAGCGTGAGAGGTGTGTGGTACATTAGCGCTATGCAGTGGTGCAGTGACAGTTCTCACGGCCCCTACCGCCCCTCCGTCTTGTACTTTTGGGTGAGGGGGGGGCAGGACTTCTTGGCGGGGGAGGGCGGTTGCAGATACACTGCAGGGGGGCTCTGTCCTCCTGCCTGCGGTCCTGCAGAACATCAACAAGGCACCGGAGCGTGTCCATTTGCTCCCTCATTAGCCCAAGCAGCGTTTGAGTCGCCTGCTGGTCTTCCTGCCGCCACCTATCCTCCCATTTGATGTGTGTGCGATGCTGTTGACATAGGGTCTCCCTCCACTGTGTCTGCTCTGCCGCCTCGGCTCTGGAGCAGGCCATCAGTTCCGCGAACATCTCGTCCCGAGTCTTTTTCTTTTGCCGCCTAATCTGCGCCAGCCTCTGCGAGGGGGATGCCGGGGCAGTCCGGGAAAGAGCCGAAGCTGTGTGATGGGAAAAGTAACTGATTTCCTTGAACAGATACATGTTTGCGAACAGTGAACACAGTCTAGTCAGTTTCTCTGAACAAGACCATACAGGGCAACAAGTCTCACGAGATCTCGGGCCAAGTTCGAGATTTCGGAATACGCTCTCATTGGCTGCGGCATTGCACAGGAGAGCGGACAAGTGGGGAGAGACAGCTGAATCCGTCTAGCAGACAGTCCTGGTAAGCCTTACAGTACATTCTGCTTATCAGTTAATGGATAGCTGTGCCCTCCCGCTAAAGGCAATCTGGAAATCATATACTCTGACCCTTTTCCAGCCACTCCCGCCAGTGCACGGGAAAGATCAATGTATGCTTTTCCTATGTGGCCTACAACACGTGGCTGTTAAGCGAGGGTCATTGTTATGCAAAGTAAAAGTCAACCATTCACAACAGTAACAATACACTAATTGCCCTAATTAGATGCAGCATTTCATGAACGAGATCACCCTGATGCGGGTCCCTCGGAGTCACAAAGAGCGGATGCTAAGGGAAGCCCTGCAGAGACCAGGACCATATGCGGCCATGCTTGTGGAGGCGATGATTCCCATCTACATAAGGATGTCCTGGCGCGGAAGAGTGTGCTTCCACGGAGCACCCAACAAGGCACCTCTCCCCAGGAACCTCCTGCGGAGGCTTTTTGAGGACCTAAATGAGACCTTTCTTGAATTGTCCCTGGAGGATTATTGTTCAATCCCTATATGTGTGGACCTACTTTTCATATAGTTTTTCATTGAAAATTTTATATATAGTATTTCTATTTTTTTATACCTGTTTTATAAAAAATAAATGTTTACATGTTTCTAGCACTTACCGCCTGATCCTTCCCCTGATTCAGAGTCCGGGTTAACGGCCGGGGAGGGTTGGTAGGGGATCTCTGTGAGGATGATGAAGGGATCCTGGCTGTCAGGGAAAGCGGTTTTGTGTTCGCTGTCGCCTGCGCCGTCCTCCACAGACCCTTCCTCATCTTCCCCATCAGCGAACATCGAGGAGGAACTGTCCAGGTTCACGATGCCATCCACTGAGTCCACAGTCACTGGTGGGGCAGTGGTGGCAGACCCACCTAGAATGGCATGCAGTGCCTCGTAGAAGCGGCATGTCTGGGGCTGGGCTCCGGAGCGTCCGTTTGCCGCTCTGACTTTTTGGTAGCCTTGTCTCAGGTCCTTGATTTTCACGTGGCACTGCATTGCATCCCGGCTGTATCCTTTCTCTATCATTGCTTTGGAGACCTTCTCGAAGGTCTTTGCATTCCGCTTGCAGGAGCGCAGCTCCGACAGCACAGACTCCTCGCCCCACACACCGATCAGATCCAGGACTTCCCGGTCTGTCCATGCTGGGGACCTCTTTCTATTCTTGGATTGGCCGGACTCCTCTGCTGGAGAGCTCTGCATCGTTGCAGGTGCTGCGGAGCTCGCCCCGATGTCCAGCCAGGACGTCAGATTCAAAGTGCCCAGACAGGAAAATGAATTCAAATTTTCCCGGGTCATTTCCTGTGTGGCTGGTCAGAGAATCCAAGCTCGGACTGCTGTCCAGAGCGTCAACAGAGTGGTGCACTGTGGGATAGCTCCCGGAGCTACTAAGTTCGATTTGCATCCACACCTAGCCTAATTCGAGCTAGCCATGTCGAATTTAGCGTTACTCCACCTGTCGGGGTGGAGTACCAAATTCGAACTAAAGAGCCCTCTAGTTCGAATTAAATGGCTTCCTGGTGTGGACGGTTGAGCGGTTAGTTCGAATTAACACTGCTAAATTCGAATTAAAGTCCTAGTGTAGACCAGGCCTTAGTCATGCATGTGTCTACACTTAAATGTGTCTCCCACCAGTATAAGTGGCATACTATACTTCCCTGAGCAGTGCAGAGCCAGGCTAGACCTACAGAGGTCAATACAGTGCAAGAGTAGATACTATATTAGTTGTGTAAACTCTAACCATCCTCCAACACCTAGTCCATAATGCCCCTGTTCCCATGACAGTGACTGCTCTGGGCACAATTTTGAACTCCACTGCCCAAAGGTCACAGAGATCACAAGCCCATGCCCTCCTCCCCCTTTAAAACCTCTGTGTGTGTTTTTTAAAATGTCTTTTCCTGATTGCCCAACTTGGCAAGCTGTCATGACTGGGATGTGGGCAGTCTGACCTAGTAATCAGAGCAGGCATCAGAAGCCAGGCCAGGTCAGATACCAAGTGACCAGAGTCTGAGATATGCCAGAGGGAAGACCAAGAATCAGGTGTCAGGAGCTCAGTAGGGTCAGGTTACTAGGAGATGAGAGTCAGGCAGTAGGAACAGGAGGGAGGCAGTCTTAAGCAGGGGGAAACCCAGTTGCATGGACGACTTCCTGTTCCTTTGCTTGGTTTCAATAGAGACAAGGAGGGTGAGGTAATTTTTTTTATTGGCCCAACTTCTGTTGGGGAAAAGACAAGTTTTCAAACTTACACAGACCTCTTTGTCAGGTCTGGTTTAAATAGAAGCTCTGAAGACAATGCCACTGCCAGCAGCAGCGCAGAAGGAAGGATTGCATGGTATGGTATTGCCACCCTTACTTCTGCACTGCTGCCTGCAGAGCTGGGCCCTCAGTCAGCAGCTGCCACTCTCTGGTTGCCCAACTCTGAAGACAGCAGCGCAGAATTAAGGATGGCATAGTATGGTATTGTCACCCTTACTTCTGTGCTGCTGCTAGCAGGGTGCTGCCTTCAGAACTGGACGCCTGGCCAACAGCCATCGCTCTCCAGATGCCCAGCTCTGAAGTCAGCACAGAAGTACAGGTGGCAATACAGTGACCCCCCCCCTGCAACTCCCTTTTGAGTCAGGACCCCCAATATGAGAAACACTGGCCTCCCTCGAGAAATCTGTATAGTATAGGGTAAAAGCACACAAATTTCACCGTCCGTGATGCATTTTTCATGGCCATGAATTTGGCAAGGCCCTAGCTATGGACCACAGAACCATTGACATCTACAAGTCGATTGTGCTGGCAAAGGGGCAAGACAGGGATCAGCAACAATGACACGTGAAAGTGAAGGAACTACATGTAGGCAGGGGAAAGGCCCTGCTATCATGGGGGAATTTTCCTGGCTACTATATTACTCTGGTGAAATCAGATGGCAAAAGGATCTGAGTCCTCACCCCAGCTCCCTTTACCTGGATGCCTGCCTGACCTCAAGGAGTCCTCTTTATCTCCCCCATGCGGCGAAGTGCTTATAACCGCACTAAGGCTCGGCCCAGAATTCCTGGGGGCTTAACCCCCAGTCTTATTGTGCTTCGCTCAGGACAGGGGCTGGAGTGTCCCCGCTCCGGGGTACTCTCTCCTCAATCTTGAACACTTCCCTGACCCAGTGATCACTACATTGAGTATAAACCACATAAAATTTTTAAACAGCAGTTGTAAACACATAAGGGAAAAACTGAGATGGTTAAAGGATCAAGGAACTTCACACTACAGGCACGGAGACACTGTGAACAATAGTCCCTGGAACTCAAGAAAATTCACAGTCTATGCCTTACACGTCCCAGACTCTTTCCTAGGCCTGGATGTGCTGCGGTGATACCAGGGTAAGACACCTGCTCTGGTGTGGCCACATGCTCTCAGGTTCTCGATGGCAGTGACCCTACTCTCCAGTATCAGCCCTTCCATTGGGTTCACATCCCCCCTCTGAGTCCAGTCTTCAAGACCCTCTTGCCTGACCACATCTCCCTCGCTTGGGCCCTCTCTGCCCAGAATCCCCATCTCCTTCTTCCTCACTGCTCACTGCACTTGGTTCCAGTTTACTTGCTGCATGATGGGCCTTCCACTATCCCAGTTCTGGTCCCGTGACTCTCCACTGTAGCTCAGTTCCGGCTCACCATCAACGTAGCTGGTCTCCACTGCTCCAGGTCCCCCAGTTCTGGGCTGCTGCTCCGGCTCCCCTCGCTCAGCTCTACTCTGGCCCTGGCAGCCTCAGCTCACATGGAGGATGGGCCCTGGGCTCTCAACTCCCTCATTGGCTTGCTAACCCTGTCAATCTGGCTAACGTGGAGTGCTGGCCTCTCTCTCTTAGCCCTGGGGACCAGTCAGTCCCAGGATCCTGACTCCTCTTTGACCCTTTGTCTTTCTCCTGGAATTTGGAGATGCCCATCCAAAAAACCCACTAAGTTTCAGTAAGGGGCCAACAGACCCATTATATACTTGAGGCACGCCACAGAGTGAGAGAGGGCAACAAGATAGGTGGTGCTCCTCTGCAGACTTGCTGCTTTTACAGTGACCCCTCCAACACCCCACAGACCACTGGAGGAGCCCAAGATGGAGACCCCTGCTGTGAACAGTGAGGAGGAGGAAAAGGGGGGAGATGCAGCAGAGGACTCAAACCATGCCAAGAGCCAGGCACTGTTTGAAACTCCACAGGAGTCTAGCCAGTGCCCCCAGGTGAGCACAGAGGAGCCTGCTGATGAAAGGGAAGGGAGCCTGGGTAAGTGTGTACATGCATTATTCCTGGCAATTGTTTTTTTGCTTTTCCTCCCTCAAACTTCACCGCCCTTCCTACCTCCCACCTCACCTTTGTTCCCCATTTAGAAATGCTGTGCCAAACCTCCCCACCTCTCTGTGATGAACACAGGTGCTGGTAGATGTCCTAAGGCAGCAAGCTTGCACGGTTGCACCTATTCCTTTCTGGGTTGGGCATTTGCTTACATGGGTCCAGAAACTTCTGACACAAGAGGAGTTTTGTAACCATTTATATACAAGATTATTAGGCAAGGGAATGGGTACAGACCAATGGGCTGGAATGGAGCTGGGAAATTTAAGGGAGTTCTACAACAACAGTGAAACAATAATGCAATCCCTTCCCCCACCTCCAGATGTGCCTAAAAGTGTTACCCGCCTCCCAAGGCCCAACTCCACTGGTGGTGCACATCAAGCTGAGATGGGCAGTTGCCCACCACTGATCTAGACCACTCATTATACAATCCATTCACTCAAGGGAAAATACTCTAGTGAAGACCAACCCTACAAGGCATGATAGAGCCATGGAAAAGCCAACATAGTGAACATTATTGAGTTAATAAATAAACTCAGCAGTACAGGAAGCCTTCTTTAAGAACATAAGAACGGCCGTACCGGGTCAGACCAAAGGTCCATCTAGCCCAGTATCTGTCTACCGACAGTGGCCAATGCCGGGTGCCCCAGAGGGAGTGAACCTAACAGGCAAAAGTGATCTCTCTCCTGCCATCCATCTCCATCCTCTGACGAACAGAGGCTAGGGACACCATTCTTACCCATCCTGGCTAATAGCTATTTATGGACTTAGCCACCATGAACGTATCCAGTTCCCTTTTAAACATTGTTATAGTCCTAGCCTTCACAACATCCTCAGGTAAGGAGTTCCACAAGTTGACTGTGCGCTGCGTGAAGAAGAACTTCCTTTTATTTGTTTTAAACCTGCTGCCTATTAATTTCATTTGGTGACCCCTAGTTCTTGTATTATGGGAATAAGTAAATAACTTTTCCTTATCCACTTTCTCAACATCACTCATGATTTTATATACCTCTATCATATCCCCCCTTAGTCTCCTCTTTTCCAAGCTGAAGAGTCCTAGCCTCTTTAATCTTTCCTCGAACGGGACCCTCTCCAAACCCCTAATCATTTTAGTTGCCCTTTTCTGAACCTTTTCTAGTGCTAGAATATCTTTTTTTAGGCGAGGAGAACACATCTGTACACAGTATTAGATGTGGGCGTACCATGGATTTATATAAGGGCAATAATATATTCTCAGTCTTATTCTCTATCCCCTTTTTAATGATTCCTAACATCCTGTTTGCTTTTTTGACCGCCTCTGCACACCGCGTGGACATCTTCAGAGAACTATCCACGATGACTCCAAGATCTTTTTCCTGACTCGTTGTAGCTAAATTAGCCCCCATCATATTGTATGTATAGTTGGGGTTATTTTTTCCAATGTGCATTACTTTACATTTATCCACATTAAATTTCATTAGCCATTTTGTTGCCCAATCACTTAGTATTGTGAGATCTTTTTGAAGTTCTTCACAATCTGCTTTGGTCTTAACTATCTTGAGTAGTTTAGTATCATCTGCAAACTTTGCCACCTCACTGTTTACCCCTTTCTCCAGATCATTTATGAATAAATTGAATAGGATAAATTGAACAGGATTGGTCCTAGGACTGACCCTTGGGGAACAACACTAGTTACCCCTCTCCATTCTGAGAATTTACCATTAATTCCTACCCTTTGTTCCCTGTCTTTTAACCAGTTCTCAGTCCATGAAAGGACCTTCCCTTTTATCCCATGACAGTTTAATTTACGTAAGAGCCTTTGGTGAGGGACCTTGTCAAAGGCTTTCTGGAAATCTAAGTACACTATGTCCACCAGATCCCCCTTGTCCACATGTTTGTTGACCCCTTCAAAGAACTCTAATAGATTAGTAAGACACGATTTCCCTTTACAGAAACCATGTTGACTATTGCTCAACAGTTTATGTTTTTCTATGTATCTGACAATTTTATTCTTAACTATTGTTTCGACTAATTTGCCCGGTACCGACGTTAGACATACCGGTCTACAAAACTACAAACCCTAGTTAATAGTTCCGCAACTTCACATTTGAGTTCTTTCAGAACTCTTGGGTGAATGACATCTGGTCCCTTTGTGTATTCACAAAGAATTGGAACATCAGTTTCCAACAAGAGAGCACTGCTAGCATTAGTGGGAGACTGTAGAATTAATTCTGCTGCTCCTGCAGCCTTTCAGGCAGCGGCAGTGAATCAAGCCATTTAGTTATCACAACATTCATTTAAAAAATAGTCTAGGGCTCCCACATTCTTGGCCTCCTTCCCCAGCATGCTTCATTTGAGGTGAAGTTCTTTCACACATGGAAAATATTAGGTTTCTCTAAGATATTAAAGGCATGGGCAGTTTTAAGCCAGCTCCAGTATGAGGCGAATGTGGTTGGCTTTTTTCTGTACTGGTTGTCAGTGATTCATGCTATTTAGGGACTTTGAACAGATGGAGTAATTGTGGCTATGTCAGGGTGGACTGATTTAAATCAAAGTGATTTGAGGCAACAATTTTAATCATGATTTAAATTAGCAAGTAGGAAGCCTTGATTTAAATGATCAAATTTGATCATCTTTTGCATCTGTACTTTTTAGTTGTTCTCCTACAGAAAGGTTGATTTTTATTGGTTGGTAACCATTAAAGCATGTTGATTTACAACTAAGCATTGCCTTTATGTAACCCAACCCTCCTGGAGGTGGTGTTCTGTCCCTTGGAGTGGCACTGAGACCACTTAGAGATTAATGAGTCTGTTACAACTTTCACTAAGAGCCGTGTGGCTTTTAGCTCATGCAGTAGAAGCTCATACACTAAACTTCTGAGGTCCCAGGTTCAAGCCCACCTGCTAACTATGAGGGTTTGTTGGTGTTACATTTACACTAAATTTGGTGCTGCTTTTTGCTAAACTAGTAGATACACTATATCTATATTTAATCTATATCTATATCTAGATATCTATCTATATCACATGTATTTAAGACTTACTTAAAATAGCTTAACTTTTATTCAGATTCTTAATTTTTACCTTTTTTATTATGTTTTAGAAGATGGTAAATGATGGATTTTTTATTTACTAGATGATTTTTTTTATTGTGATTTGTATCGCATTTTATTGGGATAGAAATTCAAATTCAATTAAAATGCAGAAAAACAGCATTTTCATTTTTATATTTAATAAAACTACCTTAGACATGCTTGATGCATAAGAAAAAAAGTTTATCAAAGCTTGTTTTACATTTAAAATTAACCAATTTATTAAATAAAGGAAGTGTTATATATGGTTAATGAATTGAAATGATTGTTTCTGGTCACCATGTCCTTGAAGATTTTAGAACTAGTAGATCTCACCCTCTCATCTAGTTTTTTTATTCATAGATTGGAAGAGGAAAACAAGCTCTCCTGCTTTTTCAATTCCTGATTGGTGTCTCAACTTTGAATGCACTAGACATTGAACTGAACTGGTTGAATAAACTGAAATAAAGAAAATATTCTTGCTGAAGGAGCTACTGCTGTCAAAAAGCTGGTTTTGCACTTAACAAACTCTGCTTCCAAGTGATTAGCCAGTGATTTCCATCAGTTAAGTGGTTTGACTTTAAAACTGAGCAGCAAGCATGTACTGCTTAATATTATTTTCTGTATTAAATTTAAATGATTTTAATAGATTAGAGTAAGTTTAGATCTAATCTTAATTTAATTTTAAATAGGTTTATTAAAAACAACCCTGTATTTAATTTAAATTAAAAAAAATCCAATTAAGTAAAATAAAACTGATTCTTTGTTTAAATCATTGATTTTTATCCACCCTGGTTTGTATGGGCTTCTCAGGACCTTGAAGAATCAAACTGGACCTCAAAACTGTGTTGTTTTAGCCATGCCAGTCCTAGGATACTAGGGAAACAAAGTGGGTGAGGTAATATCTTATATCGAACCAACTTCTGTTGGTGAGAGAGACAACCAACAGAAGTTGGTCCAATAAAAGATATTGCCTCACCCACCTTGTCTCTCGAAACTGAGTAACACTTTAACTTCCAGTGGGTGAGATGCTTTAAATGATGGTCAAAGCAATATTTTCAGGTAGTTCATCCAAATGCTTTCCCTAATGCCAACATCACTTTCCTTTTGCCTGGATTAAGCTTTAGGCCACTGCTTTTTATCCATGTTTCCACTTCATTCAAGCAATGTGTCAGGAAGGAACTCACCATTTTCATGTACTTTCAGGTGGTGGTAAAGCTGGGTGTCATCTGTAAATTGCTGGCATGTAAGCCTGTATTATCTCCCTATCTCCCCTAAGTCTTTATGTGGATCTTGAATAAGCGTGATGATATGCTAATTCCCTGTGTGACTCTGCATATATGGGTCCTTGTAGAAGCAAAGTTGTCTTTTGGGGTCTACCAACAAGAAATGAGCAGAGTCCGTTTAATGCAACTCCATCTAAACTTGCCAGCGGCAGTAAGAGAGTGAGTATCATATCATGGTCCCTGTTGTCAAAGGCTGCTGAAAGATCGAGCAGAATGAGTATTGACATTTGATATGAGGCAGTTATCCATCATTGCTGTGAGTACTGTCTCTTGATTGGAAGGGATACAAATTACTGAGCAGACCTGACTGGTGGCAACTTGCCACTTTCAGTTCTAGGAAGAGAGAACTTAATTAAAATGAATGTCTCACTGAGAATTTTGAACTGTCTCCAAATCCCTCCATCATACATACTTTATGCTGTTTTTTTAAAATATAACGGGATATTTTACATGACTTTATATGACAGGGAAAGGAACTAAGGATCAGTTAGACTATCTATGTCCAAATAACTGACAAGCATCCAATTGAAACAATTGGTTACAAAATCATATGACTGAAGCAGCCTATTGTTTATAGTTTTACATGCAACTGTCCACTCTTGAAAGTTTTTGAAGTAACTAGGAGCTAACCCCTTTGCAAATCTGGCCACTCAGTTAGATGCTTCTCCAGATCAAGGCCTCTATTACAAACAAACACAATACCAACCAGATAAAACACAACTTTCAAGAGTGGACCATTAGTTGCATGTACAACTATAAGCAATAGGCTGCTTCAGCCATATGCTTTTGTAACCAATTGTTTCAGTTGGATGTTTATCAGTTTCAGTAATCGGTGGTGGATGCTGTCTGCCTTGTCCATTTCATATGCTTGGCCAAGTTCTCTGCCAGATCTGATCCAAACTCAGAAATTTTCATTCTGATAGTAATTCCAACAGTGTGAAATTTTCTTTTAGCTCACATTGAAATGAAAAATCAAAATTTCCCCAAAGATGAAAATTCCCCAATTTTTTCTTGTAGAAATAACAAACATTGTTCCAATAAGTCAAAATACTTTGTTTTGACCTTATCAAAACGAAGCACTTCCATAATTTTTCATCAGCAATTTTGACAAAATTGATATGTTCCTGTGAAACATTTCAAGTTAGTTGGATTGGCATTTTTTGGATGGAAAACTGTTCAGCTGGAAAATAGTTGACCAGCTCTCTTCTGTGCATCTGCCTCTTCTGCACACCGGGGCTGAGGATACCAAGGAGCAGGTATGGCTCCTTGATTCTCTGCCAGGCATAAAATTGGGGCAGATGTGGGGCTATTTTGGGCTGTACCAGCTAGCTATAATCCCACAAAGGGAGCCAATTTGGAAACAGACAATGTATGTCTGCATGTCTGTCCAGCAGAAGCAAAGGGAAGAAACAGTTAAAATGTCAGAGAGACTAGGGACCGAATGGCTGGGCAGCAGTTCTGCAGAAAAGGACCTAGGGGTTACGGTGGACGAAAAGCTGAATATGAGTCAACAGTGTGCCCTTGTTGCCAAGAAGGCTAATGGCATTTTGGGTTGTATAAGTAGGGGCATTTCCAGCAGATCGAGGGAAGTGATCATTCCCCTCTATTCAGCACTGGTGAGGCCTCATCTGGAGTACTGTGTCCAGTTTTGGGCCCCACACTACAAGAAGGATGTGGATAAATTGGAAAGAGTCCAGCGGAGGGCAACAAAAATGATTAGGGGGCTGGAACACATGACTTATGAGGAGAGGCTGAGGGAACTGGGATTGTTTAGCCTGCAGAAGAGAAGAATGAGGGGGGATTTGATAGCTGCTTTCAACTACCTGAAAGGGGGTTCCAAAGAGGATGGATCTAGACTGTTCTCAGTGGTAGAAGATGACAGAACAAGGAGTAATGGTCTCAAGTTGCAGAGGGGGAGGTTTAGGTTGGATATTAGGAAAAACTATCATGAAAGACATCTCCTGGAACAAAAATACTTGGTCCTGCTTTGAGCAGGGGGTTGGACTAGATGACCTCCTGAGGTCCCTTCCAACCCTGAGATTCTATGATTCTATGATTCTATGAGGGCAAACAATTTATGAGTTTATCCTGTATAAGTTTTATACAGGGTAAAATGGATTTATTTGGGGTTTGGACCCCATTGAAAGCTGGGCATCTGAGTATTGGAGACAGGAACACTTCTTAAGATGTTTTCAGTTAAGCCTGCAGCTTTTGGGGGCGTGGGTCAGACCTGGGTCTGTGTTTGTAGCAGGCAGGCGTGTCTGGCTCAAACAAGGCAAGGTTCTGAAGTCCCAAGCTGGCAGGGAAAACAGGCTCAGAGGTAGCCTCAGCATATCAGTTGGCAGTCCCAAAGGGTGTTCTGTGATCCAACCCATCATGCAAATATTACCATATTTGCTGAACTGAGGTGTATTTTTAAATAAATACATGCCAATAGAAGGTTCACATTCTACTTTTTTCTGGCAGGCACAAGTGAGCCTCTTTGCAGATTTTGCCAGGAGTCCTTTTTCCTAGTCCCAAACTTGGGCTGACTCTAGCATCTTAAGCACTTTTCAGTTACAACAGCTGCAAATAAATCCCATGCAAATTTTTTATGCCATCCACCCCCAAATTAATTGTGTTCACATTTTTTGTTTTGAACTCAAGGCTTTCTGTGTGTTTTGATTAATTGTTTCTGGCAGACTAATCTGGATGCATGGATAGACTGGCTACTAGATTATTAACATCCTTACAGTCCTAAAGTTGGGAGCACTTTATAGGTGGGACATTTTTTTTGTCCTACTTAACCTCAGCAATGTCCTTTTATATGAATACAAGCAGTAGCATTTTTTGATGAAGATAGTTAATTAATTAAGCATTAGTTAATAATTGAATCCTGATTTATTTATTAATTTTCACATATTGTGCTTTTCCATGGGAATCACAAATTATGTCAACAAGTGCCAAGAGAAATATCTTCAGCTTGTAGGCTGCAGAACACATTCTACCATTCAGTTAATTCATGACAATAATTTGGAAGGATTCTAAGATGGACACAGCTGGTGTGCAATCATTGCCTCATTATTAACTGAGCAAAATATGACAGTAATCCCAAATTAATTTCTGAGAACTATCCATGCAAATTGCTTTGCAATAACCCATAATAATAATGTAAAAAGGAATTGCTACTAAGATACATATTTGTAATCTTTCCTGTATCGTAGTGCATATTGAATTTAATAAATATATACAAAATATTATGGAATGTACAATAGAAGTAGAACTTTTCATTGGAAAAGTGGCAGTTCTTATAGATTGTGATTGGAGCCCTGCAAATATTAGGATTAATTTCTCTATTCATAGGGCCCAATCATGCAAAGATTCATATAAGTGCTTGACTTTAAGCATGTGCGTAGTCCTGTTGAGTTCAATAGGACTTCTCCCATGTGTTATGTTCACACTATACGCGCAGAGAAGTTCAATAAAAACATAAATCCTCTTGCTGCAAGATTACAACATAACTATTTTATTTCTTAGAATTCACAATGATAACACAGAAGAACCCAAACACAGAGAGAGGAAAAATAGGTTGCTCCCTAAGGCAGTGAGGCACAACTCACCCACCCTTGCTTTAAGCTGGCTCTTTCTAGACAGGTCATCTGCTGACTGACTCTGATGACCCAGATCACATGTATTCCCTAAGAGCCCTTTAGCCTGAAAGCAGGACCAGGAAATCCATCACACTTAAAATGATAGCTCATTAACTTGTCAATTTTTAACCAGTTTCCAGTACACCACAACAGGCTTAAAGTTTAAGCATATGCTTAAACCTTTGCAGGATTGGTGCAGTAGGGTGTGATCCAAAGCCCACTGAAATTAATGGCAAGCCTTCCATTGACTTTGATAATCGGATTGGATTATGCCCTTAATGAGCATTCTGTTGGATGGCTCTGAAATGATTTGAATAACTCAAATGAAAACAAGAGTAGTCCCCCGGCATTCCTTACTTCAGCATAGGCCCCACAACCTGTGTAGAGGAGGAAGAAGGCCTCAAAGGGAACAGACTGGTACAAGAAGAACCCAGTTACTAACGACTGTTCAGATCAGGGTTTAACCACTTCTTCTGAAATGGAGTTTACTATAGTTTGTTCTGTCTTCATTTGAAGTTAAACTCTGCTCAGGACTAGTGCCGTTACAGCCATTTCTGACACCCATTATCAACAACGGGTAATTTTCCTAATGCAACCAAGATTTTTGTGTGCTGCAGAACAGTGAAGCACTATGCCTCTGTCTCTCTACCTTCTCAAGAGTTGATGGGAGCAGGGACACACCTTGTGGATCTGCAACCAGATGGATCCACTGAGCAAACCCCAACTAGGGAGGAAAGCAAAGGAGGTACAGATAATCTTGCATCTCAGAGACTGCAAGCACTCCCATGAAGCAGCAGGGGAGCCATGCCAAACCTATGAGAAGGATTCCTTTCCCAATCCCCCAGCTCCTGCATGGAATTTCTGCACTAAAACTCTTTATTCGGGTTTTTCAGTGTTCAGGATTTGCTGCTCAGTCCTTAGTGGCAACAAGCTTTCATTGAAGTCAGATAATATTTAGAAGGTATTTTGAACAAGAAAAGCACAGTATGAATATGATTATTAACTAAAACTAAGATTGTTATTTTTAAAAGCAAATTTAAGGTAAGCTTGAAAGTATTATAGGTTCGTCCTCATTGTAAATGTACACTAGTATATAAGTGTAAACATATAATCAAGTGTAAAAATATAATTAGGCAGGCCCAAAAAGAATTTGAAGAGCAACTAGCAAAAGCAAAAAAACTCATGCTAAACATGTGTAAGAACATCAGAAGCAGGAAGCCTGCCAGATTATCTGGAAAAGAGGGTAAACAGTGAGGTGGCAAAGTTTGCAGATAATAACTATCCTGAGTAATTTTCTAAGTCCAATGCTGACTGCAAAGTGTTACAAATGGATCTCACAAAACTGGGTGACTGGGCAACAAAATGGCAGATGAAATTCAGTGTTAATAAATGCAAAATAATGACCATTAGGAAACATAATCCCAACTATGCATACAAAACAATGGGGTCTAAATTAGCTTTTCCCACTCAAGAAAGAGATCTTGGAGTCATTGTGGATAGTTGTCTGAAAACATCCACTTCATGTGCAGCAGCAGTCAAAAAAGCAATGTTAGGAGCCATTAGGAAAGGGATAGATCCGTGATACTCAGACTGAGGCTCGCAAGATGCAAGTGTGATTTAATTATTAACCAATCTAAGTTATTACCCAATCAGAATGCTTTTACTATGTTCTTAACCAATTGTAGTTGATAAAATAATAATACTTGATCAGTCATTTTGCTGTGAGAATTATATATATATATATAGATAGATAGATAGATATAGATATATAAATAGTAAATGAACAATGAATTCACACTACTGTCTCTCTTTTGGGTAATGTAGATTACTAATTTGGTTCTTGAACCACTGAGGTCTGAGTATCACTGGGATAGATAATAAGATAGTAAATATCATAATGCCATTATATAAATCCATGGTACACCCACATGTTGAATATTGCATACAGTTCTGGCCACGCTATCTCAGAAAAGATGTATTAGAATTGGAAAAAGGACTGAGAAGGGCAACAAAAATGATTAGGGGTATAGAACATCTTTCATATACAGAGAGATTAAAAAGAGTGGGACTGTTCAATTTAGAAAAAATATAACTAGTAAAGGTCTATAAAATCATGAATGGTGTGGAGAAAGTGAATAAAAAAGTGTTCTTTACCCCTTCACATAATACAAGAACCAGGGATCACTCAATGAATTTCACAGGCAGCAGGTTTAAAACAAACATAGGGAAGTACTGTGACACTGTACCCCATAATGCTTTAGGGGAATATGACATAACTGGAATATGTTTTGTGCTGTTTGTGCCATGTAACATATCTCTGTAAAAGTTATGGTCTACTATATCTATTCATCCTATTTGTACACGTATTTCATTTTGTACTTGAGGTTAAGAATATGGGCTGTCTTCTTGCTTGGTTTCTAAGAGGCATTTGGTCAGCTTCTTTAGGAAGGAATTTGCAAGGTTAAGTATCTGATCAGGAAGCACTTGGGGAACAATAAATCTTGGAATGCTCCAATCCACATAAGAAGTCTTCCTGGAGACATACAAGATACCATGTGGACAATGGTTTCTGCCTGTAAAGACTGTGAGTCATGCATGGACATGTGACTTGCCCAGGTGACTCCAGAACTCCATCTTGGAGCTGGACTTTGCATAGAAATGAGGGGGGGGTCTCCACCCACAAGAGAAAGTCTATTTAAACCTCTGGGAGACCCCTCCATTTTGTCTTCAGCTGGCTAAAGAGGGAGCCTCTCCATCCCCCAGGATACTTCAAGGAAACTGGAACAAAGGACAGTAACTACAGGGGGTGTGAGTGATTGCTGGACCCAGGGTAAAAGGAGATTAGTCTGTAAAAGGGAGCATTCTGGAACTGGTGAGGATCTTATCTGTATTTAGTTTGATTAGATCTAGATTTGCGCATTTTATTTTATTTTGCTTGGCGACTTACTTTGTTCTGTCTGTTATTACTTGGAACCACTTAAATCCTACTTTCTGTATTTAATAAAATCACCTTTTACTTATTAATTAACTCAGAGTATGTATTAATACCTGGGGGAGCAAACAACTGCATATCTCTCTATCAGTGTTATAGAGGGCGAACAATTTATGAGTTTACCCTGCATAAGCTTTATACAGGGTACAACGGATTTATTTGGGTTTAGACCCCATTGGGAGTTGGGCATCTGTGTGCTAAAGACAAGCACACTTCTGTGAGCTGTTTTCAGGTAACCTGCAGCTTTGGGGCAGGTAATTCAGACCTTGGGTCTTTGTCGGAGCAGACGGGAGTGTCTGGCTCAGCAAGACAGGGTGTTGGAGTCCTGAACTGGCAGGGAAAACAGGAGCAGAGATAGTCTTGGCACATCAGTTGGCAGCTCCCAGGGGGGTTTCTGTGATCCAACCCGTCACAAGTACTTCTTCACACAATGCACAGCCAACCTGTGGAACTCATTGCCAGGGGATATGTGAAGGCCAAAAGAATAACTAGTTATAAAAAAGAATTAGATAAGTTTAGGGAGGATAGGTCCTCAATGGCTATTAGCCAAGATGATCGGCAACACAACCCCGTGCTCTGGGTGTCCCTAAACCTCTGACTGCAAGAAGCTGAGACTGGATGACAGAGCATGGATCACTCAATAATTGCCCTGTTCTGTCCATTCCCTCTGAAGCATAGGGCACCAGCAACTGTCAGAAGTCAGGATACAGGACTAGATGGCCCATTGGTCTGGTCCAGTATGGCCGTTCTTACATTCTTATAACCAAATGGTGCATATGCAAAGAACTTGGAAAAAACAACAAAATTTTCATTAGCAAATGTAAGTTCCAACAGCAAAATACTGTATTATGCACTGTTAAGACTTATTCTCTCTCCTTAAGCCATGCCTTTGTACTGAGATTCACATCAACAGTCATGAGAACAACATGGACATTGAATAATAAATAATACTTATAAATAAACAACAATAATGATATATAATACATTTAATAATAAGTAATATCTATACTTAACATTTTACATTTTCAAACCATTTAAATATTTGGGGTCAAATTCTCCACTGCTTTGTGCCTTGTATTATCGTTTACAGTTGTCTGCTTTCCTAAGATCTGGCACAGCAGCTATACTCTGCCCTCTGTATCAGCAAGCTCTCTGGTCTTGTTTTCATTAGGGTCATCTTAATTATCACTTCAAAAGTTTTTTTTCTCCTGCTGATGATAGCTCATCTCAATTGATTAGACTCTTCCTGTTGATATGCATACTTCCACCTTTTCATGTTCTCTGTATGTATAAATATCTCCTGTCTGTGTGTTCCATTCTATGCATCCGAAGAAGTGAGCTGTAGCTCACGAAAGCTCATGCTGAAATAAATTTGTTAGTCTCTAAGGTGCCACAAGTACTCCTGTTCTTTTTGTCTGAATAGTGTATACCTCACATTGCTCTTAGGAAAATGCCACCATGCAATCTGATGTTAAAATGCCATTTTATTCTGGTAAGTGACCGTAAGGTTGTCACCCCGATGTTCCATTTTCATTGTCTCACAATGATTTCCATGCACGCTGTGTACAGGTAACAAGGTATTGTTTCTGACTGCCAGCCCTGCAAACTCAGTTTGGGATCTGACAGTGAAGCTGTTCTTTCCTTTTTGTCTACCATCACTGCTAATTGCACCCAGAGTTACCCTTGTGCAACTCTTTGGGTATATCTACACTTGGAGCTGGGGGTGTAATTCCGAGCTTGAGGAGACTTACTTGGGCTAGCTCTAGTCAAGTTAGCGCACTAAAAATAGCAGTGTTGCCATGATAGCCTGGGCAGCAGGGAACCATGGGAGGGGATAGCCACACCGAATACAAATCCGCCCAGATCCTACACGTAGTCGAGTGGCTAAGCTGAGCCACTGCCCATGCGACCACAGCCACACTACTATTTTTGGCATGTTAGCTCAATGAGAGCAAGAACAAGTATGTCTCCTCAAGCTTGGAATCACACCCCCAGCTCGGAGTGTAGGCATACCCTTAGTCTTCAGATTCCACCCTCAGTGACATCTGGCAACCCCCTGGCTTTCAGTGGGTTTGCCCACATGTGGCTGATTGAAAATTTACAAAAAATTCTATTGATGAGGGAAGAAGGAAGAAAATCCAGCTCACTCTCTCTTATTTCTGTTGGTTCTGTTTGTAGTGCTCGTGCAGTTAAGAGAGAGTCCTATAATTGCTTAAGGTATATTGATATAGAGAGATAAAGATGGATCTAATTCCTCAGTTAGAGTTGACTGAATTGTATAGAATAAATGATTAATTACCAATCAGTTGACCAGCTCTATAGAAGCTAGATTGTGCCTTTAGGCCCAGCTTTGAGCAAAGGGTGGTGTGTAAATTACACCCCCACAAGGAATAGCCCCGGGACCACTGTACTTCAGAGACATCCCTCTGAGATACAATTCCCTTCCTGCTTTCCCCTCGCTGTGAGGGGGTAGTAATTTGCTGCTAGCTTATACCAACAGCAAATTATGGACACCCCTCATAGCAAGCTCAGTTGCATTTGCTGGTGTGTTGGAGGAGGACCCAAAACTCAAGCAATTCCCTTCTACTAACTACCTACATACTCCGGGGGTGTGACGACAAATATGCAGGTTCTCTTACTCCTGTGTGCCTGGCCCCAAGGTTCAAGAAGGCTGTGTGTCGGCCTACTTCCCCTTACTCCCCTCTATACGCATGCAGACCATGTCACAATCTATTATTTTTATGTATTATTTGTATTGTAGTAGTGCCTAGGGGCCCCAGGCTTGACTCATAGACTCTCAAAGGTTATAAAGCCAGAGGCACCATTTTGATTATCTAGTCTGATCTCCTGTATAACACAGGCCCGAGAACTTCCCTGAATTAATTCCTCTTTGAACTAGATCAGAGCATATCTTTTAGAAAAACATCCAATCTTGATTTAAAAATAGATAAGGACCCTATTGTGTGAGGTTCTGTACAATCACACTGTTTGTGGAGTAAAGTACCTGAGTACCCTTCATGGTTTTATTGCTGTGCATTGATTATTTATTTGTATAGTGCCACTATGTACCGGTACTAGGGTCCTTTCACTGAACAGTTTGACTGTGTCATCCTCCTTCAGTTACTCTATAGTGTTAGTAACAGAGAGAGAAAATAAATTATTGGCAGCTATAACAAGGCTCTAATTCTGTCATGGTGCTGTTGTGCTCTCATAAACAATAACAGCAAAGGAGTCTGTGGAGTCACCAGAGCCCAGTGATGGAGTAGTAGTGTTAGCCAAAAGGGCTTGTTTCCCCCCGGAGCTTACCTAATTACACCAAGGAGGCACGGAAGACCAGGAAGACGAGTACCATTTTCTTTATTGATCGATCAGCTGAGCGGGTGTTCTCGTCTTGGCTAGTGCCAGAGAGAGACACACACCCATGGCCAAACGGGCCTACCTTTATACCCAGAAACAAACAACTTTGTTGACGTCTTATTTACGTTATTTGGCTGACCTTACGGACCCTGTAAATGTACCTATAGGGAATAATGGAGTACATATATCAATCAAAAAGGAACAAGATATGCATAATTGTCACGGATACATTTATCATGATAAGGGTACAGCTGTTGCGGATACATTTATCATTGTAAGGAAGACATAAGATATCCCTTCTGACCTATTATACTAACTACTTTTGGCTACAGGCATGGGAAGGCAGCTGCATACATGTTACGCCAAGCATAGGCCGACTGATAAGCATGAACTAGCACAGGCCAAGCGTAAACTGATAATAGCTGACACAGGCTTTTCTCTCTACTTGCGTTTCGAGGCCTTGACTCTACTTATGCGCAAGGGCCTAGTCTTGCTCACAGGCCTGTCTATATTTGCTTATTTTTCTAACAGTAGCCCCATAAAATCAAAATTCCTCTTAGTTTTTATTTTATCTAATATGTGGATCATAAAAAATCTAGCTGACAAAAAATAATTAAATGGAAAAAACAGAAGGAAGTGCTGATCCAGAGCCACATCCTCCATGGTAGCTCAGGTGCACTTGATGCTTTTTATGTCTGGGGCTACTCTGAGCTGGTTCATTCCCCAGTACTGGCTAGAGAAGCTGGAAAGTTACTCTAATCTGCACTAGCTGACAATTTTTCCCAGAGGCTATTACAGCACCTAGGGATTGTGGGAGTGCAGGACAGCTCCATCCATGACCCCTTTGACCGATTGTGCCCCCTGTTCCAGCTATAGGGAGGGAGTGCATAGGTGGCTTTTCAACACAGAAGAATCTTTGCACACAGGAGAAATCCTCCAAAGGCTAGATCCACGGGGTTCAGGGCTGTTTCCTGCCTCTGCAGTGCTGCAGAGTGGCTAGAGGATGGTCCATGATCAGTGCCAAACCATGCACATTTGCATGTTTAGACTTCACATATTTTATGGAGATTACTTTTTTTGTACATTTTCAAACTCAGCTCACAATATGAATGCAGAACAAGTTAAAGGAGAATTGTTCCAATATTTGTATATTTTTCCACTATGTAATTGCAAACATTCAGATAATTTTCAGATATGTTGCATTCTTCTAGGCACAATAACATACATTTTGCAATGAAAGAAATTGCTGCTTCATCTTGTTTTTCAACAGATTGCACTTGTAAGTGGTAAAAGTGGTAGTTGTACATTAAGCCAGATGCTGTATTGCTCTGCAGATAATATCTCATCTTTTGCAATGTATTCGGTTGCCATAAGCACAGCAGGATGCCCTGCAACTTGATTCATTTCAGGTGCTACAGAAATCTGTGTTAATAATTACTAGGGCTGTCGATCAATTGTAATTAATTCACACGATTAACTAAAAAAATTAATCGTGATTAATCACAGTTTTAATTACATTGTTAAATAATGGAATACCAATTGAAATTTATTAAATATTTGGGATGTTTTTTCTACATTTTCATATATATTGTATTCTGTGTTGTAATTGAAATCAAAGTGTATATTATTTTTGCGTACAAATATTTGCACTGTAAAATGATAAAAGAAATAGTATTTTTCAATTCACCTAATACAAGTACTGTAGTACAATCTCTTTATTGTGAAAGTGCAACTTACAAATGTAGATTTGTTGTTGTTGTTACATGACTGCATGCAAAAACAAAACAATGTAAAACTTCAGCGCCTACAAGTCCACTCCGTCCTACTTTTTGTTCAGCCAATCGCTAAGACAAACAAGTTAGTTTACATTTAAGGTAGATAATGCTGCCCTCTTCTTATTTACAATGTCACCAGAAAGTGAGAACAGGCGATGCATGGCACTTTTGTAGCCTGCATTGCAAGGTATTTACGTGCCAGATATGCTAAACATTAGTATGCATCTTCAGGCTTCAGCCACCATTCCAGAGGACATGCTTCCATGCTGATGACGCTCATTAAAAAAAATAATGCATTAATTACATTTCTGACTGAATGCCTTCGGGGAGAATTGTATGTCTTCTGTTCTGTTTTACCTGCATTATGCCATATATTTCATGTTATAGCAGTCTCGGATGATGACCCAGCACATATTCATTTTAAGAACACTTTCACTGCAGATTTGACAAAACACAAAGAAGGTACCAATGTGAGATTTCTAAAAATAGCTACAGCACTCAACACCAAGGTTTAAGAATCTAAAGTGCCTTCCAAAATCTGAGAGGGATGAGGTGTGGAGCTTGCTTTCAGAAGTCTTAAAAGAGCAACACTCCAATGTGGTAATTACAGAACCTTAACCACCAAAAAAGAAAATCAACCTTCTGCTGGTGGCACCTGACTCAGATAATGAAAATAAAATGAATATGCATCAGTCTGTACTGCTTTGAACTGTTGTTGAGCAGAACCTGTGATCAGCATGGACGCATGTCTTCTGGAATGGTGGTTGAAGCATGAAGGGACATATGAATCTTTAGTGCATCTGGCACATAAATATCTTGCGACGCTGGCTAAGACAGCGCCATGAGAACAGCTGTTCTCACTTTCAGGAGCCATTGTAAACAAAAAGCAGGTAGCATTATCTCCTGGAAATGTAAACAAACTTGTTTGTCTGAGTGATTGGCTGAACAGGAAGTAGAACTGAGTGGGACTTGTAAGTTTTACATTTGTTTTATTTTTGAGTGCAGTTATTTTTTTGTACATAATTCTACACTTGTAAGTTCAACTTTCATGATAAAGAGATTGCACTACATTATTTGTATTAGGTGAATTGAAAAATACTATTTCTTTTGTTTTCTACTGTGCAAATATTTGTAATAAAAATAACAACACAAAGTGAGCACTGTACACTTTATATTGTGTATTGCAATTGAAATAAATATATTTGAAAATGTAGAAAACATCCAAAAATATTTAAATAAATGGTATTCTATTCTTGTTTAAAAGTGCGATTAATTGTGATTAATTTTTTTAATCATGTGATTAATCGCGATTAATTTTTTAAATTGCTTTACAGCCCTAATAATTACTATTTTCCCTAGACCGTTAGCTGCAGCTTCTTGTCATTAGCTCATCACTTACTCTATTTGCAATAATCTATAGTCCAGTTACAACTTAAATGTGAAATCAAAACAAAGACCTAAGGCTCTATGGGCACACATGGCGTACACCAATTAGCTGTACTAAACAACCCTTTTCAAACTACTTCTTCCAGTTTTGCTCTGAATATCTCAGCAGATAAAACAGTGTCTTGGGGGCAAAACATATTGGGCTTTCCACTCGGTATTAATTTCCTTTGTCATAGCGACAGGTCTCATCACTTGTCAAAAGTAGCACATGCATGCCAAAGACAGCAAGATCTCAAGCAGTGGTCATTTCCTTCACCCAGTTTATTGTTCAGCAGTTCAGAATCCTTTTTAACACAAACACGGAGACAGAGGAATGAAAACAGCATGAGTAAGAAGCCAGAGTTCCTTTAATATAAGGCTGTTCTTAATTCTCATACCCTATAAGCCTGATATTGAAAGTTG
Organism: Mauremys mutica; assembly: GCF_020497125.1. Classification (NCBI taxonomy): domain Eukaryota; kingdom Metazoa; phylum Chordata; order Testudines; family Geoemydidae; genus Mauremys; species Mauremys mutica. The sequence goes on from NC_059072.1 coordinate 65,491,537, forward strand.
CTGAAAACTGACTGCTTCACTGAACTCACTAAGACCTGTAGGTGCTCACCACCTCCCAAAATCAGACCCTCTAAGACTATGTTGCTATTCTGGGGGGACTTGGGGTAAGAAAGAAATAATGTTTCATGCCAGTCTTGTCTGTTTACTGCACACCCCTGTTCTATAAGTCTGGGGTTAAGAAGAGAAGTTTTCAATTTTCTAGCATCTAATTCATTAAAGTTTTATTGTGGACTAGGACCTACAAGCGTTTTGGAAGAATTTTTTTTTAAAGGAGAGGCCAGGATGGGGAGAAGGGGGAGGCATGGCAAACTAGGTAAAGGGGATCCAGTCAATCACAAGATCAGGGCCTTAGAAGATGAGTGAAATATGAAAGACTGGCAGAGAAGAATACAGTCAAGTACACACACACGTCTGAAATGACAATGTGTGGACACAAGGGGTAATGAGGATAAGTCATATGTCTTAGGCTGAGCAAAAAGGGTAGTATCAAGAGCTGAAAACAGCAGCAGCTAAATTGTGCAGGGCCTTGAAGACCTTAAATCTGAGGAGAACGGTGAAGAGGAAGTCTGTGCCGGTATTTGCAGAGTGGATGGACATGGTCTCAAGCAGCAGGAAAGGTAGAAGAGTTTTGCAGCAGAATTACATTGCAGAGTACAATCTGCCAGGAGCCTCTACCTCTTCCCTCTCCCACCCCCGCACCAGGCACTCTCTCTTCTGCCCAGCACTTTTTGACTCCATTGTCGGTATTGTAGTCCTGTTAAATAACAACATTACCTTCACTCCCTTTCTCCTTTGTAAATAAAAGAGGTTTATTTAAAAAAAATCACAACCTTAATTCATTGCATTCATTAGCATTTGCACCCAAAGCATAACAAAGCACTTGATACTTACTTTCAATTGCTTAACTGGAATTTATTACCAATTATGACTGCTGCTGGGAAGTTAAATAAGCAGCTAATTTAACTGTGGTAATGTTCTCATCAGCTGTACTAGCATCTCTGCCCTTGCACTTTCTACACTGTTAAAAATCACAGCTGTAGTTAAATCAATTGAAGCCATCTGCTCATAGGCCTAGTCTCAGCAGCTTCTGTTTGAGCTTATCTTCCAATGGCTGAATACAATAGTTCTATTTTTTTTCATTAAATTATGGTAAATTGTCAAAATATCAACATGACACAAACATCTAATACAAGTCTCCAGAGCCAATATTATCACCTTGAAACAAAAGGAAACTATGCCAGATCTGACCAGCGGCCGAGTGATACTACTCGGCATTATCATGTAGCAGATATGTACAGTAATATTATTAAGGCTGTCCCTGCAACTTCTAGAAGGCAAAATGAATGATGTGAGCACATCTGCTATGCTGTCCAACAGATAATAGCGGAAAGACAGGCAAACATAGGTGGGGGCTATGTGCCCCATTGAAGTCAATGGGAGTTTTGCCATTAAATTCCAGAGAGCCAGGATGTCATGCATAGCTTATTTTTTGGAGCATCATCAATTTCAACTAAAGCTAATGGAGGTGCAGGCATTCAGCATAGGGGTCTATTACAGGAGCGGGTGGGTGAGGTTCTGTGGCCTGCAATGGGCAGGAGGTCAGACTAGATGATTGTGATGGTCCCGTCTGACCTTAAAGCCTATGAGTCTCTGAGCATCTCTGAAAATTAGGGCCATACACAAAGCAGCTATGCACAGAATCATAGGACTGGAATGGACCTCTAGTTCAGTCATCTAGTCCATTCCCCTGGTCTCCTGGCAGGACAAAGTATTATCTAGACCATCCCTGACAGGTGTTTGTCTAATCTGCTTTTTAAAATTTCCAGTGATGGAGATTCCACAACCTCCCTAAGCAATGAAGTTTTTCCTAATGTTCAACCTAAACCTCCCTTGCTGCAATTTAAGCCCATTGCTCCCATCCTCAGAAGTTAAGAAGAACAATTTTTTCTCTCCTTCTTGTAACAACCTTTTATGTACTTGAAATCTGTTATCATGTCCCCTCTCAGTCTTCTCTTCTCCAGTCTGAACAAACCCAGTTTTTTCAATCTTCCCTCATCAGTCATGTTTCTAGACCTTTAATCATTTTTGTTGCTCTTTTCTGGACTTTTTCCAATTTGTCCACATCTTTCCTGAAATGTAGCACCCAGAACTGGACACAATACTCCAGTTGAGGCCTAATTATGCAGAGTAGAGAGGAAGAATTACTTCTCATGTCTTGCTTACAACACTCATGCTAATACATCCCAGAATGATGTTCACTTTTTTTGCAACAGCGTTACACTGTTGACTCATATGTGGCTTGTGATCCACTATGACCCTCAGATTCCTTTCCACAATACTCCTTCCTAGGCACTCCTTCCTAGGCACTCATTTCCCATTTTGTATGTGTGCAACTGATTGTTCCTTCCTAAGTGGAGTACTTTGCATTTGTCCGTATTGAATTTCATCCTATTTACATGAGACCATTTCTCCAGTTTGTCCTATCCTCCAAAACACTTGCAACTCCTCCCAGTTTGGTATTGTCTGCGAACTTTATAAGTGTACTCTCTATGCCATTATCTAAATCATTGATGAAGATATTGAACCGAACCGGACCCAGAACTGATCCCTGCGGGACCCCACTCGTTATGTCCTTCCAGCATGACTGTGAACCACTGATAATTACTCTCTAGGAACGGTTTTCCAACTAGTTATGCACTCACCGTATAGTAGCTCCATCTAGGTTGCATGCAGCAAAAGGGAGTGTAACTCCATGTGAGCTTAGGAGTCCTAAACTCCACAGTAATTCATTAATTATGTTCCAACTCCATAGGAAAAGAACTTAATGTTTATTACAAGACCCAAAAATACTTCCTGCTCACTTGTTTTAAAAACAAGAACAAATGACATTCATTGTCATGTAAAAATCCTCAGGACAAGTAGAGCACAGCAGATCTTCTGTACCTCAAAAAAACAGCAGCTGAAGAAGTGGGTTTTTTACCCATGAAAGCTTATGCCCATATAAATCTGTTAGTCTTGAAGGTGCCACTGGACTCCTCATTCTTTTTGTGGATACAGATTAACACAGCTACCCCTCTGATATTTCTGTGCCTCAGTTACTGCAAAAAGTGAGGCAAACAATTATATAGCAATGGTTTAAGTGTATTTCCTGTTTTTTTTACAGTTCCCCCTTCCCCTCCTCCCCCGACACCTCTACCACCTTTGCAAAGTAAGTCTGTCTATCACAAAACAAACTGTGAACAGGAAAAGTGTTACAAGTTCAAACAGCAAGTCCCCATGTTTACAGGGATCTTCTTGAGACTGGACAATCATTGAATCAAGAAAAAAGCCAGAATCTGAACATGGCAATGAGAACCAGGAGGGCTCGTCTGAAAGAAAGATAGAGATGATCAATTAAAGCCAAAAGGTGAGCAACGCTCATTTGTAGTTGAACGAAGTTGTTTAGTTTCATATTAAATAATAGGCTCAATCTTGCAGGTCTGGCGCTGGAAAAAGTCCTAATCTTTGCAGTGTCCATCTGATTCTTTAGCGATGGCAGCAGGTCTCAAACTTTAGCAACCTCCATTTTGATTTGAAATTTTTAGCAGACTCCCAAGTTGGCTTCTAATTTTGCCTGGGGGTGCTCAACCCTGCGCTCAGCCCTGCCCCCACTTCACCCCTTCCCTCAAGGCCCCATCCCTGCCCCACCTCTTTCCACCCCCACTCCACCTCTGCCCCTCCTCTTCCCCACCTCTTTCCGACCCCTCCCTGGAGCACGCCCCATCCCTGCTCCTTTCCCTCCCTCCCAGTGCCTCCTGCACACCGCTGAACAGCTGTTCCCCAGCATACAGGAGGCACTGGGAAGTAGAGGGAGGAGTTGATCAGCTTGGCTGGCGGCCCTGGACATGATTTGCGGACCCCCTGGAGTAACCTCATGGACCCCCAGGAGTCCACTGACCCCAGTTTGAGAACTGCTGAGATATGGTATTTTTCTAAAACTAATTTTTCCATGATCTTTTCATTCTTAAACAAAACAATTCAATGCCCCTATATTTGACCCCTCCTACTGCGACCCTACACACTACTGCAATGATATTTGTAACAAATATGCTTTGTGAGGTATCGTATGAAATTTAATAACATGCTGGTTATTAATATCATTGTAAAATGCACATGTTAATCTTATTTGTGAAATTATGAATTTCCTCTGTATGATGTTACTAGAACATATTTAAGACCAGACATTCTAGCCTAGTTAAAGGTGATAAACAGGTATGTCCTAGACAAAGGAATGTGGGCTTGTCTCATTTCATATATTAGCAGTAAACAAAGCTGTGGAGCTAAACCAGCAGGGGCTATCCTGTTCCTGAACTTGAGAGACAGAGGATTAACATGGCTCCTGAACACCAGAGAGAGCAGGGATGAAAATAACTTAAAGGACTTACCGGTATGTCAGAGTCCTGGGCAGGGGGCGGGGCCTTGGTTGGAAGGGGCGGGGCGTCCACTGGAAGAGGTGGGCCTTTAGAGCCCTGGGCCCTTTAAATCGAGATTTAAAGGGCCCGGGGCTCCAGCTGCGGTAGAGGCGGCTGGGAACCCAGGTCCTTTAAATCACTGCCGGAGCTACCAGTTGCGGAGGCGGCTGGGAGCCCCAGAACTCAGGGGCCATTTAAAGGGCCCAGGGCTACCTGCAGTGGAGCCCCAGGCCCTTTAAATTACGGAAGGAGCCCCAGGGGCTCCTGGCTACCTCCGCTACCCTGGGGCTCCAGCAGCGGGACTCGGGCATCAATTTAAAGGGCTCGGGGCTCCGCTGTGGTAGCGGCAGCTGGGAGCCCCTGGCCCTTTAAATCACTGCTGGAACCCTGCTGCCGGAGCCCTGGGGTAGCGGCTGCTGGGCTTCAGCGGTGATTTGAAGGGCCACAGGCTCCCAGCTGCCACTACTGCAGCGGAGCCTGGGTCCCTTTAAATCATCGACGGAGCCCAGGGGCTCCAGCAGCAGGCTTCTGGTGGCGATTTAAAGGGCTCAGGGATCCAGCGGGTGCTGGGAGCCCCAGGCCCTTTAAATCGCCACCATGACAAGCCGTTCTGGTACGGCACACCGGCTCTTGCCGGTACACTGTACTGGACCGGACCAGCTTATTTTCACCTCTGAGAGAGAGACACAGGAGACTGACTCCCCAGGAGGCCTTCCTGATTTGTAAAACAAAGACAACCCTATGGGAGATATAAGCAACAAGAAAGACTCCATCTTTATCCTTCATCTGAGGAGACAAAGAAAACAAGTGATTTTATCTCTGTGATGGTTCCTAGCCGAGCCAGCCAGTAAAAAGCTGGAAAGGAGATTGTGGGTAAAAGAAACCATCTTGAACAAAGACTGTATCTTGCTAGATTAAGTTTTAGTGTTTTAGATGTGTGTTTTCACTTTAATTTGCTTGTAGCTGTCCCAACTTTATCACTTTTACTTCTTATCACTTAATCCATGCTCTTTTCATTTGTTTTACTTTTAATATAAACTGGTTCAGTACTGTGTTTAAACAGGTGTATTTACCCCCAGTAAAACTAATATGATGTACTGACTCTTCAACAGAGCAGCAAACTTAATATCTTCTGTGAATGCACAGTGGTAGGGGCCATGCATTGCACAGAAATATCTCTGAGGAGCTCAATGGCTGGAGTTCATTGATTGTTACCTGCTAGGTGAGGTTTGGGCTCGGAGAGTCTTAAGGAATTTGCTGGTGAAGAAAGCAGATTGCTGTGACAGGGAGCTGAGATACAGTCTAATCACCAGCAAAACTCACTCTTGCTGAGGCAGAGACGTAACATGAGGTATGCCTGCACTGCAATAAAACACCCACAGCTGGCCTGTGTCAGCTGACTCATGTTTGTGGGGCTCAGGCTGTGGGGCTATAAAATTGCAGTGTAGATGTGTGGGCTCAGAATGGAGCCTGGGCCGTGGGCTCCTGCCTCCTCACAGGGTCTCAGAGCTTGAACATCTACACAGCAATTTTATATCCCTGTACTGAGCCCCATGAGCCCAAGTCAGCTGACCCAGGCCAGCCATGAGTGTTTTATTGCTGAGAAGATATATCCACAGTGGCTCACAGCTCTGAGTAACCCTAGCAGTGTGCTACAGTGGCACAATCAAACAGGGTTTACACACCACTTGCTGTTTTGACTGAGGTGTGGGCTCGAAGCAGAGATAAAATAGTTTTAAGTGATTTTCAAGTGATGAGGCTGGGCACAGTCAAAGAAAGGTTACAGTCAGGGCCGGCTCCAGGCACCAGCGTATCAAGCAGGTGTTTGGGGCGGCCACTCCAGAGCGGGGCGGCAGGTTCAGGTATTCAGCGGCAATTCAGGAGAGGGTCCGTCACTTCCGCTCAGAGCGAGGACCTCCCGCTGAATTGCCGCAGATCGCGATCACGGCTTTTTTTTTTTTTTTTTTGGCTGCTTGGGGCAGCAAAACCCCTGGAGCCGGCCCTGGTTACAGTTTTATGATTTTTTTGTTTGTTTGTTTGTTTTGGGCAAGGGAAATAGAACAAAGGAAGTTTAATATGAACGACAGTGAAACAGTCACTAAGCTAGAGCTGTCTACACGGGAAAAGGACCAAAAAGCCCTAAAGAGAGAGGCTGAGAAAGCCGCGGGAGAACATCAGAAATGGGAAGCAGATTGAGAATCAGATTGTGAATACCGGAAAAGGGATAGAGGAGAGCCAAAGAGCAAGAAGAAGCACACATGCGGACCCTGGAAACAGAAACAGCTGTCCATCAATGAGCCATGGAGCTGAAAGAAGCCCTGGAAAAAGAGGAGGAGAGGCTGTATAACTTGGACATCATGGAAAGGCATGGACAGATCCCACAGCCCACAAGTGCTCTCTCTCCGCAAGGGACACCCAGCTGGGAGCAGCTGTGCCCTGCATACAAATAAGCACACTGTACTAAAGAATATTTTACCACTTTTGAAAGGCTATTTGAGGTGCATAAAGTTCCAGAAGACAAGAAAGTCCCAGCTTTGGTTACTTAAACCCTCAGGGAAAGCCTTAAATGTATTTAATGAAATAGAAATTGAACAAGCACTGAAGTATGGTGAATTTTAAAAAGATGTACTGCGAAGGTTCCAGATTACTCCTGAGGTGTATGGAACAAAATTTAGCACCTCAAAATGAATTACAATGAATTCAGTTTTCACCAAAAAGGTTAGTAGTGACTAGACATCAAACATAGTGAATGCCAGTGAAAATGGGGTAGGATCAGAGGCTAAAGCAGGGAAAGAACAAGTTAAAAATTACTTAGACAAGTTAGAGGTCTTCCAATCACCAGGGCCTGCCGAAATACATCCTATAATACCCAATGAACTGAGTGAGGAGATATCTGAGCGATTATCTTTGAAAAGTCTTTGAAGATGGGCGAGATTCCAGAGGACTGGAAAAGGACAAATATAGTGCCGATCTATAAAAAGGGGAATATGGAGAACCTGGAGAATTACAGTCAGCTTAACTTCAGTACCTGAAAAGATAATGGAGCAAATAATTAAGCAATCGATTTGCAAACACCGAGAAGATAATAAGGTGATAAATAACAATCAGCATGGATTTGTCAAGAACAAAGAGTGTCAAAACAACCTAAAAGCTTTCTTTGACAGGGTAACAAGCCTTGAGGGTAGGGGGGAAGTGGTAGATGTGGTATATCTTGACTTTAGTAAAGCTTTTGATACTGTCTCGCATGCCCTTCCAATAAACAAACTAGGGAAATGCAACCTACATGGAGCTACTATAAGGTGGGTGCATAACTGGTTGGAAAACCATTCCCAGAGAGTAATTATCAGTGGTTCACAGTCAAGCTGAAGGGCATATTGAGTGGGGTCCTGCAGAGATCAGTTCTTGATCTGTTTTTGTTCAATATCTTCTTCAGTGATTTAAATATTGGCATAGAGAATACACTTGTAAAGTTTGCAGACAATACCAAGCTGGGAGGGGTTGTAAGTACTTTGGAGGATAGCATTAAAATTCAAAATGATCTGGACAAACTGGAGAAATGGTCTGAAGTAACTAGGATGAAATTCAATAAGGACAAATACAAAGTACTCCACTTAGGAAGTGTAACTCTTCTGCCAGTCAGAGTTGGCAGCAACAAGGGCCGGGTTCAGTATCTAGGGGTTCCTTTTCAACAATACAACACAAAACTGGCTTGAGCCCCCACCCAGTGACCTGGGACAATTACACAGTACACCATGGGTGCCTCTAAAAGGCAATACTTCCCCTCTGGCAAGCACAGAGTCTGAGTGTAGCAAAAACTTTTAATAAAAGGAGGGAAGTAACTCAGCATTAATTTGGGAAAACACCTTAACTAGAGTTCATAAACATAAAGCATGAGCAAAAGACCAACCCCCAAGTAAGTTGAGCAGTGTCCTTTTGCCCTCAGGGTCTTAAGTGCAGCAACTCAAAAGCCCCTTTAACGTGCGCATCCTTCTCTGCACCCCACTCATAGTTGCTGTCCTTGGGCAGTGCAGCCCCAGTATTCAGAGGTTCATCCACAGAGTTCACCTCCCACCCTGTGTGGAAGGCAAGTGGAGGCAGGTAAGGAGGCACCTTACACACTGCACTGCTCAGGCACTCTCTCATCGCCCCAATGGCCAATTGACACATCTCTGCGGGCTCTGCTCTGGCTCTCACCACCGGCTGCCCTGCTGGCCACTTGCCATGCCTCTCCACCAGCCATCCTGCTGGTTGCTCATCAAAATGTTCATCAGGCCCCACCCCACACACACTTAACACAGCCCTCAGTGGGGGAGCCCTACTACTGCTGCTGCACACTGGGCAGTCTCTTGTAATGGAGACACTGGCTCAAAGTAGGTCTAATACTTAGATCTAGGTATCAATGATTTCAGCTCTGCAGCATATAACAAGATTCTCAGTTGAATCTAAACTAACTTTTTATTATGCCATTGAGCTAGGACAGATCAGGTGGCAACTAAACCCTTTTATGGGGACCCACACCCTCCCTCTCAACTCATTAGACTTTGGAACCCATGTCCCCTGCCTAGCCAGTGCTATTCAGTTGCAGGTGAGTCCCTCCATCGGGGTATGCCAGGTACAGTTCTCACTCAGATCACACAACAAGGATAACAACACTTTATTACTCCTGCCCCAATAACAAGGAGATTGGGGATCCAACACCAGCCACCAGTGATCATTTGGGCAAGCAATCCATCATGCTGAGCACCTAGGCAGGGTGGGCGTGTCTATGCAAACGAGATCATCTCCTGAAGTCTTTTTCCACAACTCACTACTAGATGTCAGGGGAGAGCTCATTCAGACTCTGCTTACAGAAGGAACAATCAGTTTCACACATACAAAATGGGAAATGACTGCCTAGGAAGGAGTACTACAGAAAGGGATCTGGGGGTCATAGAGGATCACAAACTAAATATGAGTGAACAGTTTAACACTGCTGCAAAAGAAGGCAAACATCATTCTGGGATGTATTAGCAGGAATATGTAATTCTTCCACTCTATTCTGCACTGATTAGGCCTCAACTGGAGTATTGTGTCCAGATGTGGGTGCCACATTTCAGGAAAGATGTGAAAAAATTGGAGAGAGTCCAGAGAAGAGCAGCAAAAATGATTAATGGTCTAAAAAACATGACCTTTGAGGGAAGATTCGAAAAAATGGGTTTGTTTAGTCTGGAGAAGAGAGGCCTGAGGAGGGACATGACAACAGTTTTCAAGTACATAAAAGGTTGTTACAAGGAGGAGGATATAGAAAAATTGTTTTTCTTAACCTCTGAGGATAGGATAATAAGCAATGGGCTTAAATTGCAGTAAGGGAGGTTTAGGTTGGACATTAGGAAAAACTTCCTAACTGTCAGGGTCGTGAAGCACTGGAATGAATTGCCCAGGGAGTTTGTGGAGTCTCCATCATTGGAGATTTTTAAGAGCAGGTTAGACAAACACCTGTCATGGATGGTTTAGATAAAACTTAGTCCTGCCTAGAGTGCTGGGGACTGGACTAGATGACTGGACTAGAGGTCCTTTCCAGTCCTATGATTCAATGATACAAGATAGGTCCTAGAGAATGTGTATAAATTGTGTCATTTGATTGAAAAAAAGAGCTATGAACAGTTTGATGTTTTTGCACAGGAGCAGTTCCTAAGCATATGTTCTGAAAAGGTCAAACAAGCTATTTGGGATAAATCTCTAGAGTCTGTCCAGAAAGCAGCAGATCTGGCTGATTCCTATGTATTGGTAGAGCATTCAGTGAGCAAAAGCCACAGAGGGAAGGGCAGAAGCCCCTTGTTAAGGGGGATTTTGTCCCTGGAACGAAAGATGGTGCCCAGGCAACCCTATAATCAATTTCCTCCTAGAAATCACACTCTCAGATCCCCTGTACCAAAAAGATGTTTCAGGTGTGATTCCACTGAGCGCCTGAAGAATAATTGCCCTAAAATAAGGGAAGCTAATCCCTTGATTGCTAATATCTTCACTGTATCATGGAGGCTGCTCGCACATTGGCTGTTGCTAGGTTACCTGCAGGCTAATCACAATCTGTGATATACTTTGAGAACTACTTTGGTCTAGGTGCTCACTATAGACAAGAACTGAGCTGGCTAATAAAGCATGCAGAGGAAGAGGGAATTTTCCAAATATGATATGCAAATTCCCCTGCAGGGCTCCACCCTCAAATATATCATTTGCATATACTAGTATGCTGGAAAACATACACACATTCATCATAACAATGAAATGCTCAGCCAGGCAGGGAGGCAACAGCAGTTGGAGCTAGAGATAGCGTAGGACCATGTTGAGGCCTAGAACCCGGGACAAATTCAGTGAAGATAATAGGCACGCTGGGATAGGAGCGGGAGGGGAGAACCAAATTGTACAGATGTAGAAATAGATGTAATCATAGATACCCCTCCCCCCCATACACACACAATGTACTAGTGGATGTAAAAGCATTTATATTGTTACCCCTTTTGACTTGAGCAGCAATCCAAAAATGTGGGGTCTTGTAGATTGTTCCATTTAGGAGAAATTGGTGAATCAGATATTTTCTTTGATGCAATGTCATTTATTTACAAAGATTATACATAAAGTCCTGTTTTCCTGAACATCATAGGACTCAAATAGTAGGAGACAATTTGTTTGCTAGTTGTTTCAAGCCTGGCTTTCGAGCCAGCACTCTGCTCCCAAAAGCTTTCTCTCTTAGCTTTCTCTCCACATTACGGCAGCACCAAAAGTTCCATCTGCATCTGTGGTCCTTCCATTTGTGTTGACTAGCTCTCTTACACACACACACCCTTAGCTAGACAATGCTCAGCCGAGCCACTGCACACATAATTCAAATTCCTGAGTGGCCTTGGATGTGCCTTTGTTTTTATCAGAGATACGGGCCCAACCCATAACAAAAAATACACGTTGCCAAGCTCGCTTATAGTAAATGGATTTTGGTTTCTTTTCTTGTTTAATTGCTTTGAATGTGTTGGTAATAGCAGGTTGCTATTTTTGGGGGAGGGGGTTTCTTCCGCATTTGTTTTGTTTTTTAATTTCCTGCCGGAGAACGTGATTGGCTCTCGGTTGTGCAATCCTCTGCTGTGCGCATGCGCACAGAGCTAAAAAAAGCTTTAAAAGCCTGCTTTGCGCTTTCGGTTTCCTTTTTCCTTTCGCTTTTGGCTGGCTTTTGCTGCTGCTGAGTGTGTGTACGTGCTTGCTGTTGCTCTTCCGCTTAAATTCCATCACGTGGTCAACCCACAACAATATGCACAATATCACAGGGCCTGAGCAACTAGACACCCTGCCAATGGAGGGCCAAGGAGAAATTCAGAGCCCATTATCAACATGGTTTGCTACAAGTGTCTCTCCAGATCTACCTTACAAGGTGCTCCTGGAAGCTAAAAGATGATGGTCAGAATCTTGCAGATGAGCTGTTGTGCCTTCAGATCAGGGATGTTCAAATAATGCTTCTCATTATTATTATTCATTATGCTTGGGACGAGTAAAAGTCTGGGAGTCTGAGGATATGTCTAAACTGCAATTAGGCACCTGCAGCTGGCCCATGCCAGCTGACTTGGGTTTGTGGGGCTTGGGCTAAGGGGCTGTTTAATTGCAGTGTACACATTCGGGCTCAGGCTGCAGCCTGACCTCTGGGATCCACCCACCTCGCAGGTTCCTAACGCTGTTATCTACCACCAATCTTTGGGCATTGAGGAACCTGTACTATTGGACTCATTTGGCCTTTTCTTTCTCACCACCAGGTCCCCAAACAAAGTTATGAGTATAAGTCTATGAGCATATGCAGGGAATACTTACAGGGTACAGGCCTGTTGGTGCCTTGTGTTACTGCTGAGTAAAATAAAAAACTAAGCTAGCTCTATGGGCTACAGAGCCCAGGCTCCAGCCCAAGCCCAAACATCTATATTACAACTAGGATGTGGGCAGTATGGACTAGTGGTCAGAACAGGAGTCAGGCTGGGTCATATGCTAGGGCAGGAGATCAGAGTCAGAGATAGGTCAGAGCGCAAACCGAGAGTCAGGCATCAGAAGGCAGGCAGGGTCAGGTTACCAGGAGATATGGGTCAGGTGCCAGGTTACAGACAGCAATTGTAGGGCAAGGTTGAGGACAAACCAGGGTTGGAAGTTGGAGTCTAGGGTCTATTATTAGCAGAGGCTGGGGCTGGAGGAGAGGCAGGCAGTCTGTTGTTAGTCTGAAAGTTGGCTTTCTGGCTTTCATCGTGGCTTTCTGGTTTATATACTGATATTGGCCAATCAGTGGGCTGTGAGGGGCTGTCACTCAGGCCCTGCAGGGCAGTATGCCCTATCAAGTCAAGCTTTGCAGGCTCCTCTTGGGGGCATCCCACCTAAGCCTCTAGGGGCAATACAGAGGTGTTAGCGGCCCAGATTATCCACATGGGCCCAGGTTCTAGCCCTACAGGGTCTTGCACCATCATCCCTCTTCAGGGCCCCCTTCAGGGGGTGCCAGTCCAGACTTGTCCAGGTGAGCCTTGTGGAATTCCCCCATCAGGTCAGAGGCATGGATATGGGAGGCAGACTCCCAGCTATGCTCTTCAGAGTTGTAGCCTTCCCAGTCCATCAGATAATATAGGCAACTACATGTCTGATGGGAATCAAGGGTGGCATGCACTTTGTATTTCTCGTGACCCGGGACTTTGACAGGTGGAGACGGCAGTGTGGTTCAGTCAGGGAAGGGGTTCTCAGTTGTGGAAGCCAGTAAATAATTAACAAGGATTTGAAGGGATCTTAATGAATGTCAGTTACTTAGCATGAGTTAGGCTAGCTGTGACCCTAATGACGTGAGATTTGTAGAAGCAAGATAATGTGAGACAGAGTGAACTGTGTGAAAAGTTATTACGACCTTGCAACAGTCTAACCAAATATGCAGGCTTGCTTTTCTTAGTAGTGAGATAAATAAGATAGCAGAAAGGCTAATGTATAAACAAATGCAATTGTTTTCTCTTTACTGTCTCCATGATTGCTAGAAATTGTCTGTAACAAAGGTATAAAGCTTGCTGTAATTGTTTACCAGTTGAGAGACCTGTCCGGGACTGGGGTGACCCTGTGTCCTATGGCACTCTCTCCCTCCATTGTAATTACTGGAGAAATAATAAAGTATTTGATTTTGCTGCACCCAAACAAAAAGCGAGGACTAAGTTTTTCTCCGACAATTTGGGGGCTCGTCCGGGATGGCAACGCCCATGGACCCACAGATGGCTACTACGGATCATTCCCCTTCGAACCCCATGGCACCACATGAGAGGTATGAGACCTTTTGAAATCTCTGTTGGGGTATCGGAGGAGGACTTTCCGTGAGGACGTCTGTCTCTGTTGGGCTCACGCCATCTGAACTTATTGACTGTGCAACAGGATCAAATGCAGAGTGGTACTGGGGAGAGGCCCCAATAAGGTTAGTTTATAGCAGTACTGGGAACTGCTGAGTTGGCCAAGGTAAATGCATAGGTAAATGCATAAGGTAATGCATAGGTAAATGCATTAGAATGCACCGGTGCTGAGGGGTTTTTACCGCCTCAAGAGGGGTTGTCATACCGCCTCATGGTATTGGTCCGGACCAGGTAAAGATGCATCGAGGTTAAAAAAAAAAAATTTAAAAAGAGATAAAAAAGTTAAAAAAGGGTTAAAAAAAAAAGGAAGAAAAGAGGCCTTGGTGTATTTCTCGTGACCCGGGACTTTGACAGGTGGAAACGGCAGTGTGGTTCAGTCAGGGAAGGGGTTCTCAGTGTAGAGCTTCAGAAAGGAAACATGGAAAATGGGGTATATTTTGAGAGACTGGGGAAGCTGGAGTTTAAAAATAACCAGGTTAATTTGCTGACATATCAGGAAGTGTCTCAGGAACTGGTGGTCCAATTTCCAGGAGGACCAATGGATGAGGAGGTGTTTGGTGGCAAGCCACACCTTCTGGACTACCATGAACATTGGAGCTTCTTGTTGCCAATGGTCCACATGTCTCTTGTAGGCCTTCTTCACCTCTTCTAGGTGGTTCCTGAGTTCTTCCTGAATATGATAGATCTGTTAAACCCAGTCAGTGGTGACAGGGTTCAGGGAGGCTGCTGGTAGCACCAAATGGAAATGGGGGTGGAACCCATGACTGGTGAAAAAGGGCCTCCAACCCATGGAGGCATGATTGGCACTGTTGTATGAAAACTCTGCATATGGGATGAGTGTGGACCAGTTATCTTGGTGGTAATTAATGAAGGATCTCAAGTACCGCTCCAGTACTTGATTCACCTGTTCAGTTTGTCCATCTGTTTGGGGGTGGTATGCGATGGAGGTGGATAAGTGGATGTCCAGTAACCCGAATACTTCACATCAGAAGTAATAAGTGAACTGTGGGTCTTGCTCAGAAATTGTGTGGTCTGGGAATCCATGGAGCTGGACCATGTAGTGCAGCAGGAGTTGGAAAGTAGTTTCGGCAGAAGGCAGGTAGTTGCAGGAGATGAAGTTTCTTTGAGATTGAAATTTTCTGTTGGAAAAATTGAAGTGAAAGGTCCAGCTGCTCAGCAGCCCATCTGGCAGGCTGCTGGAGAGGTGGGATTCCCAGGGCTTCCAGGCTCGTCAGCTCCCAGGACAGCTGGCTCCCTGTGCTCCCCAACTCATGGGGCAGCTGGCTCCCAGGGCAGCCACTGCCCCAGAAATCAGGGAGCCTGGAGATTCAGCTGCCCAGGAGTCAGTTGCCCAGCTCCCAAGACTACCTGCCCAAAATTCCAGTCCCTGGGTTTTAGGCAGCCTTGCAAACTCAACAGTAGGAAGTTTGGAAAGTTCAGATAAGGTTCAAATAAGCATCTAAACTATTGAATGCTTGTCTGATCTGAACTTCCACACCTTCTGACATTCGCCCATCACTAGGTTTTTATAGCAAGGATGAATATTTGTTATTTGGTTCTTTTAACTGTTCAGAAATTCTCCCCTTCACACTACACAGTATGTAACATAGGTAGGGTGTGCGGTAGTATCTTTATATAACAGAATGTTCCATTCTTCTGAGGAAATGACTAAGGAAGAGGATATTTGCAAAGTTCTCAGAACACAAATGCTGAAGTTGCGGTTATTTAGGGCTTCAAATCAGCAACTCTCACATGGCCCTGCTAGTTGCACATTCTCTCCCCCCCACCCACCCCAGAAAACCTTCAACACATTAATCAATGCTTATTATAGGTGGCACAGGTAGTGATACCTATAGCTGGGGTGGCAGAACACTTCCCACTTTAAGACCATGTTTCAGTGGCTTATAACTTTACCAAACCTTAACTGCTTGGGCTGAAATTTTC
Source organism: Mauremys mutica (assembly GCF_020497125.1). NCBI lineage: Eukaryota > Metazoa > Chordata > Testudines > Geoemydidae > Mauremys > Mauremys mutica. The sequence continues at coordinate 65,507,309 of NC_059072.1, forward strand.
CGTTCTGGGTGTCTGCCTCAGGTTGGATTATTTTTTTAAAGATGTTTCAGCTAAAATGTTTCAATACTTTTGAAAATGAGGCTAAGGAAAAAAAGACATCATTTTGTCTGTATTAAAAAATTCTGGCAATCTTTTCTTTGGACAGGTCTAGCACCCCTATGCTTTGGGGTTAAGGACTTGAAATTTGGCAGAAGGTGGCCCTTGTGTCAAGGATGTGCCCTTTGCTGTCCCAGTGAAAATCTGCCTAAATTTGGCCAAATTATAGTCCTTTGAAAAATCTCTGCTTGCACATTCTCAGTAGAGACTTGTTAGACTTTGGCTTCTAAATTCTCTGATTATCCATCTGCACTGAGCATGCTCCATCTCCTCCCAGCTCCTATGTGCTGACTGGACTGCATGCATGCCATCGCCACAGAGAGACTGAACACCCTGGATTGCAGGGCTGCAGGGCTGAGCAGGACTTTCCCTGCAATTGTTCCTCCCGGCCAGGGGCGGCTCCAGGCACCAGCGCACCAAGCGCATGCCTGGGGCGGCAAGCAGCGGGGGGCGGCCTTCCAGTCTCTGTGAAGGCGGCAGTCAGGCTGCCTTCAGCAGCATGCCTGTGGGAGGTCCGCTGGTCCCACGGTTTCAGCGGCAATTCGGCGGCGGGTATGCCGAAGACGCAGGACCAGTGGACCTCCTGCAGGCATGCCACCAAATCCGCATTACCAGTGGACCTCCCGCAGGCACGCCGCCGAAAGCCGCCTGACTGCCGTGCTTGGGGCAGCAAAATACATAGAGCCGCCCCTGCTTCCAGCTGTTGAAGGTCATTGTGATGCAAGCCACTAGAACTGATATCAAGAAGACTGTTTCTCCCCCTGCAGGTCCCCAGGAGGCTGATGGAGAAGAAGGCGGAAGCAATCTGACTAGAATGCAAAGGGGTGTGCAGTGGGGGAGAGGAAGAGCTGTAGAGCAGAAGGACAGGGATAGGCGCTCCAGGGGATGGGGAGATTGGTGCAGGAGCTGGAAGGATGGTGGAGGGGCAGAAGTGGGGATGGGTAGGACAGAAGCAGAGGGTGGGGAAAGGGCAGGAGCTCTGGTGGGTAAGGTGGGGTGGGGAACAGGAGCAGAGGGAGGGGGATGAGGGCAGGGGCAGGAGATGGGAGGAGGATGGGAGGAGACAGGTAAGAGCCGGGTAGATAGCAGCAGGGAAGAGTACAGGGCAAGAGCTAGGCGTGGGGGGTTAGGAGCAGAAGGGGACAGGGAGAGGTGGGGTGACAGGGGCAGGAGGGTCTGTAATGACTAGGCCATCCTCCGCTACAGACCTTATAGATTCATAGATTCATAGACTCTAGGACTGGAAGGGACCTCAAGAGGACATCAAGTCCAGTCCCCTGCTCTCATGGCAGGACCAAATACTATCTAGACCATCCCTGATAGACATTTATCTAACCTACTCTTAAATATCTCCAGAGATGGAGATTCCACAACCTCCCTAGGCAATTTATTCCAGTGCTTAACCACCCTGACAGTTAGGAACTTTTTCCTAACGTCCAACCTAAACCTCCCTTGCTGTAGTTTAAGCCCATTGCTTCTTGTTCTGTCCTTAGAGGTTAAGGTGAACAATTTTTCTCCCTCCTCCTGATGACACCCTTTTAGATACCTGAAAACTGCTATCATGTCCCCTCTCAGTCTTCTCTTTTCCAAACTAAACAAACCCAATTCTTTCAGCCTTCCTTCGTAGGTCATGTTCTCAAGACCTTTAATCATTCTTGTTGCTCTTCTCTGGACCCCCTCCAATTTCTCCACATCTTTCTTGAAATGCGGTGCCCAAACTGGACACGATACTCCAGTTGAGGCCTAAACAGCGCAGAGTAGAGTGGAAGAATGACTTCTCGTGTCTTGCTCACAACACACCTGTTAATGCATCCCAGAATCACGTTTGCTTTTTTTGCAACAGCATCACACTATTGACTCATATTTAGCTTGTGGTCCATTAAAACCCCTAGATCCCTTTCTGCCGTACTCCTTCCTAGACAGTCTCTTCTCATTCTGTATGTGTGAAACTGATTGTTCCTTCCTAAGTGGAGCACTTTGCATTTGTCTTTATTAAACTTCATCCGGTTTACCTCAGACCGTTTCTCCAATTTGTCCAGATCATTTTGAATTATGACCCTGTCCTCCAAAGCAGTTGCAATCCCTCCCAGTTTGGTATCATCTGCAAACTTAATAAGCATACTTTCTATGCCAACATCTAAGTCATTGATGAAGATATTGACCAGAGCCGGTCCCAAAACAGACCCCTGCGGAACCCCACTTGTTATGCCTTTCCAGCAGGTTTGGGAACCATTAATAACTACTCTCTGAGTATGGTTATCCAGCTAGTTATGAACCCACCTTATAGTAGCCCCATCTAAATTGTATTTGCCTAGTTTATCGATAAGAATATCATGCGAGACCGTATCAAATGCCTTACTAAAGTCTAGGTATACCACATCCACCGCTTCTCCCTTATCCACAAGACTCGTTATCCTATCAAAGAAAGCTATCAGATTGGTTTGACGCTATTTGTTCTTTACAAATCCATGCTGACTATTCCCTATCACCTTACCACCTTCCAAGTGTTTGCAGATGATTTCCTTAATTACTTGCTCCATTATCTTCCCTGGCACAGAAGTTAAACTAACTGGTCTGTAGTTTCCTGGGTTGTTTTTATTTCCCTTTTTATAGATGGGCACTATATTTGCCCTTTTCCAGTCTTCTGGAATCTCTCCCGTCTCCCATGATTTTCCAAAGATAATAGCTAGAGTCTCAGATACCTCCTCTATTAGCTCCTTGAGTATTCTAGGATGCATTTCATCAGGCCCTGGGTGACTTGAAGGCATCTAACTTTTCTAAGTGATTTTTAATTTGTCCTTTTTTATTTTATCTTCTAAACCTACCCCCTTCCCATTAGCATTCACTATGTTAGGCATTCCTTCAGACTTCTCAGTGAAGACCGAAACAAAGTCATTAAGCATCTCTGCCATTTCCAAGTTTCCTGTTACTGTTTCTCCCTCCTCACTGAGCAGTGGGCCTACCCTGTCCTTGGTCTTCCTCTTGCTTCTAATGTATTGATAAAAAGTCTTCTTGTTTCCCTTTATTCCCATAGCTAGCTTGAGCTCATTTTGTGCCTTTGCTTTTCTAATCTTGCCCCTGCATTCCTGTGTTGTTTGCCTATATTCATCTTTTGTAATCTGTCCTAGTTTCCATTTTTTATATGACTCCTTTTTATTTTTTAGATCATGCAAGATTTCGTGGTTAAGCCAAGGTGGTCTTTTGCCACATTTTCTCTTTCCTACCCAGCGGAATAGCTTGCTTTTGGGCCCTTAATAGTGTCCCTTTAAAAAACTGCCAACTCTCCTCAGTTGTTTTTCCCCTCAGTCTTGATTCCCGTGGGACCTTACCTATCAGCTCTCTAAGCTTACCAAAATCCACCTTCCTGAAATACATTGTCTCTATTTTGCTGTACTCCCTTCTACCCTTCCTTAGAATTGTGAACTCTATGATTTCATGATCACTTTCACCCAAGCTGCCTTCTACTTTCAAATTCTCAATGAGTTCCTCCCTATTTGTTAAAATCAAGTCTAGAACAGCTTCCTCCCTAGTAGCTTTTTCAACCTTCTGAAATAAAAAGTTGTCTGCAATGCAGTCCAAGAACTTATTGGATAGTCTGTGCCCCACGGTGTTATTTTCCCAACATATATCTGGATAGTTGAAGTCCTCCATCACCACCAAATCTTGGGCTTTGGATGATTTTGTTAGTTGTTTAAAAAAAGCCTCATCCACCTCTTCCACCTGGTTAGGTGGCCTGTAGTAGACTCCTAGCACGACATCACCCTTGTTTTTTACCCCTTTTAGCCTAACCCAGAGACTCTCAACACTTCCTTGGATTGAACTTGTTACTCCTGAATCACAACTTTCCTTTGCTCTCTAGCAAATAGCGGGGAACACGTCCCCCTCTAGTAATGGCCCCACGTAACAAACAACAGCTTGGCACTGCTGCCAGTCACTCTGTTAGCTCAAGTGTTAGAGGCCTACACTGTGGATCTACAGAGACTAACCATGCTTGACCCATGTGTGTAGTTCCACATGATAAATATTTTTTCAATTTTTAAGTTTTTAAAAAACTTAGAAAATTACATTGAAAGAAAAAAAAGAAAGAAAAAACAATGTTAAAAGAACAGTATTAAGGTTGCAAAGTCAAGCACTCAAGTTAGGAAATGTCAGAATTGCCTATGCTGCCTTAATTTGGCCCTCTTGTCCATATAATGATACAATCTTAAATTACACGATCATATGCTATTGTTTCAACAGGATCCCTGTCTCATTCAGTGCACAGGATGGACTTTGGGAATGAAGCAGGATTGTATTGGGAATGAGGCTGTTTTCTGAAGGAAATGGGAAGGTGGGAGATGAATGAAGAAGGGAGCTGCAGGAAGAGGAGGATGAGAAAGACCAGAGGAGACTAACAAAAATGATTACAGGTCTAGAAAACATGACCTCTGAGGAAATATAAAAAAAATGGGGTGGTTTAATCTGGAGAAGGGAAGACTGCGAGGGGACATGATAACAGTTTCCAAGTACATAAAGGTTGTTACAAGAAGAAGGGAGAACAATTGTTCTCATTAACTTCTGAGGATAGGACAAGAAGCAATGGTCTTAAATTGCAGCAAGGGAGGTTTAGGTTGGACATTAGGGAAAACTTCCTAACTATCAGGGTGGTTAAGCACTGGAATAATTGCCTAGAGAGGTTGTGGAATCTCCATCATTGGAGGTTTTAAAGAGCAGATTAGATAAACACCTGTCAGGAATGGTCTAAAAATACTTAGTCCTGCCTTCAGTGCAGGGGATTGGACTAGACGACCTCTTGAGGTACCTTCCAGTCGTACACTTCTAGGATTCTGTGGTCTCAAGGCTAAGGTAATTGACTGCCACCTTGGGGAATTGGATTCTATCTCTGTCTCTGTCATAAAATTCCTGTCTGATGCTGGGCAAGTTGCTTAAACCAAAATGTTCACCACTGCCTACTGTGTAGGAGGGAGCGCTCAGTGGTTTGAGCATTGGCCTGCTAAACACAGGGTTGTAAGTTCAATCCTTGAAGGAACTGCTTAGGGATCTGGGGCAAAAATCAATACTTGGTTCTGCTTGTGAAGGCAGGGGGCTGGACTCAATGACCTTTTGAGGTCCCTTCCAGTTCTAGGAGATAGGTATATCTCCATTTTTTTTAATGTGTTCTTCATTTTCTGCATGCCTAGTGTGGCACCTGGGATCTAATTTTCAGAAATGCTGAGCACCCACAGTTGTAACTGATTAATGGGAACTCTGCTTTGAACATATCCAGGGCTATAACGTGCTCTCTGAAAAATCAGGCCTTAGGCTTCTCAAATTGGGTTCCCAAAATTAGTTGACTCCTTTGACTGTAATCTCTGTGACTCAGTTCAACAAGTGTAAAATGGGGATAACAATACTACTTGACCTCACAGGGGTGAAGATACATTCATTAACTTTTGTAATGAAGGAAGATACTATGATGACTGCACCATAGAAAAGCCCTTAAGGAAACAAATTCTGTATTTAGTGCAGGATCTGGTGGATATGTGGTAAATAATGCCTGGTGCCACACACTGAATGGGGAGGATAAAAAGAATTATTGAACAGCCATCCATTCAGTCAGCACCATTCATCCTGTGCACTGAATGTGGAAAAATGTATGTGATCATGTCATTATGATACAGTCTTCATGGCATAGACAAAAAGGGACTGAATGATATTGCACGGGCAATTTTAATTCTAAAATTTTCCTAACTTTTTAGTGTTTGACTTTGCAACCTTAATGTAGTTTTTTTAGGATGTAATTACTACAGTTTTCATCGTTCCTTTTTCAAAAATTGTTCTGTTCTTCCTAACTGTGTGTAGGGCAGGGTTTAAATAGCTTATGAAGGTTAATCAGTACACACTGCCATCAATGTGTCGGGATCCTTGACTGAAAACTAAGCCTTTCAAAAAAAACTGGGATACGTGTTTTCACAGAGCCCTTCAAGCTTTGCATTTAATTACTAGATTAGTCATTTGAAATTGTATGCAACCAATCCCAATTTGGGTCACAAATACCAAACAATTAAATGAGAAAATTACCATTTGGTCCTTTCGTTTGGAAAATACAAAAACACTTTGGTTGTTTAATTGATTGTTGATTCTTAAAGCAGCAATGGTAGCCAAGCACCTAATTCTAATATGGAAGATGAAAGCAATTCCCAGAACAGACTAATTGGAAGACAAGCTGCGTGATAAAATGGATTATTACATCACATAAAGCAAGGCAACATATACTATAACCAGACTGTGAATATCTTTTGCACATCTTATCTGGTACCTGAATCTAGACAATACATGCTGATTGGAATGCACACATTTTCCTTTATATCTATGCAGCTGAGTTATTACATTCAGTATTTACTATACAGACATAGGTCTTAGAAAAGTATTTGTACTAATTCCTTGTATATGTAACTAAGAAAGAGTAGGGGCAATTTTATCTTTTTGTTCTGTGGTTATACATCACCTGACACAATGGGGTTCTGGCCCATGACTGGGGCTTCTAGCCACTACTGCAATACAATGACTAATTGTTATTATTGTACAGAGGACAGGTTCAATATTATTATTATTATTATTATCATTATTTTATTTTATTATTGAACATGTTCACTGTACAATGCTCCTCCACTGTGTCTGTTGCTTCTAATGTTATGATATATCCCTTTTTATGCACTCACATTTTCATCAACCCTCTACATGTAAGTGTTGGTCCACAATCATTGCTAGATATGCATTTTGAGTACTTTTGTTAACACAGTCTGTGAAGACTTTAATGACCTGACACAACCAAGCTTTCAGTAAGACTGCCTTATCTGTACTTCACATTTTCTCTTTTTTAAAAAAAGATAAAAATGTAATGGTAAAAAGCAATTGTAATATTTGCGGGAAATACAAGAAAACACAATGAAATGTAAAACATGAGTACAACTGTGTTGAAACCTTGATTCACCACCAGGGGGCAGAGTGTACCAATAAATGGCAATGGAGACAAATAATCTCTAAGTAATTACATTGGTATATTGATTTGTTCAAGTCACAAAGTAAGTTTAGGACACTGTGGAGTTCATCTGTTTCCACCAGTTTGGGTAGTTTGATTTTGAAAGAAGAGAATTAGGAAAGATTTGTGTACCACAACAGGGAGATGCCTGAGGGTAAACTGATTTATTCACGATCTGTAGCTTAAACTAAGGACAATGATACCAGCTAATGATCTTATAATGGTCATTTTGCTTATCCTACCTATTTTAGGCATGTATATTGCCTCCATCACTGTAGTAGGTGAGTGCCATGCAATCCAATGTGTTTATAGAGCTGATCAACTCCCAGAATTTCCATTTTGTGGGAATCTTCAATATTTCAAAACAAACATAACCAAATATTTTTGAAATTTTCCACAAAACGGATTTCTGAAAAATGGGTTTCAGAAAATTTCTTTTGGAATTTCAAATGTTTGTGTCAGAATTTTGAAATTTCATTTCTTTTTTTTTCATTTTTATACTTATTTTTATATTATTTAATGACATGTCAGTAGTAGTAGTGCATAATATGAACTATCAGTACTGATGTAATATGACAAAATATAGTAGTTGAAATATTCTTTTTGTAAGCAAGATCTGAATACACTCTCCCCTGCTAGCTAGCTGGGGAGGGGAAAAGGCTTCAGGACCAGATTGTATTTACATGAACACACCCACTCTGCCTCGGTATCCAGCAGGCAGAGCTGTGCTGCCAAAGTGATCAACCTTGGCTGGTGTTGGGTTACAAATGACCTTAGTACTGAATTCAGGGGTAATGAAATGTTGTTATCAATGTTGTTATCCTTATTGCATGAGTAAAGGGCAGCAGAACTGTGCTTAGCCTGTCCTGATTGAGGGGGTCACTGTCACCGTCACCCTCAACTGAAATAAACTAGCTAAGCAGGGGGCTCAGATGCCAGACCCCTGTGAAAAGAAAAGGGGGTGGAGACAGATGTCCCCGCTAGGAAGTATGGGCTCTACCTGAGAATCCTAGGCATGGTTTAAGCTTCAAAGATAGAGCTAATTAGGGCTCCGTTATGAGTCTTTTGTTTCATTAAGTGATCACTAGAGCTGAAATCACCTCTGGTCAGACAGTGTTTCTGCCCAGCCTGCTTCAGCAATGAGGCTCCCACACTGAGAGCTGAAAATCACTAAAAGCTGGATGGAACCTCAAGATCCTGACCTGCAGAAGTCACAGTAGAGAAGCAGAAGGTGACAGTGTGAAGTGCAGCAGCTGGCAGGGTGGCCAATGGAGCAGCCAGCAGCTGACAGGTTGGCCAGTAGAGCAGAGCACTGGCTGGCCAAGCCAAAGCAAGTGCTTGGATGGTGGAGCAAGCAAGGTGTCTTCTTTCCCCCTTTCCCCACCACCTGGGGTGGGAGGTGAACTCACACATATGCACAACTGAACTCTGGGTTTTCACTGACCAAGGACAACCACTGTGAGTGGGGTGTGGTGATGGAGCAGAGATGGGCATGTTAAAGAACTTTTGGTTGCAGAACTCGAGAACCTGAGGCAAAAGACGCTGCCCAGAGTACTCTGGGGTGAGTGTTTTGCTTATGATTGAATCCAGTTTGCTGCATTTTCCCTAATTAATGTAGAGAGACTTGCTTCCTTTTATTAAAAGTTTCTTTTTTACACTCAGACTCTGCTTGCAAGAGGGGAAGTATTGCTTCCGAGAGGCACTCTGGGGTGATGTGTAATTTTCCCAGGTTACTGGGTGGGGGCTCAAGCCGGCTCTGTGTTGTATTGTTCAAAGGGAACTCCTAGATATTGAACCTGTCTCTGGTTGCTGCTGACTCCACCTGGCAGAAGGGCTACATATTTTTTTTAAATCATAAGGGGTAGCAGCTACTTAGTACTAGCTGAAACATCAAAGTGTCTGCTGTTTGTGTTGTAATGAAATGGTTTGGCATTTTGACAAAAACTATTCTGTGTATTTTAACACAACTGTTTCATTACACCATTGGATCTAGAAAAGAAGATAATACATTGCAAGAAGTGCTAAAGAGCAGCTGCCCTAACTGATTTTAAAAATAAAATAAAATAAAACTAATACACTATGTCAACTATCTTATGTCATACTATGACATATCAGCATCATACTGGGGGGGATAGCTCAGTGGCTTGAGCATTGGCCTGTTAAACACAGAGTTGTGAGTTCAGCCCTTGAGGGGGCCATTTAGGGATCTGGGATAAAAAGCTGTCTAGGGATTGGTCCTCCTTTAAGTAGGAGGTTGGACTAGATGACCTCCTGAGGTCCCTTCCAACCCTAATTATGCACTACTACTACTACTGATACATCATGAAATAATGCATAACCAATAAAAATAATATGAAAATGAAAAAGCCCATAAAATAAAATGTTGATATTTTGACACACAAATCCAAAATTTTCCTAAACTAGCATTTTTTGTTCAATTTTTTTAGTAGAATTTAGCAAAATCAATATGAATTCATGAAAAAAATGGTTTTGTTGAAACAGCTTTTTCTGACAAAAAAAAAAGTTTTGACAAAAAAATTCCAACCAGCTGTATGTATGTATGCTCACAACATCCCTAGGCATTGGGGCAGAATTATCCCCATTTTACAGATGGGGAACTGAGGCACATAGGGCCAGATTTTTAAAGTTATTTAGATGCCTAGTGATGCAGATAGGTGCCTAGTGATATTGTCAAAATGACTTAAGTGCCTAACTCCTAATTTAGAAGCCTAAATAAATCATTGAGATTTAGGCATTTAGAGCAAGATCCACAAAGAGATATAGGTGTGGTGACATTCAGTATCACAATGGCTAACTTTTATGAGTCTAGAAAATCACAGGACCACCACTGTGATCCACAAAGCCTGAGTTAGACACCTAGGCTCCCTATACAATGAATAGAGAGAGGTGCATAAGAATGCAATCTGCAAAAGCCAGCCCACTACGTGTGGAGCCGTCTAAGCTAGTCAATGAAAGATACCAAGAGAGGAGTATGTCCTCAGCCCTTCTCCTCTCATGGAGATAGGTGTCGATTTCTGCAATTGATCCACAACTGGGAAACCATGTCTTGGAGTCAGGTGGCCTAAGTCATTTATTTGTGAGAGTGAGTTAGGCACCTGGTGGTGGTGCCTATGTTGTACCTGTAGCCTGGGGGGTGAGAGCACTCACTTAGGATGTGGGTGAACCAGCTTCAATCCCTTCCTCTGCCTGAGGAAGAGAATGGTTGTGAACAGGGGTTTCCACCTCAGAAGAGTGCTCTAATCACTGAGCTATACAATATTCTGATGTGAGGCTCTCTATCTCTCATGTTGAAGTTGTTCCATAATGTGTAAATAATTAAAAAGTCATTAGAGCAGGGGGACTGGACCCTGAGTTTCTCACCTGCCAGATGGATGCCCTGAACATCAGCCTACAAAGTCATTCTTTCATTCTCTGTCCCGATGACTATTTAATTATTTATACAACTTCAGCAGGAGATATTCAGGTATTCCTCACATCAGAATATCCCATGGTTAGAGCACTTGCCCGAGAGGTGGGAAAACCCTGTTCAAATCCTTTCTCCCCCTTTGCTAGAGGGGGGAATTGAACTTGGTCTCCTCCATCCTAGGTGAATCTTCTAACCACAGGGCTAAAATTTATAAGAGAGGTGGCAGCAGCAGCACTTCCTGTTGTGGCCAGATTTTGAATGGGACCTGATCCAGTAGGTGGTCTCCAAGCATGCCTACCCATGGGTGAAACAAGTGCTCTTCTGCCTATCTTTCCCTCATTTGTGGATCACTCCAGATTTTCAGTGAAAGAGAGGTGTCCAGACGCCTTCAGTGAGGCAGCAGTGCGCATGCTGAGAGGCAGGAATGTAGGAGTTTAGGAAACTTTTACCCTGAAAATTTAGGCACTGAGTGAGTTTAGGTGTTTACAGGGTTTGGTGGCAGCCAAGCAGGGTTTTGTGAATCACAGCAGTGACTAAAACTGGGAGGTAGGCATCTAAGTACCTTGGTGAATCCATGCCTAAGGCATGAAAAATCCACACCCCTGAGTGCTGTAGGTATGTCACAAGTAGGTTGACAAGAATGCTTTGTTGACCTGAGCTACTGTTGCTCAGGTAGGTGGTGTTCCTACAGCAACTGAAAACCCCTTCCATCGCTATAGGATGTGTTTACACTACGGGGTTATGCCAGCATAGCTCCCCCACTCTACTCCCAGTAGTGTAGAGATGGCCTTAGGATCCTATGTTGCTTTTGAAAATGAAACTTAGGTCTGGTCTACACTGCAGAGTTAGGTCAACACAAGGCAGCTTACGTCACCCTAACTCTGTAAGTGTCTACACTAAAATTAGACTCCTGCTGACGTAACTCACCTGCTACGCCAACTTACTAACTCCACCTCCACGAGAAATGTAGTGTTCAGGCTAACGTAGCTAGGTCGACCCAGTGTCAATGCAGACACCGCATTACTTACATTGACATTAATGACCTCAAGGAGGTGTCCACAATGCCCCACCTTGACTGCTCTTGTCAGCGTTTGAACTCTGGTGCCAGTGGCCAAGTACATTGTTACATGCCATTCCTCTTTAAAGCTCCACAAATTTTTGAAATTCCATTTCCTGGTCGCACGGCTTGGAGAGCATATCTAGAAACTCAAGCATACCTGGCAACTGCCCAGCTGACCATGCTGCAGACGTGTTCCTGCCTGGAGGTATTAGATCGCTTGGGTCTGGGGGGAGAAGAGGCTGTGCAGGCACAGCTCTGAGCCAGCTGTAGGAACATTGACATCTATGAGCAGATTGCTTGGGGCATGAAGGAGAAGGGCTACAAGAGGGACGAGCAGCAGTGCCACGTGAAAGCCAAGAAACTGCAGCAGGCATACCAGAAGGTAAGGGAGGTTAACAATCGCTCTGGTGTGGAGCTGCAGACCTGCCACTTTTACAAAGAGCTACAAGCCATCCTTTGACAAGACCCCACAACCACTCTAAGAGTCATTTGGGTACTTCAGGGGAGCATGAGCCACAGACCCCCTCTGTGAACAGCGAGGAGGGAGTTAAAGTTGAGGAGGAGTATGGGGGATAGGTGATCGGGGGATCCAGTGGCTCAGTGAGCCAGGACCTGTTTTTGACTCCTGGGCAGTTCATCCAGTCCCTACAGTGGAACATGAGTGAGCCTGATGTAGGGAAGGAATCTCTGGTAAGTATGTAATTTGCTTTGAAATTGCGGGACGGAACCCCCAAAGTAGCAGAACACATCTGTTGATTTACTCTTATTTTACTTATGCTAGAAGAGGTAGTGAAATAGCCAATAGAGGTAGAGTCACTATCTAATTCTCATTCCCCCATAGAGTTAGGCAGATGGGGCCCTGCGGAACAGTTTGTTTATGTGCACTGGGATGTTCCGTGAATCCTCTATAGAGATCTCGAGGAAACTTTCCTGAAGGTAGTCTGCAATCCTCTGCTGAAGGTTTCTGTGGAGGGCTGCCTTATTTCTCCCACCGTAGTAGGACATTTTCCCATGCTGTGCAGTGATTACTTCAGCAGGCACCTTTGCAGCACACAGGCTAGCAGCCTATTGACCTGGTCTGTAGCTGGATGTTTGCAGGAGCTGTTCCATTTCAGCCTTGGTTACCCTCAGGAGTGAGATATCAGCTAAAATCACCACTGCCTGTGGAAAACGGTGCCAGTATTCAGTTCAGTTGCCCTGTCTGCATATACTCAGGCCCATGAGCTACTCCCCCCTTTATTTTCCAAATTCACCCCCTTCCTCCCAGGCCATACTCGCCATAGCTGGGACTGCTGCCGTGCTCTAGGAATCCCAAAGAGAAGTGAGAATGTAGCGCTTGCAACTCAATGGGAGTGAGTTCAGTATACCAAGTTTCCATTTATCTTGTGAATACACTCACAATAGTACCTCTGTGCATTGTATCTTTTGCAGCTGGAAATGTAGCCTTGAGGGTCTTTCCATGCACACCAGCAGAGCAGTTCAGCCGCATAAGGAGGAGAAGGAAGAAGATGTAGGCTGACATGTTCCAAAAGATCCTGCAAGCCTCTGCTGCTTTGGATACCGAACAAAGGGCTTGGAGGATCACCCTCACAGACAACAATGCCAGGGATAGAGCGGAGAGGAGAAAGGCACAGGAAAAGGAGAGGGATGTGCAGCAGGAGAGGCTAGCACTTCTCAAGCAGCACACAGACATGCTGAAGCCTCTAGTTGACTACTCACCTCCCTCTGAAACCCATACGGGACTGCATTCACCCCTCCCCACATTCCACATGGCATCGGGGGATGCTGCACTACCCCTCCCACTCAACTCTGGAGGAGAGTACAGATAATCACAGCTGCATGCACACTGACCTGTGAAAGACATGGTTGGTGCATGTGTTTCCGAAATGAAAACAACCGTCTTTTCCTCTTCAAAAGTTCTTTTCCCTTAATTTATTAAGCTTTATCCAGTTATAAATGTATCAGTTTGCATGAATATGGAATAAACATCTATTTTTGGAAATTTAATTCATCTTTATTAGTTCCCAACATATGCTGGCTGGGGCTGACATCATTCACAGATAATAGTAATAGGTACATTTGCAAAGTTATATTACTACACACAGAGAACCCATTACAAGGTTCATAGTGGGGTGCAAAAGAGCAATGCCAGGTAGAGTTCACTACAGCAACACACATTACTGTGACTCGCTATTGAAATGGTCTTTCAAAGCCTCCCTGAGCTAAAGAGCTCCACGTTGATCTCTTCTTATAGCCTAGGTATCCGGCTGCTCAAAATCATCAGAAAGCTGTTCCACCACTGCCCTCCACCCCAGCAGAAACTTTTCCCCCTTTGCTGCACAGATATTATGCAGGACACGGCAGGCAGCTGTAACCATTGGGATACTGTTTTCACTGTGGCCCAATCTCATAAGTAGACAGTGCCAGCAACCTTGCAAATGGCCAAAGGCAAATTCAACTGTCATTCTGCACCTGCTAAGTCTATAGTTGAAGTGCTTCTTGGTGTTATCAAGGTGCACGGTGTATGGCTTCATGAGCCTCAGGAAAAGTCTGGGTCTCCCAGGATCACTATTGGCATTTCAGCATCCCCAATGGTAATCCTCTGGTCTGGAAAGAAAGTTCCTGTTTGCAGCTCTCTAAACAGGCCTGTGTTCTTAAAGATGTGCGCATCATGCACCTTCCCTGACCAGCCCACATTGATATCGGTAAAGCTCTGGTGATCCACTAGTGCTTTCAATACCATACCAAAATGTCCCTTTCTCTTGATGTACTCTGTGGCCAGGTGGTCTGGTGCCAAACTAGGGATATGTGTGCAATCTATTGCCTCACCGCAGTCTGGGAACCCCATTGCTGCAAAACCATCCACTATGTCCTGATATTGCCAAGAGTCATAGTCCTTCACAGCAGGAGGCAATTAATTGCCCTGCTCACTTGCATCACAGCAACCCCCATGGGTGGATTTCCCAACTCCAAATTGATTCCTGACTGATCAGTAGCAATCAAATGTTGCAAGTTGCCCCCAAGCGATTGCCACTCGCGTCTCCACTGTCAGCACAGATCTCATTTTGGTGTTGCTGCGCTGGGAGGCTGGGGTGAGCTCTGCACACAGATCCAGGAAGGTGGCTTTGCACATCTGCACCCACTGCTCATCATCCCATACCTGCATGACAGTGTGATCCCACCCATCAGTGCTCATTTCTCAGGCCCATAACTAGCACTGCACCATCTGCAGCTGCTCCGTGAATGCTGCCTACAACTTTGAATTATTTCTTTCCATGTCCCACAGCTATCTAGCCTCCAAGGAATCATCATGTTCCCTGTGGCTCCTCTGGTGGCTTTGCAAATACTGCAGGATCAGGGCTCCCCCTGCATGCAACACTCATCACAATAGTGCAGAGCAATGCAGGATCCATGCTTCTGATACAGATGGTGGACGGCAAGGAGGGGCATGGGTTTGCAGGGATTTTGAAGAGAGGCATGAAACATTGTGGGCTGCAGATGAAATTATGGGATGGAGAACACTGCATTATCGGATGATGAAATCATGTTCTCAGTCACCCCACATGACTTGTTTGGCCCCATGAGGCATTGCAAAACCTTCCCAAAACACCCTGCGCTCAGGGCCAGCTCCAGACCCCAGCGCGCCAAGCGCGTGCTTGGGGCGGCATGCCGCGGGGGGCGCTCTGCCTGTCGCCGGGAGGGCGGCAGGCGGCTCCGGTGGACCTCCCGCAGGCATGCCTGCGGAGGGTCCGCTGGTCCCGCGGCTCCGGTGGACCTCCCGCAGGCATGCCTGCAGATGCTCCACCGGAGTCGCGGGACCAGTGGACCCTCCGCAGGCACGTCTGCAGGAGGTCCACCGGAGCCGTGGGACCGGCGACCGCCAGAGCGCCCCCCGCGGCATGCCGCCGTGCTTGGGGCGGCAAAATTGCTAGAGCCGCCCCTGCCTGCGCTAGATGGTGGTGGGATGCACAGTGGGATAGCTAGCCATGGTGCACTGCTTTCTGCATCAATGCAAGCACTGCTAGTGAAGATGCGCACCACTGACACACAAAGTGTAGCATAGACATGCAAAAACGATTTAATTACTGTGACTGTTGTATGCCAACGTAATTTAAGTAGACATAATTTTGTAGCGTAGACAAGGTCTAAGCATTGAAATAAGTTAGGCACTGTAATGCTGAGCAGAACAATGCCTATATACCTTTAAAAATATTGGCCACAGATACTACAGGGATGGGTGGATCTATAAAATCTTTAGCTAGATAGATAGATAGATAGATACTTGCATAATGAAACATCTGCTTTCTTTAGCTTAAGTAGGGCATGGTTTCTGAAGCGAAGTGTGGTTATTCACCACTCTGTCTATATTTAAAAAAAAAACCAAAACAAAACAATTATATCTGACCTAGTTTAATTAAACTGTGGGTTGCGGTTCAACATTTGAAAATTGGTTACTAAGAATTTATACTGCTTAAAAAAACCACTATAAAATTATCTTTGTGTGTTGTTTTTTTTTTTGTGGTCCATTCTAGAACTAATAGCATAGGCTAGAACTGTTCAGACATGTACTGTATTTCCTTGAAGACAGCAAACTTGAAAATGTAGGTGGTGGTTTAATAATATATTAACCAAAGGTCATGTACATTTTTCTAAAAAGCATAGAATTAATGCCTCTCTTAAGTAGGCAGCTTTAGGATATGTTTTGTTTGTTCTGTACATATTTTGGAATGCAGACTGTTGCTCATGAAAGTAGTGGCTTCGGCGTTGATTCAGCAGAGCTGTGACGCTTTGGGAATCTATGTGCAGATTATGAATGCTGTCTGATATTGGGGACTCGCTGTGTATCTGCACCAGACTGAAAACTCCATCTTGATTGTAATGCTGGTCTTTTGCCTTCTAATCTGTCTTTTGCCTCCATATTGAGCTAAAATCTATTGAAGGTGGTGGGAAATTTGTGCACTTAGCACAGGGCTAAAAATAGAGGGTCATTAAACTTCAATGATTGTCCATTTAAATGGAGCAACCTTGGACAAAGAGACGACTGCTCAGGCCTACCGGCTTTTCAAGTCAGAATGCTAGAGTGGGCGGAAACAATTTTATTTTATTATATTCTATATAGGTTTTTATACCACGCTCATCACCTTAGCATTTGAGTGCCTACCAGTAGTGCATTAAGAGCAACTTCATTAAACAGTTGTCATGTGTTGTTTGTTCTCCCATCCTCTCCCCAGAGAGAGATGCCTGTGCAGTGGAGTGTCTTGTTTTGGTGGGGGCTTTATTTATTTATTATTATTATTATTTATTATTATTATTTATATTAACTAAGCAACAGAGCACCTGGTAGGGGATTTTGATCACCACCTGAGAAAAGGGAGGGGGTGGAGATTATAAAAGAAAGGGTTTCTTACTGGCCTTGCCTTTTGTTATTGCTGTTGTTGTTTTGTTTTTGAGAGAGACCATATTCTGAATGAAAAGGATGGCAGAGGGGACAGAAAGGATCCTGGGCTCCTTAGAGAATTCTGCTTTAAGCCAAAAGAACTATCCAGTGGTGAGGAAACTGAGGCAGGTAAATGCATACAAGTGTGTTTGTTATTTTGTGTAGATCAGTGTATTTCTTCTGCCAGCTAAATAAAAAGTAAATGTGTTTAGAATCCTGTGCAAAGTCTGTCTGTGGATCTGTTGGCATCCCTTTCACGTACCCCTGGAAGAGGTGAGCTGTAAACCCAAAGTACCCACATGGCTGGAATTTTAGGAAATGATGTGTTTAAATTACTGGGAGTTTGAAGAGTTAGCACTGATCCTGGGGCCTAGAGGAGCTGGACCACAGGGCCCCATTTCCCTGAAGAGGTAACAGACCCACAGCCTATGTCCAAAAATGTGCCAGAGATAACAAATAAAAAGACAGAGCTGCAGCCTCAGTCCAAGGAAAGCTCAAAGCATATATGTTCAGTGGACTAGCACACAACACAACATCCCGGGGAGTATCTAGCAGAGAGAGGGTTATCAAGGGCCGTTTGTGTGACAAAAGCATTAAGCCTGGGCTTAATTTTAAGCACAATGTTTACGTGGATTTCTGTTTGGCCATGCATTAAATCATGTACTTATAGTCCATTGGAGTCAAATGCTTTTCAGAATCAGGGCCTTAGGTAGTTGGTAATAGGATACAGAGTTGTCAGTAGTTCAGATCTGCACCAGGCTAGTTAGAGTTCATACCGATTGAAGATTGTTGGTTGGGGGGAGTTTATGAGAAATCACAGGACTGCCACCATCACCTGCTGATAGTGGGGGCACAGAGTGAGAGCAGTGGCTTCAACAGATGTTACTGAGCATGCTCAGTACAAGCCAAGCAGCAAATCTGGGGAGGCGCATGACCCTGCGTCTCCCCCCGAGCCCCCCATCCCCCATGGATCCCCTCTGCATGGCCACCTTTGATGGCAGTGTTAATAAGAAATCCAAGACTGAACAGCTTTTGGGGCCAGATTCTCAGCTGATGTAAATCAGCACAGCTCCACTGAAGCTACATTGATTTGTGCTTCTGGAGCTGTGAAATTGACAACAAAGCTGGCTCCTGGCTCCTGAGCCAGGCTGCTGCCCGGTCTCCACTCCAAGCTAAGCAGACACCCAGGCTCCTGCCTCAGGCTGCAGCCCAGGCTCCCCGCTCCCCACTTCCAATCCTGGCTCCCTGCTCCCAGCCAAGCTGCTGCCCATGTTCCCAGCTCCCGCCTGGAACAGGGTAGCTGCATCGGGCTTCTCGGCTCCCCACTCCCCATTGGGAATGGGACAACTGCAGCAGGATTCTCAACTCCCTGCTCCCCACACCTGGCGGGAGCTCCTCACCCAGAGTCTGGTCAGCTGCCATATTCCAAGTGGGGAGCAGGGAGCTGAGAGCACAGGAGGGCAGCCAGGCTCCCAGTGTGGAGCAGCCAAGAGCCCAGGTGGGAGTGGGGGGCAGCTGGGCTCCCAATGGGGAGATCCATGCCCAGAGTCCAGTCAGATGCCATGCTCCCAGTGGGGAGCAGGGAGCCAAAAGCCTGGGAGGGGGCAGCTGGGTTCCCAGCGGGGAGTGGGGAGCCAGACTACTGGCAAGGAGCCGCGCACTGAGCTGAGAGCCTTGCGCTCAGGTCCCTCCCCCGGCCCCTTAAGTCAGTGGAAGCGCTCTGAGTGAGGACGCACACCGCCAAGAGAAGAAGGGCCGTGTGGACCTGAACCACCGCAGTAATTACTTCAACCGAACATAAGCTGACTTAAGTTTATAGTGTAGACATGCCCTACGTCACAGTGTCCTTGCTCCATAATGATTAAGAATCATGCTACAGTTACAAACACAGCTCACGTAACTCAAACAAAAGGTCCCATTACAGTCAGCAAAATGGGGCCCACTGTGTGAGTGAGACAAGCCTGTTACCTGATGTGGATATTGTTTACACACAGCAGATTTATATTTCTGAGCAATGCTAGGTAAAGTGTAGAGTAGACAGCAGCTGGTGCACTTAAAAAGGAGTCTGTCATAAACAGATTGTGAAGGGTTAACATTTCACCTGTAAAGTGAAACCTGTAAAGAGGACCAATCAGGAGGCAGAATGTTTTGACTCTAGGTGGAGGGAAACCTTTTTGTCGTGTGTTTTTTTTTAAAACCCCCTCTGCTTGCTATAACCAGCTAGCAGAGAAAAATTTATAAACCCAGAATTTTTTACTCACTGGCATGGATTCTATCCTTGCTCCCACTGCTACCACCATGTAATAACCGAATTGCCCGAATCTGAACTTTAGAGTCCAACAATTGGGGGTTATCATATACTTCTAAGCTTAATTACCAGCCTAGACATTATTTTGCTGCCACCACCCAATAATGTACGTGTATTGGGACACAGTCCTTCCCCAAAATCCTTGGGGATCCCAAGACCCCCAAATCCATGGAGTTCTTACACCTAGGAGAAATAAACCATTTCCCCTCCCACCTTTTCTTTCCCTCTCTCCCTTCCCCCTCTCAGCCTTAACCAGCGAGAGAGAGAAAAAAAAACCAAGAAATCAGATTATAAAAAGAAAGCTTTTAATAAGAAAAAAAGAAATAGAAAGACATAGAAATAATCACTATATCAAGATGACAGATATAGGGTCCGTAAACTTATGAGCAATGAATAATTAACCTTATCCAGAAATATCAAGTAAAATATTTTAGCATTACACACGTGCAAATACCAAACAAATATAAAAGCCTATATTGTTTTTCCTATACTCACACGTTAGAAACCGAAGTTTAACAAGTCTGGAAATAAAAGGATTTCCTCAGAACCTTAAGCCACCCAGCCCGGAGAGAGAGAGAGAGAGACGGAAAAAAAAAACACACGACAAAAAGGTTTCCCTCCACCCAGAGTCAAAACATTCTGCCTCCTGATTGGTCCTCTTTACAGGTTTCACTTTACAGGTGAAATGTTAACCCTTCACAATCTGTTTATGACAGGGTCAGAAAACCTTGAGCTGTTTTCTTCTTCTCCATAACGTTAGCTTTAAAAATATCACACGCTCGTATAGCCCTGTAGCAGCCTCTCGGTGTGTGGAACCAACTCCCATTCACCAATACTAGTCACGGGAAAGTGGCAAAATCAGCACCCATCTATCCATAGTTTTCAAATTTTGCAGTACGTTTTGACTTCTCTTTTGAGTTTTCATCTTTTTAATGCTCCAAAAGCAAAACAAACTCTGATTTGTTGGTTGAAGGAGTAGGTCTTCCATGTGCTAAGAAAAGCTACTTTAGTTAGCTCAGACTGGAAATATATAGCAATATAAATATATATATGTCGTTACTTGCTATTTATTTTTATCATCAAAGTTACTAGACTGCTGTGGGCTTTTTTCCGCACATTTTATCCTTTTAGAAATAAACAACTGGTTAGTCTGTATCTTAGACCTTGTGTTGCTTAATTCATACATGCACGGGGTGAAGCACCAAACTGAGGAAGAAAGTACTAACCTATCAGTGGGGCAAGATGGCATTCCAGAACATAGAAGGAAAATTCCATAGTCAATCAGCTTTATTATTCAATCAGTAGTTTAATTTGGAGTAAAGGTGATGATAAAATATATCACATACCAGTTGTGAGAAGCTAATTTCTTTAGCCACATTAAAAAAAAATTGAATGAAGTGACTACCATCAAGTCCTCCACAAACACTTTGGACAAGGAATAATGGACACTCAACTATACATAGCAATGGGCTACGTATCTTATCTTATTCTGGAGTAGTCACAGATAACTCAATGGGTGAATAAGACTTAGCCATAAGACTGTAATTCTATTAAGAGGTTCTAGTAATTTTGGGCTGGATCGCGTACCTTCGTTTTCAAGGCCATGGGAGGATGACTCTGAGAATCCCTTGCAAAGTTTCTTCCTGATTGTTCCACTGAAGGGATGGGGTTGCTATCCTAAAAGATAAGCTTCAGAACTCATTCCCAGATCCTGGGAGGGGAGGGTTCAATGACAGAACAGGCATATCAGCACAGAGACCAAGGTCTGGCCCACCACATCAAAGGAAAACAAAGACAGAACTATTTCAAATACAACAGGCTCCAACTTTGAAAACCTAAGGGTAGTCTACACCCTGACCTTCACAGAGACAGAAATTCATCCCTTCTCTGAATTCATTGATCTTTCATAAACTCCCCACTGTAGGTTCATTCTTATATAGGAACCTCTCCCCAAGCTGCTTTTCTGGTAGCTGGTCCTTTAAATTTGGGAGAGACAAGCAGTTGCTGCTCTATGGAAGCCATTCTATTTCCTGGAGGCTGCACCTTCCTGCTAAGTATGCTTAGCTAAGCTTATTTTCCCTTTTTTCTTATTTCTGAAGAGAGGATATATCATCACAGGCAAGAATCCCATCTCTCTGATCTGCCATACCATGTGCAACTTGAAACCCCTCTTTAAATGTATGTGGCATAAAATACCATTCTGTACATCTAAAATAAGCTAGTGAAGTTTAGGAAAAAAATAATCTTTTAAGATAAGGTTCGAATGTAGCATCATGATATGAAACTCCTCAATGAGATAAGTCTGCAACCATTTGGTTGCACTCTGGTGTTAGTTTGAAAGCAATCTCACGCATTTCTCACAGCTAGATTCTAATCACAGATACATGGTGCACTTCCCTGGGTGTCTCTGAACAGCAGCAGCAGCAGGTTGGTGGGCTGTGCATGCAGTTAGGCCTTCTTGCAAGATGTAGAGCAATGGATGCCATTCATGTGAAATTAGGATTCAGCCCTCAGTGTTACTCAATATGCCATTTTTAGTTATTCAATTTTACAACAGCAAACAAATCATTTTGTTTTATATCCCTTGTCTGCTAATTTGTTATGTTAGCAAACTTAGCGCTCCGGGCTGCCCTCACTTATAGAGGTTTTCATTGC
Organism: Mauremys mutica; assembly: GCF_020497125.1. Lineage (NCBI taxonomy): Eukaryota > Metazoa > Chordata > Testudines > Geoemydidae > Mauremys > Mauremys mutica. The sequence goes on from NC_059072.1 coordinate 65,529,313, forward strand.
TGTGCATGTTGTAATTTTTTTCTAATGTTTGCTGGTTACATTTTGCTATGATGCCACCTCAAAACTTTCATATGGTTTAGAAACTCAGAATAGAAATGTGCTTGCTTACTTCAGGGTAGCAATATTTTGCAACCCTGCCAAGATTGTGAGGTTATAACTGCAGGATCATCAAGCAAAGCTGCTGCTTATCGTATGACTTGTCTATTAATGGGGGACGAGGACCTACAGGCTTAGCCTTAGGGGTTCTGCTAGAATTCTTTGGGCTTCTCCATAATTCTAGTAGTAAGTTAGCATCTTTTGGTCAGGAAAGAAGGGAAGTGGAGCTCAGTGAAGCTTGACTGGGAGACTCCCAACCTAAATAGTTATATGAGATTTTCACCTTTTATCCTTCCCCGAGGACCCCTTTTCCTTCTTCTCATCTCTCCTTCTCCCTATCCCTTAGGACTGGGCCAGACCCCCTTGTTCCCCTCCCCATTACTCCACTGACCTGTGTCATAAAATCACTATTGTCTGTGGTTGTCAGCTTCGCTGCTGCTGAAGGGAATAGGGTTGGGTTCCTCTGACTTCTGCCTCCTTAGCTTTTTCTCACACCAGTAGAGTCATGGTAGTGCAGGATAGGATGAGAGTTCAGTACCAATGTCAAGCCAGAGGTAAATTTTGAAGAGCAGGAATTGTCTTGTCATGTGGCTAAAGGAAAAAGAGGTGGGAACAAGGTGTGGCTGTGTCTCTCTCATAGGAGACAGGACAGATAGGAGCCGTGCATTTTTTGTAATGGTGAGACTGGTTTTACAGCATGCTTCCATACGTAGTGTTACAGGGAGGCTGCTTAAGGGACTATTCTTATATGTGCTTTTGATATGAAGAGAGAGAGTCCTTTCTCCACATGATTTTATAAGTAATTTTGCAATGAAAGGCCTGGTTTAGTTATTTTTTGTTTATATTTATGTGGAGCCGAGGTAAACACAAGCTCTTCTGTTTGGTTTTGCGTATAATGACAAGGTTTGAATGTTAACAAAGTTTTTGCTCTTGTAGACCAAGGAGCATGGAAAGAACTATGTAAAGCGGTTGTGGGAATAGTTATTTTGAGTTGGGGTAGATGAGTCCGGGTCATTGAACAAATGTGTAAATTGCTCCATCTTACTCAAAGGCTTTGAATCCAGAACCAAAACTGTGGTGTTTCATTCTGTCTGGTTTTTAAGTAGCTGAAGAATAATGATATTTGGCTGCTTTTTTCATGTAAAACTCTGTTTGGAGAGAGTACCCCTATGACTTTTTTTTTTCTTTTTTGGTTTTCATTACTTTCAATTTTATATTGTGCATATTCATATTGTCTTTCACAGAAATGTGCTTTATTCTTTGCAACATCTCTGGCAGCCTGCTGTGGAGAAGGGTGGTTCATCTACTGCCACTCTTTCCAGAATCCATTTCATGTGCTGATCTCCAGTCCAATCCCATGGCTGTCTACATGCAATGAACAGCCCCTGGATGGATCACATTCAGCATTGAGATTAGATAGGGTTTGCTGCTGCTCATGATGGGAGGGGCAAGTCTGGCCCTGTCAATGAGTTTTTGAAGCAGTAGTAGCTCTTGGAACAACTGCTGCTGTTGAGATGCTATCAGGGCCTGCTGAAAATAACTGCTGCTGGGGTCAATCTGAGCCTCCTGCTTATTCCATGAGTTCTTCCACGCTCACTCTTCTGTAGAGGGTCTAAGTCCATTTCTGGTACTGACTTGTAGCAGTGTCAGGGCAGAATGACAAAAGAGGACATTCACTGGAGGCTTAGATTTTCACACAAAATCAACCCCTTTTCTCAGCTTGGGATTTATTGCAGGGGCTCAGCTTTAACTCATTTACCATCAGTTTGGTGAAAGTCTCAAGCTGTTCTCTATCTGAGTAGCTTTTCAAGAGGAAAACCGAAAAGTGCAAACCACACAGGTTCCTATTAATTCCCTGCACTACCTTTCTTGACTTCTCCACATCCCATCAAACCCCAAGCCATTTTTTGGTTCAGCAGGACTTTCTTTTAGGGATGCCATAAGGACAGAGGGCAGCAGGATTTCAGGGGCCCCTCTATGGGTATTGATAGGGCTGCCCAGAGGATTCAGGGGGCTGGGGCAAAGCAATTTCGGGGGCCCTTTCCATAAAAAAAAGTTGCAATACTATAGAATACTATATGCTCGTGGGGGGCCCTGCAGGGCCTGGGGCAAATTGCTCCATTTGCGTGTCCCCCCCCCCCCCCCCGGCAGCTCTGGGTATCGAAAGGCCTGTCTATACAGTCATCGGGCTGTATATTTTTTAAAACGATCATGGTTTGAAAATGATATACTGATGATGCATAGTGCTTCATTTGTGTTTGAAGAGCCACAGAGTGCAAATCTCCAGAGAGATGCAAATACGTTGTCTCAGGGGCGGCTCCAGGCACCAGTGCACCAAGCGCGTGCCTGGGCGGCCTGCTGCTCGCCGTGAGGGCAGCAGTCAGGCTGCCTTCGGCAGCATGCCTGCGGGAGGTCCGCCAGTCCCACAGTTTCGGCGGCAATTCGGCAGCGGGTATGCCGAAGACACGGGACTGGTGGACCTCCTGCAGGCATGCCACCGAAGGCAGCCTGACTGCTGTGCTTGGGGCGGCAAAATACACAGAGCCGCACCTGAGTTGTCTCTTGAGCAAGCCTCTGACACAAAGTTCCAGTGTGATGCTGGGCAAACCACATAAACCAGACTTTTCATAGGTGGCCACTAACTGTGTGCTCTTCTTAGTGTAATTTTTTATATATAATATTGTCCATATAGTGGTATATGTTCCATAATGCGCATTTACAAAGAACAGTGCAGCACTGCATAGTAATTTGCAGACACCTGACATAACAGAAAAACTGTGAAAGCCACAAATTACTAATAAAAGATAGTAGGAGGCCCAAAATTATAGCGGTAACCACAGATATTAGATAATTATGGTGAAACAAAGGTTTGTGTTATCAGATGTACGGCGTGAGATTGATTTCATTTTCTGTTTTGATTGAAAAAAAGCACTATGAATAAGGTATGGGTGAATCAGTGGAGTTCTGAACTCTCAAATTATTTTTGAGATCACATGTTTTATTTGAGCTCACAAAGTCTCTTTTTCTGTATTTTGAATCCATTTTTGGTATACAGATACCAGTGATGAGCATGACATAAACACAGACATTTGGATTATGTATTTAGAGTTCTTCAAACTACATATACTGAGACAGATTATGAAAAATAGATTCACTTTTGTAATTTACTCTAATGTAAAATATATAATCCTTTTCAAGGGAAATTAAATGTTCATCTTCCCCTCTCCTACATATATTTCTATACAATGAGATGCCTGCGCTATTTTACAATATTAGGACAGAAGAACTTACTTCCAAAAGCCTGACTGGCAATTCTATATCCATTACAATGTATAGACACTACTTGTTAAAACTGCTAATAACTAGAGCTGGTCAAAAATACTATGTTTTTTTTTTAAAAAAGAGGATTTCCAATTTTTCAGTGAAAAATGAAAACAAAAAGTGTCCGTTTTTATCCCCTCCCCCCATTTCTCTCTATTTTCCTTTCTCCTCCCCATTATCAGTATCAAAAATAAAAAAAAAGGAGGCTGGGTATAGGAATATAGGCCCACAGTAAGTTTGGGTGAACTATGGTTTTAAATTGAGTTGGGATATCAGCATGAGCAATAGGCACAAAGCAAAAAGAATAAGATCTTGAGAAAGAAGAGCTGTGTTACACTTTCAGTGACCCTTTGACATACCAGTGTTATCTTATTTAAGGTTTGGGCTGAAGTAATGGAAATAAAACATGGTTAATTGGATAACATGGGCAGTAAATAATTGTGTCTCTAAGAAATTCCTTCATCAGCCCTTAGCTAAGGTCTGAAAATTGGCAATGACATCATTGTTTATGAAAAAAAAGTAAACTCTTAAAGGCTTCATTGCTAATATCTGCCTGACCAATATGGGTCTAAGCACCTCTGGGTTTAGTCCATTTGTAAGTATCTTGATCAAATGCCCATAAATGGTTTGTTACTGTTTGGATGTAGTAAATTGCTTATTAGTTAGGCTTTTTAGGCATGCTTAGAACAATTGTATAAATACCATTCAGCCTCTGGAATTAATATTAAAATTAGTGTCATGGTAATATCCTGCATAAATAATAATAATTCCAACCAAGGAAGTGGGGGTAAAACCAAAAAATGTTAGTGTATTTTTTTTAATCAAAGTAAGGGAGAACTTCAAACATTTTTCACTGAAAATGTTCAGTTGTGAAAAAAGGCCCGGTCTACTGATAACAGTGTACAGTTTTCTAACTTTGAATTCCAAACTTTTGGGACATAGTAGGATTCCAAATAGATTACTTCCAGTCTTTGTCCACCCATAAGGTAATGGGCTGTCAGAGAGAGCAATATAAATTACTACAATAATACTGTAACACAGAGACCCCTGTATTGGCTATATTGAGCTTCAGGGTTACTCCAAGGCAGTGAACCGGGCAGTTCAATTGCTGATGGGATGACCGATCAGGACAGTGCAGTCAATGACAAATCTTCTCCTGCTAAAGAGGAGATCTATGTGGCTTCCATCACTGTGGTATTTGAGCTTCTTACAATCCATAATGTATTTACCCTCACAACACAAATGTGTGACCAGGCTAGTACTGTTATCTCATTTACACAAGGGGAGCTGAGGCACTGAGAGGCTAAGGGTGGATTCACAAGGGAGACTTAGGCCCTTAACTGCCACTGTAGGAGCCTAAGTCCAACACTGAGGGACCACTGACATTCACACACACCCTGCTCACCTGCTGCCTAACCTTGTAGTTGCCTACATTTCTACTCTCAGGGTATGTCTACATGGGGATAAAACACCCACGGCTGGCCCGGCCAGGATGGAGAGTTCCAGAGCTTGGGCTCCAGGCTTAGTCTCCACTGGCCCACCTTCCACTCCAAAAACTCATCCCCAGTCTCCTTACCCAGCTGTCACAATCCCTCTCTCCTGACTCCTCCTCTGATATGTGTCTCCTTTTCTCATTCATTGTCTCCCAATCCTAGTCTCTCTCTAAAGCTCCTCATCCAATATCAGTCTCCTCCCGCATTCTTGCCCTGGCTCCTTGCCCCAGTCTCTTGGCCCAACCAGTCCCAGTTCGCCCCCTGCAACCCAGCTGCTTATCCAGTGTTAGTGTTTCCCCCTCCCCAGCCAACTGACTCCCATTCCTCCCCCTTCCCCCCAGTTCCTAGTGCCAATCTTTTCCCCTAGCGAGTCCTAGTCGCACCGGACTCCTTGTCCCAATCTACTCCTTTCCTCCCCACCATCTGGCTTTTGTTCCCTCTGCTTTTGAATCAGATGGCTTCCTCCTCCATGCTGCCTGGGTGATAGCAGGATGAGAGTGTCACTGAGAGCACAGGAGAGACTGACTCCGTGCTGTCAGTTCGGGTGCTTACCCCCAGCCCAGCCCAGAGCAACCACTCCAGAGAAAGGCCAGCTTCACCCCTGTAGCCCTGGGCTGTAGCAGGCTCAGTTGCTCTGTGAGGATGGCGCATGCAGTCTGGCCGGCACTCAGAGCTGCGAGATACCTGAGCAAGCTCGGTGAGGAGAGAATCTTTGGAGAGTTTAGCTTCTATAAATATCCAAGTCTCTACTGAGCATGTGCGCACTACGGTTTTTCAAAGGCTTATAACGTGGCCAAATTTGGGTACAGTCTCACAGGGACATACAAAGGCACATCTTGACACAAATGCCCCCGCCCCCCATCAATTTCAAGTCCCTTCTCCTAAGTATAGGGATGCGAGAGCTGTTCAAAGTAAAGGTTGCCAGATTTTTTTTTTAATATGGGCAAAACAATGTATTTTCTGCTAGCTTTGTTCTCTTACATTTCCCAGAACATTGCTGCCTGAGGCAGACCCCTGGTAGGGGATATTTCAGTGCAAATGATAATCTTCCAAGTGGGAGTCACTGGTTGCTTCCCATCACAACAGACTGAAGTCCATTCAGAGAGGCAAACTGAAACTTGTTGTGAACAAGAGTGTGTTACTCCAGTGCTCCTTCCTTATACTTGTTCCACACTGAGCGCTGGCCTTTAAAGCCCTTGCATGCCTGGGCTCAGGTTATCTTGCGAATTAT